>NW_020947062.1:4148428-4212985 GCF_900497805.2 Vombatus ursinus | reverse complement strand
ACATACATACATACATACATACATACATACATACATACATACATACACATACTCTCAACCAACTCTGCTCACAAGGAAAAATGCATGAAGATTTGTGGTTATAGTGTGTGTGTGTGTGTGTGTGTGTGTGTGTATGTGTGTGTGTGTGTGTATTTGTGTGTGTGTGTAGTGTATTCATATATACATATATATACACACACACCTTATATCTACATCTATTCTAGGTGTATACACACTCTATACTAGTATGCATAATATGTGTCTATATATTACAGATACATACACATGTATGCATATATGTATATAACCACAAACCTTCATGAATTGTTTCTTGTGAGTAGAATTGGTTGAGAATACAATTCAATGTAATGAACTTCCTTACTAAGCCAGTCAGTTTAGGTACTCTGGACAGCTGCTTTTGCTTTGTAAAGTATTTCTGCTTCTATTGCCAACTGTAAACATTTGTTTATTTGATTGGAGGTCTGTTTAAATCATGACACTGGAGTGTCACCTCTTGCCTCTCAGCAAGAAATGATCTGCTTGAATTTCACCAGTAGATTTGAATGACAAAAGTTGCACTGTTGGTCCTCAGTTTCATTCAATAATTTCACATCAAGACTGTCCTGCAGGAGAGCACACAGCAGTCTTTGAAATAAAGCCATCAGCAGGAATCTAATTAATGGATTTGCTAACAGCCATTCCAGAATCACAGAACATTGGGATTGGAAAGAGTCTCAGAGGCTACCTCATCCAACTTATATCTGACCAAGAATCCTTTTTTTTTTCAGCATAAATGATAAGTGGTTACCCAACTTTTGATTAAAAACCTCTGATGATAGGGAACCTACTACCTCTCAAGGTAGCTCTTTCTGCTTTTGCATATCTTTAATTGTTAAGTAGACGTGTTCTGTTTTGTTTTGCTTTGTTTTTACATTGAATTTTATTTGGATTCTCTGCATTTTCCATGTATTGTTCTGCTCTCCGTATCCAATCAGAATAAATCTAGACCCTCTTTCACATGGATAGCCATTCATCTATTTTAAGAACATCTTCATGTCTCCTCCCAATCCCTCCAACCCCATCAATTTTCTCTTTTGCAGATTAAATACCCCTATAATTCATCCAGGACAACAGTTTTCAAAATATGGTCTGGAGACCCTGGTAGTCCCTGACACTCTTTCAGAGGGCCTTGGAGGTGAAAACTATTTGATAATGTTACCAAGAGATACATTTTCATTTCTAATATGATAAATATTGAGACAAATAACCTTTGTAAACAAAGGCTCTTTGTAGGGGAGGGATGGGTCTTTAATAATTCTTAAAAGTATAAAGATGTTGTGAGACAAAAAAAAGTTTTGAGAACTGCTTTTCTGGGGAATTATTTCAAGGTTCTTTGTGATGCCCAGAACCATCTGGAGTTTCCTTTCCCAGTGAAATTACAGGCAGGGGAATACTGGAGATGGATTGTACTAGCTCTTTGAGAGATGATTGTTAAATGTTCAAAGTGAGCATTTATACCTTGGAAATCATCTAATACTATAAGTAAGGACTTTATTTATTGCTTTATTGATTTCTAGACTAAAAAAAAGATGGAGAAAATTTTAGTAATGCAGATTAACTTTAAAAGTGTGTTGCACATACATTTTTATTTCCATTCAGAGAGCTGGTTGTTGAATATTTACCAGCATACCCCTGCAGGGCTGGATGTTTACCTTGTCCTTATTAAATTGAACACAGCAACAAAACTGTTCTGTTTTTCTGTGTCCTTTTCCAAGAAGTTTTCTGCTCTCTTTTGCGTATTTAAAAAAATGATGATACTCTTCTTAATCATCATCATCTTTTCTTCTTCTTCTTCTTCTCCTCTGTCAGTATCACTATCTCTATTCCCAACTTCTACCCACAAATCCCAGGCACCAAAATAGAAGCTTTCTCTTATAACAAATATACACTATCAAACTATTTAAATTTATATATCAATTCTGTGTGAAAATGCACGTCTCTTTTCTTTCTTTTGGTCCATTTTCTCTCTACCAAGAGGTAGAGAGATTGGTCTTTGGAGACCTGCTTGATCATTGTATATATCAAGAATTTTAAAGTCTTTCTTCATTATTTTCTTTGTATTCTTATAATGCTTTTAGAATAGTTCCCCTCATTCTACTCTTATCACTGTGCAATCATCATGCAAGTCTTTTTGTGCTTCTTTGAATTTATATCTTTTGTCATTTCACATTATGAAATAATATTCCATTATGTCACATACCCAATTTATGCAAGGAGTGAGCCTTGAACTTGACTCTTCCTGGTTATGTGACCAGCTTTCTATCTAAAATGTATCAAAATAACACATAATCACTTCCTGCCCCCCAGGCCCTATATTTGCTTTTCTTTTTAACTGACTATGGACCTTGAAGATTTTTGAATTCTGAGGTAACACTTGTCTCTTCTACCACAATTAGAATGTAAGTATATGACCATTATTTACTCCCTTTCAATTGTTTAGATACATTTTTTTAAGTTTTTTTTTTGTTTCCTGAGCTACATTTAAAAGATAATAATTATGATTGTGATATTTGTGCAATTAAAGGTCCATTTTTCCCCATGTAGAATTATACTGAACTTCACAGGAAAAGTTATTATTCATTTAAGCTTTTTTCTTTTGGGATATCATATTCCAAGATTTCCTCTTCTTAAGAGAAGCATCAGAATAATATTATTTGATCATGGCTGTTATTCCTTGGTATCTGAAGTCTTTTCTGATTTCTTTCAGTATTTTGTAGTTGATTTGGAAATCCTGGATTTTGTCTATGACATATCTGAGTGTACTTAAGCAGAGGAGATGACTGGTGAATACATCCTTTTTTTTCTTTTTCATTTTGACAATAATAGATCTAAACAGTTTTCTTTTATGTTATTTTTTGATATGTGGTATCCACAATTTTTGTTTATTTATGGTATTCAGGGATTCTAATGATGTTTAGATTATATTACTGTTTTCCAGTTGAGTTGTTTTTGATGGTTAATACCTTACATGTTTCCCAATATTTCAGCCTTTGTTCTATTATTTCTTGGTGTTTCTTTGAATTATTGAATTGTGTTTTCTCTAATCTGTTTTTCAGGGAGTGCCCTACTTAAGTCATTTTTATACCTCTTTTTGTAAGTTATTTATTTGCTTTCTACTTTTTTTCCTTTCAAAAATTCAAATTAATTTATTTTTTGACTCTTGTGTTTTTTCCTCTGACCATTCAGAGTCTTTTAGGCCAGTCTATTCTTAATTCTATTTGCCCTTATTGTAGAATTATTCATTTTTGGTTTTTACTTCTTAGGCGCTTTGGTATTTTTGTCATTGTTATTGTATTAGTAGTGTTTTTTCTCTTTACTCATGTCTCTAGCTTCAGTTTCTGTTTTAGGATTTTGTTCTAGGGCTGGGCTCCACCCCTTCCCCACAGTCCTGGATGGGTTCATAGGTTCATAGAATCATAGATTTAGAACTAGAATGGACCATAGAGATCATCCAGTCTAACACTCTCATTTTACAGGTGAGATAACTGAGGCCCAAATAAGTCTAAAGACTTGCCTAAGGCCACATAGGAAATAATTGTCAGAGTTAGGATTTGCACTAAGGTCCCATGAGTCCAAGTTCAACATCCAAGTTCTGTGCTTTTTCTATTTTATCAGACCTCCACTGCCCTCACTGGCCCTGGCCAATGGTTTTGTCCTCACTGTAGCCTAGATGACACTGCAACATTGTCTTGTTACAAATCTTCATGGGGTGGCTGGTTGCCAATACTCCCTCCCTTCTTCCTCATTTATGGCCTATTATAAGGAGTTTAAGCCAGTTAAGAGTTGGCACCAGGTCTCACTTTCTACCTCTATCTCCTTTGTGGCCCGATTCAAAGGCTGTCTTTGTCTCTTTTGTGCTTGTGATTTCACAAGTACATTGAAAGTTTGTTTGTCCCTTGATGCTGCTGTCACATAGTCCTCAGATGCATTTTGGAGATTATTCTGGCCTCAGAATCCTTGAGAGTCTTGGTATATATCTGACTCTTCTTTGTCTCCATCTTCTTAATCTTATGGTATATCTGATGAGTATCAAATTAGTCTTACATCTCCTGTGGGGACTTTTGTTTAGGGTGCCTTTTGTGGGCTGCCCAGGTGCTATGATGACCCATTTCCCTTGAGAGTCCCCTACTGAGTACCAGATTGAATTTAGGCCTGTTGGAGGTACTTGAGGCATGCATACTTTGCCCAGGTTGGAACTGTCTAGGTCTCCTTGCGCAGTAATATACCACAATCTGGCCTCGACCCTTGCTGCAGCTCCAACACCCTGGGGTTAGCTGACTTCAAAGCCCTGTTTACCAGAGGCTGGTCTGACCTCAGCTCTCTCTGTCCCTACACAGAGCTCCTGCAGACTTCTGAACATCTTCTTGTAGTTCTGGACCAGATAGAGCAGTTTCCTGATATTTCCCTCTGTATGTATTGATCATTGATTCATCAAGAACCCTTGTAATTCTTTACTGGGATATTTCTTATGGGAAGCTGGCTCAGTTTTAACCTTTTGTGATGGTATCTTTATCATTAATCTTTCCTATTTTATCTCCATACATATTGCCTAAATTTGATCAAGAAAAACCAGTTTAATGCATTCAATTTGCAATTTGTATTTTTTTTCACCTCACTGACTCCAAATAACCTATATTTCTTTTTTTCATTTTAATCTACCCTCTCTGAGTGTTACATATATATTCCTGCATCTTTTGGCCATGATTCCTTATGTGCTGGTCCTAAGAAGCCATGAGCCTTAGGATTCCTGTGGTCTGGTACTAGTGAGATAAAGATGCTTTAAACAAAAGATAAAGATTATCTGAGATTAAATCTTGTAAATAATGCATCTACTGAAACAAACTCCCTGATACTCCAGGGAAGCTACAAATCTGTTTTGAGGTTGTCTAATATCTTCATGCATATCTGAGCTAATAACTCTCTTTGTTTTCCAAGTGTAACGGATTTATTTTTCCTACTCTTTGACTTACCTTTTCTGGGAACCCAAGCCATCTCAGGGACTTGTTTAAGTGTATTGTCTCATAGTCTATTGAGTCTTGACAGAAGCCAGAGCCATATGTGCCTATGTTTAGAATTGGATTTTAGTCCTGAGAGAGGCTTTTGGAAATTGTCCAGTCCACTCTCCTTATTTTACAAGTTAATACTACAAATAATAGCTACAATTTATAAAGCACTTTAACATTTTCAAAGTGCTCTGTATCTCCTTTGATCCATTCAACAACACTGAAAGGTAAGTGCTATTATTTTTCCTCCCCACCCACCTTTTTTTTTTTTGTTTACAGTTTGAGGAAACTGAGTTTAGACAGTTGAGTGACTTGCTCAGAGTCACACAGCCAATGAGTATCTGAAGTAGGATTTGAACTCAGGTCTTACTGACTTGCTGACCAAGTCCAGAATATGTGAGGCCTATTAGGAATGAGACAATATGTTCTTTGAAGATTAGACTTTAATTATCTACTCTGTGACCTTTTTGCCTAAAATAGGCTATAGGAAAAAATGTCTTTTTTTTTTTTAATTTAAAAGATCCAATGCCTGTATTAGTCTCTGAGATTGAGTTCTATCATTCTAATATTCTATCTTTTCTTGTCTAGGAGTCATCCTGGTACATTGGAAAGAACAAAGCCTCTGGATTTGGAGTCAAGTCCATGTTCTGCCACTTAATTTTTGTGTGACCTTGGGCAAATTAACTCTTGGTGACAAGTAACCTTTGAGAGCCTTAGTTTCCTCATCTATATGATGAGAGAGTTGAACTATCTGATAGCTAAGGTCCCTTCCATACCCTTCCATACCTAAGTCTGTGATCCTGCCTGATCCTTTGAGTGAAGCAGACTCATGAAGTAACCTGAGCAATGAAGAATTATTAGAATCTGATGAAATAATTGGAAAACCAGGAAACATGAAAGGCTAAGCCTGTGGTTAATTTATAATATGATTCAATGCAATAGAAAGGCTGGAGATCAATCTTGTTCATAAAAACTCCTTTAAGAAAAAAGAGAGAGATTCTGAAGTCAGATATCTGGGCATAGAAACAGTATGGAGTGGTTGAATATGCCCTCTACTTGTCATCAGAACAAGGCTTGAGACCCAGCTATACAAGTTGCTAACTGTATGACCATGGTCAAATGATTTTCTCCTGTCTGAGCCTCAGTTATTTTTGTCTTTGTGATATAGTTAATCATAGTGCCACAGGCTTTTCATGAGTAATAAATGAAATAATGTAGGCACTATATATTTCAGAGTCATCACCCTATCTGCCTTAGTGGAAGCCTGACTAGGAGTCTCTTACTGCAAATGGAATCACAAATTAAGACCAAGAAGAAAATACGATAAACAAAATTCTCAATTTACAAAGAAAAATAATTTATCTCACATTAAAATGGTAGACTTCTTAATCTAAGGTACCTCATCTTTGTATTTCCTTCAGAGTCTAGAACAGGGTTGAATCAATAATGGAGGTTTAATAAATGCTTGTTAAATTTATTGAAGGTTTTGTGTAAAAAAAATAAAAATCCAGCTTTATTGTAAGATCCCAAATGTGTTTAAAATAGGATTTGACTTCCAAGCATTCATTTTGTAAAGCAGGATTTTAGTCCCAATGCTGCCTTGAGTTGTTTACCTTTATGCAGACCACTTCCCCCTTTTTGTACCTCATTTTCTTCATTTTAAAAAAGGGGAGATTGAATTGAATAGTCTTTAAGGTTCCTCTCCAGTTGTAACTAACATTCTATGCTCTATATTCCTAAGGTTCCTTCCTGTTCTGACATTTAATATTCTATCGTCAGTCAAATCAACAAGATTTATTGAGAGCTTACTATGTGCCAGATACTATGCTAAGCACTAGGGATATAAGAACATAACCTGATTGGAAAAAACAAAACAAAACAAAACAAAACAAGGAAATCCCTTTACTAGGGTGACCTCTTCTAATCATATTCATTTATGTGATGTTCAGATGTTCTTTGCTCTTGGACATTTCATTTACATAACAATTCCACTGACATATATTCCTAGAGATTGAGTTTTTCCTTTTGTCTTTTCCAAAATAAGGGCTTTGGGGCAAAAAAAAAATAACTTCTATACTATTATATGCTGGAAATATACATATAGATATATATTATTCACACATGTACTCTGCACATGCATATACACATATCTGTGTGCATATATATATATATTCATTAAAAAGTAACTCTTTAATGATACATAAGAAACAACTTGCATGATTACAACTTGTTAGCTTTGCTTCTGTTCCAGTTCCGTTTAGAAAAAAAAAATATGGCTTTACATTCCCACCTGCTGATTTTCAACTAAAACAGAACTTAGTTGCCTGCTGATCCTGCTGGCTTTTTAAAATGAAAAACTTATTCTTCTTAAACTCCTGGAAAATTGTATTTAAAAATCAACATAATGCTACTGCCTTTTCTTTCCCTCTGCCTTGAAAAATATTAGGGAAATATCTGGAACAGCCAATTGTCATTTCTTGAACAGATTTAGTCCCTGTCATGAAGAGGGCATGGAGTTGAAAGTTAGCAGGAAGGAGAATTGGTTTTTACAGGGCCGTTTAAATCAGTGTCAGCATGGGGTCCTAGGAGAAGCACCAGATTTGAAATCAGAAGATCTGACTTTGAGTCTCAGACTGCTATTCACAACCTGTTTGTAAATAGCATGTTCCTTCCTTAGGCCTTTGTTTCATTAAAATGAAGGGGTTGGAATAGATGATCTCTAAAGTCCTTGCCTGGCTCTGAATCTCATGTTCTGAATGAAAAGACATGTCTAACTGCCCAGTTGAAAGAGGTGAGCTTCCATTTTGTCTCGCCAGAAACAAACCAGGCCTCAGTGCTTTTTCCTGGCTATATTCATGCTTCTCCATCCTAAACAACCATTCCCCTTCCTCCAGCTCCCCTTAATACATTGTCTTCTTCCCTTAGAATGTAAGCTCCTTGAGGGCAGGCACTATCTTGCTTTCTTATATTGATATGCTCAGCACTTATCATGGTGTCTTATACATAATAAATGCTTTCTCTGTTTATCTAATGAGGGTTTGGTACAGTTGTTTTGTGGCAGATTTTCCTTAAAAACACAAATGTTTATCACATAGTCATTGTCAGGAGGAAAAAATAATGAGCTAATAAATGTGAAGCATTTTGTAAAACTTAAAAGTCTTAAATACATGTGAGTTAATAAATTATTAACTACCACTCACACACACAATAAATTTCAGCACTAGATATGAGTTCGTGGTAATTAGAGAGGCAGCATATTGACCAGGGTATAATGGAAGGAGCCTTGGATTGAGAATCATGTGACTTGGGTTTCATTGCTGATTCTGTCTCTGATCGAGTTAGAAAGCCTTGGAATGAATGAAACAAGAATTTGTTAAGCACCCACTTTGTGCTAAGCACTGTGCAAAGTGTTTTACAAATGCTATCTCATTTCATCCTCACAATGACCTTGGGATGTAGGTGCTACTATTATTCTCCCCATTTTATAGTTCAGGAAACTGAGGCAGATAGAGTGATTTGCTAAGGTCACACAGCTGGAAAGTGTCTGAGGTTTAACTTGAACTCAGGTCTTCTTGACTTCAGGCCCTGTACCACTTAGCCATCTATGACAGGTCCAGCATTTTCTTCCTCCAATGGCCTTGCCTTCCCTGTTACAGCTTTCTCCACACACATACAACCCTCATACAACCATGCAATTTCTTTTGGCACCAACTTCCCTGATTTCTCCCCTAATGCAGCTTTCTCATCAAGAGGCATAAAAGGTTCTAGCTGGGTGTTCCCATGGCCTCTGGGACTTGGGTGCCTGAGACCGCATAAGTCACAGTACCACTGATGACTTATAGACCAGATGTAGTTTCCAAATGAAGATGAGTGGGAGGGTGTCCAGGGAATCTACCTGCCATTCTATCCCTGCTGTATATCCTTGCAGTGTTAAGGCAAAGTAAACCTCCTCCTTTGATAAATATTTAGTGACTTGTGAAAGTCTCATTTTGTCCCAACATCAAACCTTAACTAAGAACGTGCTGGCTTTAGATATGGACCCACAATGCCACTTCTCTGGGTCTGTATTTTTGGATCAATAAAATGAACACCTTCAGAAGCTTTACCATCAGCCTGGCTCTGACACTTTATGATTTGAAGTCATCTTTCAGATCTGATACTCTTTGTTCTGTTACTAACATAAAGGTCTTTTTGTATGCTGACATTCCATAATAAACATTTTTACAAAATGAAAACACAACTGAAACTGTCAGTATAATAAGCCAGCTGTCAACCATTCATACCTGGTTGAGAGAGAAGGAATCATTTTGGAATTTGGGATACTAGCCTGCACACAGAGCTTCAGTGAGTAACTCTGAGGATCCAGTAAAAAGACAAAACATTGGGAGAGCTGCAGAGAGTAGAAGAACAGCTAGCACTTATACAATGTTTTAAGCTTTGCAAAGAGTTTTATATATATTATCTCATTTTATCCTTGCAACATTCTTGGTTTTAGGTGCTATTATTATCACCATTTTACAGATGAGGAAACTAAGAAAGTTTAAGTGACTTGCAAGGGTCACATAGCTAGTAAGTTTCTGAAGCTGGATTGGACTTCAGGTCTTCTCGATTCCAAGTCCAAGACTCTATCCACTAAACCACCTAGCTGCCTCTAAAGGGCAATAGGAGGAAGAAAAGGAGAAGAACAAGGAAGGTGAGAGGACTTGTATTAGCCCCTTTATGGTTTTGCCAAGATCTGGCCTTGGCAAGCATATTCCAATATATATGATCATGTTTACAGCTTTTATTTTAGAGTGAGGAATAGGGACTGAACCTGTGATTCCCCTGGTATGGAGGAAATTCTTGGATGAAGAAACTCTCCAAATGCAAAGTGGCACCTCCTCCGCCAACTCATGGTTTTAGTGAGCTGCCTGGAACTCTGGGAGGATCACATAGACTGCATGTGTTAGGGGTGGGATTAGACATTTACTAACCCACATGAATCTTTAAGTGCCAAAATACATGATGGGGAGATGTTTATGAGGAGTGCTCCATGGTTTCTTTCTTTCTTCTTTTTTTTTAAGGCAATTGGGGTTAAGTGACTTGCCCAGGGTCACATAGTTAGTAAGTGTCAAATGTTTGGTTTGAGGCCAGATTTGAATTGAGGTCTTCCTGACTTCAGGGACAGTGCTCTATCCTCTGAGCCACTTAGCTGCCCCTGCTCCATGGTTTCTTGAGGGAGCCATTCCTCACCCAAATTCACTGAAGAGATAAATAATTATGATGCATTTGATGATGATGATGATGATAATGATGATGCTTCCACTAATAAATGATAGATAGATGATAGATATATAGACAGGCAAACAGAGAATTATAGATTGTGATAGATATATTGATAGGAAGACAGATTGAAAGACATAGGTAGATAGATAGGTAGGTAGATAGATAGATAGATAGACAGACAGATAGATAGAGACATCTAGGTGGCTCAGTGGATAGAACAGTGGGCTTGGAATCAGGAAGACTCATCTTCCTGAGTTCAAATCCAGCCTCAAACACTTACTATCTTTGTGACCCTGGGCAAGTCACTTAACCTTTTTTGCCTCAGTTTCCTCATAGGTAAAATGAGCTGGAGAAGGAAATTGCAAACCACTCCAGTGTCTTTGCCAAGAAAACTCCAAATGGGGTCACAGAGCATCAGATATGAGTGAAAAAATGCTGAATAGATAGACAGACAGATTAGATAGATGTGTCAGAGGTGGAATCTAAACACAGGTCATCTTGGCTCCAAAGTTAGGTGGTTCTGTATCCACTCTGCCAGACTGTCTTTCATTTTACAGACTAGCAAACCAAAAAATAGAGCAGTTAAGTAAGTTGCTCAAGGTGACACAGCGAGCCAGGTCTCCAGAAATAAAGGTGAGTGCTCTCTTCAAAGTACCACACTACCGCTTATATAGGTGTGTGCAAATAATATAAATGTTTAATGGAAGGAACATTGGATGTAGGGTTGCTTTAGACCTGAATTGGCATCTGGGTTCTGACATATTGACTCTGTGATCTTGGCCATGTCAACTAATTTCTCTGCATATCAGTTTTCTCTTCTACAAAATGGGAGTAATAATTCTTGCACTCTTGACTTTTCAACGTTCTTTTGAGGAGAGTTTAACATGCTCTAGAAATATGAAATGTTTTATTTCCATAAGGGGGTAACAAGGTATGTGCTTTGCTGTCAATGAAGAACAAAGTATTTTCCTGGAGGTTAGAGAAAGAGTTTTCTTTCTCCCTTTTACTGCTCTTGGGGAGGCTAGGATTATGTGAGGTCAGGGTTTAGATGAGAAAATTTTTGAAAATATCTTTATCTTCATTTCTATCAGATAAGAAACAAGTGCAGAGTCATCTCAAAGAAAAGTCAGGCAAAAATATGCAATTCTTTGAATATCCTTTCTAACCTTTCCTGTTTTCTAGTATGTCCTTAAAAAGACAACCAGACAATAGATGACTATCAGGTAAAGAAAGAAAAAAAAAGATAACAGAAAGTACTAATATGACTCTCTGAAATTATTAGCTGTTTAGCTGCTGCCTGTGATATGCACTAAAAATAAACTTATGCTTAATATCTGACCAAGTTTCTGACTATATTCACACCTCAAACTAATAGTGCTCATTTCTTTTTTAAAATAGATTTTCATTGATAAATTATGTTCTTACATCACCTAGATTTCCAACTATATGTCATCCCCTCCCTTCCCAGAGACTTATCCCTTAAAACAAAGAAACTTTTTTTTTAAAAAGAAGAGAAAAATATAGCCAAACTGATTAAAATATTGGAAAAAACCCTGAAGTTATAATATCCTATATCCCTGGACACCCCAATCCCCACCTCTGTAAAGTGGAGGGGAGGAAAGAGTTATCTTCACATATTGCTTCTTTGGGGCCAAAGTTTTTCTTTGTAATTATCCAACATTCATTTCCATTTTTGTAATCATTGTGCTTATTATTTTCTTACCTCTGCTTACTTTATTTTGTATCTATTAATGTAAGTCTGTCAATGTTTCTCTATATCCATTGTATTCATCATTTCTTATGGCACAACAATATTCCATATTAATGTACCAACTTTCATTTAGCCACTCCTCAACTGATGGGCTTGCACTTTGTTTTCAGCTTTTGACTATTAAAAAAAAAGAGTTGTTGTAAATGCGTATGTATGGAGACTTTCTTTTTATCAATGAACTCATTGGGGTAGATGCCTACCTACCAAGGAAATCTCTGGGCCATTGTGTATAGAAATTTAGACATTTCATTTTCAAAATTCCTGATTGTTTTCTAGAATGATTCTGCTAATTCTGAACTCCAATTGCATCACATTAATTGATTCTCAGTTCTATGGATCTTTAACATTTAAAAAAACATTTTCCTCATATGATTCTTTGAGGTAGGTAGTGCCAGTTTTCTTATACTTATTTTATCGATGACAACATGGAGGTTTAGAGATATGAAGTGGTTGCACTGTGGCATAGTTTGTAAATGTCTGCTCAGCATTTGAAACCATGTCCTATGATTCCAAGACCAGGCTCTTTTCATGAAACCACATGGCCTTGTTTGTTCCTAGCCTCCATTATTATAACTGTTTCTTTTTCGTTTGATAGAGATAGTTTGATAGAGAGCAGATGGATTTTTTTTCGTTTGTGTGTCAATGACATCAAAATATTTCAAAGTGGTCTCCTGCTTCTTTGTCCTATTCAAAAATCTTCCATGACTATCTATTATCCATTACCTGCAGATTAAAGTCTAACCTACTAATCAAGGCCATCCATGATCTGGTCCTAACTTATTTTTCCTACCCAATTTGAAAGGTGGAATGATCTAACTAATGTGAAATACTAGAGATAATACCATTTTCTTCTAACCATGCTTCTTTATCAGAGGGCAGATCTATTTTTATAGTATAGGGGTCCACAAGTTTTCTGGTAATAAACTTATCCTTAGTGTAAAAAGTACAATATCTTGAACATTTCCTTCTGAGGTTCAGGGTCTAATCAAGTCCAGCTTTGGAAACGTGATGGTCCCTGACCACCTCAGTACAGTATATTCTGATTACTGAAGGTGAATGTATGTCTCCACTGCTTTACCTGTAGGATTGCTATCTCATATTTGTAAGATCATAGGATTTAGAGCTGGAAAGGACCTAAGAGGTCATCTAGTGTAATTCCTTTCTATTAGAATGAGGAAACTAAACCCAGAAAGGTTAAGTGAGTTGCCTAAGGTCTCACAGTCCATTAGTGGCAGAGTCAAATTTTGAACTCAGGTTCTCTTGACTCAAGCCCAACTTGCTTCACTCTTCTTGCTTCTTGTACAGATGCCAAATAGCAATTTGTTCTGCACCTCTCTATCCTTCTCATGAGTAATTTTGCTTGATAATTGTTTGTCTATATATCAGATGCCCCACTAGGCTGTATTGTCCTTGAGGGTAAGGATTTATATAATCTAAACTTTGCATCCATGATCCCTCTCTCCATTCACAATGCTCTGCCCACAGGTTACACTTTACAATTTTCTTATTGAATCATATCATCCAGTTCTTACTATTTTCCCTGCCTTTAAGTTTTATAGCCTACTGGCACTGGCACTGGCATCTGACCTACTTATGTAACCTAAGGATCTCTAGACCCTACAATCTGCTCTAACACTGAACACTTAGGACTTCTGGAGCTTTCTATATATATGGAAGCTGAACTTTCTTTTATGAGTTGTCTCCTCCAATTAGTGAGTAAGCAAGGATTATTTTGCTTTTACTATTTTCATCTTCAGCACTTAGTATGGTGTTTGGCACATAGTAAGCACTTAAATGCTCTTTTACTCATTCATTCACTCATTCATTCATTATTCCATCCATGACTTTCTGTAAAGCCTAATTCAAACATTACCTCCTCTTTGGATCATTCCCTAAGTTCCCTAATATGCAATGACCTTCCGAACCCAGACCTAACACAGCACTTTGTTTTGTGATATCCTAATGTATTTATATATTACTGTGAATTCTAGTTATCTGTTGTTGTATCTTATCATACTAGTAGATTGGGAGTTACATGAAGTAAGATATTATGTGTTATCTAAACTTTTCATCGCTCATACCTCTGATCACGGTACACACGGTAGTCATGTAAATGGTGTTTTTTTTTTTTTTTGCAGAAGTAATAGATCTAGTGTTATTGTGAGCAGGTGGGCATTAGCAGAAACTTTGATGGTCATTGAGGGGAGATGGACTTTAAATCCTTACTATACTATTTCCAGGCGAATGTTCATTTAGCACAGGGACAGGAAACAAAGATATAACTAGAAAAGCCAAGCAGTTCATGCTAAATGCCAAGCAAATGTTACAGTCACTCAGTGCTATCAGAGGTCAATGGAGGCAAGGAAGAGAACAGAGTTCAGTCTAGGATTTTTGGACTACAAAGCAGGACATCTTACTTCGGATACCATTGAGAATCCATTTGATATTGTCTGGGTACTGAAAATAGTTGCTTTAAGAAAGGAGAAAAACACAGTTTTTCAAAACCCTAGCTTGAGGGTTTCCAGAGTCTTTAATAGATCCCAATTTCAGGATTTGTCTCCATGGTACCACAACTTCAGAACAGCTAAATAATCAAATATGTGTGCTGAAAAAAATCCATTTTTAAAAAGTGCCAAGTACCTTAACAAAGGAAACCAATAAAACTCAAAGTAAGAGCTAGAAGAAGGGAGCAAATTATGCTCCCCCCTGTCCCTAGCCCCTTTAGTAAAACACTTAATCAGGTCCCTTGAGGGACAAAGTCATTTCATTTTTACCATTACCAACTCATACTCAACAAATATTTACTAAGTACCTACTTGGGATGAGGTATAGCCTAGGCACTAGCTATACATAGACAAAAAATGAAGCAGGATCAGCCTTCAAGCAGTTTTTATTCTGTTGGGGAAAATATAAGCACATAAGTAAGGATGATATAAGGTTGCCTGAAAGTATTAATAATAACTGAGGAGGATCAAAGAAGGCTTCATGGAAGAGGTGGCACTTGAGCTAAGCCAAGAAAGAAGATGGGGATTATTAGAGACCTAGATGAAGGAGTATACTTCAGGCATGGAAGATAACCCTATGTGAAAGCACATAGACTGAAGGATGAATTTTGAATTTGAGAATTAGCCAGTCAGATTGTATGGAATTTCGACTTCTTAAAGGGGAGTAGCATTAGATAATTCTAGATGCTAGAGTTAATTTGTATTCACAGAAGACTTTTGACCAGAATAGTGACATAATCAGACTTTCACCTGTAGGATGGTAATTTTGGCAGATATGCAGAAGACAGAATGGAGAAAGGAGAAATTTGAATCACAGATTCCAATTGGAGGCTGTAATGATAGTTCAGGTAAGACATGATGAGGGTTTGAACTAGGGTTTTAGGTATGTTAGTAGAGAAGTGATGGATGCCAGAGATGTACAAGGAGATTTGAGAAAACTTGGTAATTCATTTTATATAGGATAAATAGGAAAGGAATGAATCAAGGTGAAGAACCTTAGTGACTGGAAGGTTGCTATAAACAAAAATAGGTAATTTTTGAGAAAGGACGGTTTTGAGCAAAATTAAATATAGGAAACAACTCTTGATAGTCTGATGAATGCAATGACCAACCATGATTACAGAGGATCAATGATGAATCATGCTACCTGCCCCTCTGACAGTGAAGTGATGAGCTCAAGATACATAATAAAACATATTTCCAGACACAACCAAAGTTTGAATTATTTTGCTGAATTAGGCATATTTGCTACAAGTTTCTTTCTTTCTTTCACTTGGTGGTGGGTGAGATTGCGTGGTGGGGGAGGAACAGCATTACCAAAATGAAAAAAAAAAGAAGAAAGATACAAAATAATATCACCTTCTTTTCCCCCCAGATATACAGAAGAGAACAGGTGGAAGATCAGCTCACAGACTATCAGGACAGCTTTGAAAATAACATGCTGAAATTGAAGTATAGTCTAAAAGTGAAGCACGCTGTCCTATGGTGGAGAATTGCAGCCATACACGCATTCTTTTTATTCTGCTTCATATATGAAAATGTTCATTTTACTTGGTGTTAAGTTGAGAATTAAAAAAAAGAAAAAGAAAAAAGAAACTGGAATGAAGGGAATGAATAGACAAAAATATGAAAAAAAACTGTGAAGTTTTTCATAACAATTTTTTTTTCTCCATCAACAAGAGTAAAATCCCCTTTTTTGGATGCATCAGAGTCTCCAGGTGAATAATGAAGTAGAAGAAGAATAAAAGATAAGAAAGATGAGAGATGCTAGAGCAGACAAAATAAAGACACAGGAAGTCTACTCATGAGAAGTCACATTTATGCAAGTATTGAGGGATTGATTTTGAAAATATACAAAAGACTCAAGCTGCCCAAACCTTGGCCAGTTCTTGATCTTATTGCTAACAAATGAGGTAACAAAAGATGTGTATAGCTGCTAACCTATATATCTACTTTCTGATCCATACAAAATATTTAGATAATGACCAACATATATACTATGAGCATCCTTGATGAAAGTATGAATAATCAAGAGGCCAGGTTTCTCCAATGATGTTTTGTAACAGACCACATTTTTACAGTTATACAATTCACTGAAAGGTACAGAAAATATAAGATCACACTATAATACCGGTTTTGTTTTTTTTGTTTTGTTTTTTTTTTTTTTACTGTGAAAGCACATTTAATTCTACAGAATAAAATGCTGCCTTATGGGTTCCTCCACAACAGTCTCATGAATACATCAAAATCATATAAAATTTCTTAATGATGCAAGACAGATTGCTTTGTCATATTGCCCTCTAATTAATAGGATCAAATGAAGCCTAAATCAAAGAGATTTTTGCTCATCTTGTATATTTTCCATTGTTATGAAGAATATCCAAAACAGTGTCCAAATGGATTACAGCTGGTGAGTTTCTCCGGATATTTGTACTTATGGATGATATTTTTCTAACTACTGAGCACCAGAATATTTCAGAACCTCCTAAATAAGATTCATGATTACCAAAAGGGTTTCTACATATAGGAAAAGTAATAAAACCAAAAAACAAATGGATGAAGAATGTTTCCTGCCTAGACTATAATACTAATTTGGATGGACAGTCCATATATCAATACTTCTTCATTGTTCAAACATTATGCTGTGGCAATTAGCTGGTCCTAGAATTAACCTGGAGGAGGAGAATGAGCTGGTTTGCCTTTGGGAAACTGGGAAGTCCTTTTAATTTGTTTAAACTTTTTTTCTTAAACAAATGCCCATTTTTACATTAACATTCTTTCACGTACTTTGTATGACTGTAAACTATAGAAGATTACCCTCATCTTCAAAATATTAAATTTATGGGTGACCCAAAAAAACAATGTAAAGATTCATGATGATAATGTGTTAGACTGAACATATTACCAATGACAAATTGTGTGAGAGAAGTGGTATAAATGACATCATCAGAGAAATGAATGACTAGAGAAGATGGTGAGCTGATTACATGGCAAAAGTAAGGGATATCTGATGAATGGTCCATTGCTTCACTTATATACAAGCAACATCAAGACACATAGAGGAAGGTCCCTAGAAAAAGTCCCTAGTGAAACCTTTTTGGAGAATTTAGAGGAGGACATGAATAGGAAGTCATCTAGGGTGAGAAGAGTAGTTGACTTGTTATATTTACCAACATAAAGGATCTCTGCAACAATGAATCCTTCAAAATACGTCATAGAAGTAGCATAGTTAAATCATAAGCTCTAGAGTTAGACTATATCTGGATAGTTATATTGTTATGAAGAGATAGCTGATGGACTAACTAGGAGGTCAGCATGTGTGAGAGGTCATCTGTGTATACGTGGAAATCCCTGAGTATGAGAGGAGGGGTTGGAATGAAGAACATGTAGGTTTATGAACTCCTTAAGCAAAAAGGGCGAATTACTTGAAAGCCTGTAGATGACTACAACAAAGATCCGAATAGTGCAACATGGATAAATGGACTATACCTCAAAGGAACAGAGACTGATGAGAGTGCCTGGAAGTGCCATTGAGGACTGACTAATATGCCTAGCATGATACTGTTGAAGGAAACCCAAATTTGTAGTCAAAGGACATGGTTTTGTCCTATAGTTCTACCATTATTACTTATGTGAACCACTTAACCTTTTTGGCTCTCAGTTTCATTATTTGTAAAATGAAAGAATTGGATTAGATGACTTTCAAGGGCCCTCCCAGGTCTCAGTCAATTATCCTATTTCCATTCCCAATCCACTGCATTGGGATGTATGAAAGAATGACCACCCAGGGCCACTTGCAAAGGTACACATTGGAGGTATGTTTCCACGTAGGTGCAGTATTGATGCCATGAATTTTATTTCATCTACTCTGGCCCAGTTGTTGACTCCCCAGACCACTTTTTCATCTTGTCTCTGAAGCCTTCTTACTCTGGCAACACTTCTACTCCTGTAGCTTCTGGCTTCAATTGGTGAGCTCTATCTTGAAACTCCGTTTGAGAAATACCACATAAGACATGTTCACTTCTAACTCAGCTCAGCCCTACTCTGGACTACTTTTCTACCTTACCCCCATGCAGGTACCTTTCCCTTTTTATTTAAGTACCTTCTATCTCCCTTTTATATGTTTTGTTCCTCTGGTAGAATATAACTTCTCTGAGGACAGGAACTTTTTTCAATTTTGGCTAATAATTATGTTCACAATGGTTTGTACTATGCCTAGGACTTACTAAGTACTTAATCAATATTTTCATTCATCCATCAATATATCCATGTCTCTGTCTCTGTTTCTCTCCTTGTTTAATTTGTTTGTAATGGTGAGGAATGATGCCCTTAAGGAACTATGGAGCCCTTCTGCTCATAAATATCTTCCTGCTATATATTTCAACAATTAAAGCTTCATGTGGGTTAAGAACTTTCAAGGCCTACCTGTGACACATGCAAGTTTTGTGACCTTGGGCAAGTCACCTAACCTCTCAGGCATCTAGCTAACTCTCTAAGACTATAGGTTGCAGAAAAAGTGTTGGCCGACATTTGTAGAGGTGGTTTTCTTATCTAGAAATTCCGTTTACCAATTAAATCATGAGCATAATCAGTATTCCTATTCTATTTTATATTGACATTCCCCTGAAAGGGAGAAAAGGAGCTTTTTAGAGGAAGAGATAAAGGTAATTTGAGAGCTGTGAGCATTTTTGATGAGGGGGTTGGTTAAATGGCCACTGCTGTAGGTATTGTAGAGTTAGATATAACTCAGCCATTACTTGGATTGGATTGTTCCTTCCAACTCTGACAATTCTGTGATTGAGTGTTTGCATCTTAACAGGGGCCACCTATACATAAAGTAACACTCATAGCAGTAAGATCCTCATTGTGACTGTGGACTTTGACTGATATACACCCCACTATTCTACATGTGTATATATGCCAAGGCAAACAAGTCTAGAGACTAGGCATTTGCCCCTACTACCAGCCTCTTGCTGACTGGCATAGTTAGAGTTAATCTCCCTATTTCTATGCCCTTTATCCCTCAATCCTAATTAGGCAATTTAGAAAAAAAATTCTCATTTCACTGGGCCAGACTATTTTTCCCTATGGATAATAGGGCAGTCTCCTATTGGTGCCAGCCAGCTCTTTGTGTAGAGCTCTATATAAGAAGTTTGAGGCCTGAGGAGCTCTGGGCCCTTTGACCAGGGTTTAAAAGCTATTGCATGGGTTCATATTGAGAAACTACCCCACTAAATGTTGATTTCCGCAAGGGGAAATAATGAAGTCCGCACAATGACTGTTCCCTTTTGGCACCTCCTCTCCTCCCCTTATGAAGAGTAATAAAGTTTTGTTAATTGCTATGCCTCTATGATTCTGTAGTGCTTCATCCCAACTCTCCTGTACTACAGTGGTATTTCAGGCAGGACGGGGAATTATTTGGGGAGGAGAGGGACAGTTTCTCCAGGCATCAACTTATGTTGTGCAAGCAGCTGCTTATTTTTACCTATTCGTAGAGTCTAGGCTAAGATATTCCACAAATTAAAGACAATTTTCCTTTTGGACCTCTCACATGAGAGAGCAGTAGGACATTCTATGTGTTTACCAGTTCCCTGTTTACAGATCAAGAAGTTACAATTAATAAGAATCCCATACATTCCTATGTTACCTGACTATCTACAGATTGCTTTCAAATCCATGATCTCTTTAGATCCTCCCCATAATCCAAAGAGGTAGGCGAGGGTGGAGTCTAAAAATATTTCATTCTCTTACCAAAATACCTTCTACGGTTTCCTAATGCCTGTAGGATAAACTATAAATTCTTTAGTCTGACATTCGAGGACCTTGGCAGTTTGGATCCCACCTAACTTTCTATATTTTTTCCCTGCTTTTTCCTCTGTCTTGAATTTTACAGGTGAAGAAATTTAGGCAAAATAAATAGAAGTGATTTTTTTTTCCAGAGCTATAGTGCCAGAGCTGAAGCTTCAACCCAGCAATTCTGACCTTAGAACCAGTGTTTTTTCTCTGCATCAAAGTGCCTTGTTTCATTTAGACCTCGCAATAATCTTGTGAGGTAGAAAGGACAGGAATTCCACTAAGTTTAGAATTGGAGAAATATAGATTTGGACAGTGGAAGTCACTTGATCAAGGTCACACAGCTAGAAAGTGGTAAAACTGTCAAACTCAAGTCTTTCGACTTTCCTTCTTGCTAAATTTATTTTCATTGGTTGTCCAAAAGGACCTGGGCGAGCCACTCGACTTCTCTTGGCCTCAATTTACCATCTGTTAAATAAGGGAACTGGAGCAGATATTCTCTAAGGCCCCTTCCTACTCAAAATTCTATGACCCTAAACCTGGGAGTACACCAGGAAGAAGTCATTTGAGAAACAGGGAAATATATAAATATCTTCAGCAGATCCTGGAGCTGAGTAGCTGAGCAGCCAGTTCAAAGCAGAAGAAGATGCTGCTAGAAATTCAGCAAGAAGCAGGCCAGAGTTTCCTGCAAAGAGGGAAATAAAACTTCACGAAATTCAGGGAATCTTTGCACTCTTTCCTCTGAAAATTTTGTGAAGCAAAAACCTGAGGTTTGGTCCTGCTTTAATCAATTATTTATGATTCACTCATTAGTCTCTAGTCCAGGAATAGTGTGGTCCCTCATTTGAATTTCCTATGGGTGAGGGAGTTTTGAAAGGAAATGTCATATTATATGCACTGTTTATACAGATCAAGTATGCATGTGTTAGTTTTATAGATCGGTGTCAGTGTTGCATTTATTTATCTGGGACAGTAGTAATGATGTGCAGGGTGTTTTACTTGAGAAAAACACTTCCCCGGATTGTTTTGGAACAATGTGGCTTAGGATCTGGGCCTCTACATCTCCTGTAGGTGAGGGAGGGAAAGTTAGCCAACTGAGTCTCCAAGGGAGCCCAGGAAGTGAGTGTGATCCAATCATTAGTGTGATTACTGGTGGGTCTGGCTGATATGTGTTCATGAGCAGCATGCTTCCTGCAGAGAGAGGAGGTCTGTGTGCCTCCATTTCAGTGGCAGTGGTGGTGGCAGGGGAGAACTCACAATTTTAGCTTCATCTTTGGCATGGAGCATGAAGGATGATAGGAAGATCATTACTCTTGACTTCAGTTCCCTGACCCCACCTTTTTCTTTTTTTAATTGTGGAGGTTGGGCTAGTTGATTTTTTAGGGCCCTATCCAACTTTGACACATTCTAGAATTCTAAAGTCCCTTTGAGCTCTGACATTTGCTAATCTATGATTCGAAGGATTCTCCTAGCTCAGTCATTCTATGGTCCTGTGTTCTAGTTATTCAAGGTGCTTATTGTTGTCTTCCATACTCAAAGAGGAATAAGATGATATCATGATATCAGGGTTAATGTACAGTATGTACAACTGAGGCTGATCAGATCAATATAAGCTCAGGAGACTTAGTGCTGGATGGGCTACAAAGGAAGTATAATTAAATTTAACAAACATTTGTCATCCACCATGTGCAGAGCACTGTGTAATCCAAAATTTTTATTTTATTTTATTTTATTTTATTTATTTTTTAAAAACATAATAACCTTGAAGAAGATCACAGTCTAGTAAGGGGCTGAGACAAATACAAAATAAGTATGATAAAAGTTAAAAAGTTACTAAGTACATCATAAAGATCAGACTAATAATTCCTGTGGGTTGAATTAACATTATTATGCAGATGGCTTCCAGATATATGTATCCAGCCCTAGTCTCTCTCCTGAGCTCTAGTCCTTCTTTATCAATGACCTATTGGGCATTTCAAATTGGATGTCCATAGATATCTCAAAAATCAACATGCTCAGAACAGAACTCCTTGCCTTTACCCCACCAAATCTATGTCTTTTTTGAATTTTCCTATTACAGATAAAGGTGTTACCATCCTTCTGATTATCCAGTTTCATAACTTTGTTATTATATTTGAAACCTCACCCTCCTTCACCTCCCAAATCTAAATCAGTTGTCAAATCTGTTGTGCAGGTAAAATCAAAAAGATTTGACAGCAGATTCACAATCTCACACCTGTCCCTTTCTCTTCATTAACATATGACCTCATTCCTAGGCTTTTTCAATATCTAATTTGTCACTGTAGCTCAAGCATCTTTCCTTTCCAAACCATCTTCCACACAGTGACCAAAGTGATTTTCTAAAGTCAAAATCTGATTTGTTTCTCCCCTCCTCAATAAAATCCAGTGACTCATTATTACCTCCAGATAAAACATAAACTTCTCCGTCATTAAAGGTGTTCATGACTAAACCTTATTCTACTTCTCCATCTTAGATAGATAGATAGATATCTATATACACAAATATATGAGAAAGAGAAGAAAAAAAGAGGAGAGAGAGAGAGAGAAAGAGAGAGAGAGAGAGAGAGAGAGAGAGAGAGAGAGAGGCAAACACACATATTTATAAAACACTTGCCTTCTCACATTCTATGATACAGTCAAAATTCCTTTCTGTGTTCTCCTTGTGCAGGATTCTCCACCTCTTGTTTCTGTGCCTTAGTACTGCCTTTTTTTTTGCATGACTACCTCATAGAATTCTCTTTTCTCCTCCAACACTCAACGAAAATGGCATTTTCTACATAAATCTTAAGTTCCTATATCCTCAAATCACCTTTTATTTACCTTGTAAATATTTTGTGTATACTTGATATATACATATATATATATATATAATATATACACAATGACATGTTTTCTCCCAGATTAAATTTCAGTTCCTTTATTGCATACTGTTTAATTTTTGTCTTTGTATTCCTATTACTTAAATACAAACCTTGTCACACAGTAGACTATTAATAAATGTTTATTGACTGACTGAGTGAGAAGAGGTCTACATCAGTAGTTCCTTAACCAGTGAGATCACAGATATGGATCAAAATGTTTCTATATATGCACTGGCATACACGTATTATATCACACATGTACACATGCATGGATATATGTGAATACACAATATGCTATACGTGCACCCATATATACACATATGTGTATGTGTAAAATTACATATATGTATGTATTTATACATGTATGTATAACCATGTTACAGGTTCAGACTTTTTATTTCAATGATACATGGAAAACCTTGTGAGGATATTCTCTCTACTAAGGCAGATCAGCACCTTCTTTTTAATTTATAGTCTTAGAGGGTTTTCTGAGGAACTGAGAGTCTAAGTAACTTGCCAAAGGTCTTATAGACAATACCTGCCAGAGGCAAGATTGGACTCAGATCTTCTTGATTCTGAAGTTGACTCTTTAGAGACATATCTACATGTAATAATCACTATGATATATATAATATATATATATATATATATATATATATATAAATGTGTATCACACAGAGTGTAATAGAGATACATAGTGGGCATGATAAAAATATTTAATAAATAGGGAATGTCAAAGAATAACTGGAGCAAATAATGTCATCAGGGAAAGATAAGTAAAAAAAAAGATGAGTCTATCTTCATCTTTAGATGGTAAGAGCAAGGGATAATAGTAGTTGGCCAACAAACTTTGCTGGTAGCCTTTCAATGTCAGGAGAAAGTGAATGAGGCATGTAGAATGGGTAGGCACAGATGGGTTTCAATCTGTATTGTTGGAGAGACTTCCAATTGATGAGCTCACAGATCCCTTTGAATATTTGACTAAAAATGCCTAACTATAAATAGATATATAATCTACATGTATGTTATGTGTATATAGGTATGTGTATGTGTATGTGTGTATGCATAGTATATCTATGTTACCCAGTTTATATTCATATACATGAACAAATAAAAGCATTTATTGAGTGCTATGTGCTAAATGCTTTACTAAGTATTGGGTGTAGAAATACGGAAATGAAACAAATCCTACCCTCAAGGAGCTCACAGTCTAAATGCAGGGGACAAAAAATCTTAAAAAGAGAGTCATGCTTCAGGGCAGACATAAAAACCTAAGGATTCAGTGGTAGGGGAGAGGTTAAGCTCAGGGGTCCCTAGAGTGCATCTGCAGGACAGTATTTGGGATTTTGCAAGTTTAACTGTCAGGGTACACAGTAAGGTCCAAGAGACCTTAGGATGCTGTGTCAGGGTAGATGGTAAGGCCCATTTTTCCATCTTAGTGGAAAAGTAACAGTTAGTGACTACTTGCTCACCCAAGCAGCCAAGTTACTTTTCCTGCCATGATATACCATGTGTCTAAGTAGCCTGGGGGTGGGAGGGGACACTTTTAAGACATGCTACACCTGAACATGAATATCTTTGAAAATAAAGATGTACACAGATGTACAGTGAAAACAAAACTAAACAAAATCCCTACTGCATGTGTCACATTCAGGATTTAATACAAGTGATATATGGAAAGACTGCAGCCTGTATGCTAACCAGTACAGTATCTGCTGAGTGTGAGAAACCTTTCCTGAGGGTCAGTATTTCTAATGCTTCTCAGAGTCCTGCCAGGATTGCTTATTACTTTATATCCCTAGTCTTTTATCCTGGAACAAAGTTAGGTGCAAATATTTTGCTTTTCATAGTCTACACTCCTGGAAAGCATGGTATCCTTGCACCAAGGGGGAACCAATCCCACAGGCTTCTAAAGTTGATTCATTTGTTTTTCTTCAGGATTTGTATTTCTTCTTTGCCGCCTGTGAAGAACCACATTGGTATTTCAATTTCTACCTACTCTAAGGGACTGCCTGTTGTGTTTAAGTGTTTGCTCCATAGAGACAATTTTTAAGAAATAGAAAGTTATTTGAAAGTTTGAAATTAGGAAAGTGACAGTCTTTATAAGTCCTTTTGTTGTCTGACTCAAACAGATGGTGTTTGGAGGGATGGTTTCATTTCCTCCCTTCTTTCCCTTGAATCCAGGGGTTAGATTTACTTTTTAAAAGAACTTCATTTCAAATTTATATCTAGAAATGCAGCATAGATACTATAGATTTTAAAAATGATAATAATTCACTAGAAAATATACTTACATGATGGAAAGAGCACTGGACTTGAGATTAAAATATTTTGATTTCCCATTGTTATCATTTACTATCCATGTGACCTTTATTAATATACTTCCTAATAATGAGTCTCAGTTCCTCCATCTGCAAAATGGAATCATAATCCTGTACTATCTATCATAGGTTATGTTGTGAGGAAAGTTTTTTCTTTTGGTCAGGCTTATATTGCTATATTGTTGTGGCATAATGTTAGAACTGGACAGGCTTCTTATTTTATAGATAAGGAAATTTCAGTCAAGAGAAACTGTGACTTCTTTAGCATCACAGCAGGTAAGAAGGAAAGGAGGAATGGAACATGAATTTGACTGTTACCTAGTAAGTGCTGTGTGAAGTGCTTTACAAACATCTCATTTGACCCTCACAACAACCCTGTGAGGTAGGTACTAGAAATAGCAAAGTTTAGATATTACCGGTATTAGACATGTTTAACAATGTCTGCTGGGAGAGATCAGGGCAATTCAGTTATTCACATATACTGAGGAAGCTAAGGTAGAGCTCAGAATATGGAGTTCAAAGACATTGGTAAGAATGGTGAGTCTTCTACTCAGTAGCCGTGGAACCACGGCTACTTTGCATGGAAAGTCACAACTTTTCTGAGCCTCAGTCTCCTTATTCGTAAGTTGAAGATAATGATTATTTTACTGCATATTTTATACGGTTGTTGAGAGGCCCATTGAGATCTTTCATATGATAGTACTTTATATAAAACAACTGAGTTAGAGGTTGTGAAAGAGTCTAAATCAGTCTAACCAGTCCAAACTGGATTCAGTCAAAGTACCTCACTTGAGCACCTAGAGGACCACACATGGCCTTGAGGTCACAGATTTCCCACCCCTAGTCTAACTCTTCATTGTTTCCCAACCTCTGCCTACACTCTCATCCCCAGATACATGGAAAAATTTGAACATTTAAAATACATACATATAGATGGATGGTAGGTAGGTATTTGGAATAAAAAGAAGAGGAGAAATCAAAGATCCTCAAAAGAGATTAACCTCTCAAATATAAAAAAGGAGAAAAAAAGCAGGACAGTCAATAAGCAGCAGAAAGAAAAAAAAAACCTCAAACAATAAATAAAGCTGAACTCAGCACAAGAGAAAACAAATCGACACATTTAAAAAACTGAAAGAGGGTCTGGGGTTGGCAAAGATCTGATGTGTATAATGATCATTGATAAAAATAGAATGAGTTAATTGATAATTAAAGACAAAAGCATGGAGAAGTTATTGGAATATTTGAATTAAAGAAAGGAATCAATAGGAAATAAAATTCTTAGAGAATAAAGGAAATAGTTTTCTTTCTTCTCTCCACTCTACCCCTTCACAAAAAAAGCAAAAAAGCAAAAAATAGCCAAATATACTCAACAACATAAATTAAAACAACTTAAATAGCACAAAACTCAGCTCAAATATCTAGAAAAAAAGACAATGGTGATACTAGCTCTTTAAAATTAAAGTATATATCCATCAATAATAACCCCAAAGCCAAAAACATAAAATAAAAACAAGATATGTGATCGACTGGGGAAGCTAGGTGGTACAGTAGATAAAGTGCTGGACCTGGAGGCAAGAAGACCTGAGTCCAAATCCAGCCTCAGAAACTTATTAGTTATGTGACTCTGGGCAAGTCACTTAACCCTGTTTGCCTCAGTTTCCTTATTTGTAAAATGAACTGGAGAAGAAAATGGAAAACTGCTCCGATATCTTTGCCAAGAAAACCCCAAATGAGGTCATGAAGAGTTGAACATGACTAAAAACAACATAATAACAACAACAAAATGTTTTATCAATTGCAATCACTTTTTATGCTGTTTTACATAATTGTTTAAAGGAAAGTATTCCATGAATGGTTTATTTGTGAATATGTTTGAGTTTGTCTCTAGCATCAAAAAAAAAAAATCAGCAAGGAAATAAGAAAAAAATTCTGAGACCAAAAGGTAAATGAGTAGAATATGAAATAAAACAGGAACAAAAGGCAATTCAAGTGGAGAAAGGCTTGAAAACTTTATGAGAAGCCATGGTAGCATATAGTGATAGATGTCAGAGAGTCAATACAAGAGTCAGCAGATTGTCAAAAAACAAATGGGAAGAAAAGAGAACCTCACCTTTCTCCCTCTCTTCCCTTCTTCCCACCCCAGGAAATTGTTTGATAAAATTTCCTGGTAGTAAGATCAAGGAATAGACTACAGATTGATAGAACTCACCCAATAATCTCAGAGAGAAATAAATGTAAAGATTCAACTCACCTAGATACATTATTGTCAGATTCTAGCTCTCTGTTGGTTAAGAGATGCTTTTACAAGCATCTAGGAAGGCAACTAAACTTATCAAGGCATCCTAATTGTAATAATATATAATTATTCAATCTATCATGAGAAAACATGGAGAAAAATTTGTGTTGGTGAAACTGAAGAACAACTTGATGAGGATTCCTTTTTTGACCAGAATTGTTAAGAAAACTAGGTGAGCTAGACAGAAAATGAGTTTAGACCCCAGGGGTGGGGAACTTGTGGCCTTGAGGCTACACGTATGGTCTTCCAGGTCCTCCAGTATAGCCCTTTGACTGAAACCAAACTTCACAGAACAAATCTCCTTAATAAAAAGATTTGTTCTGTAAAACAAGGACACCGTCAAAAGGCTGTACCCAAGGACCTAGAAGGCCACATGTGGCCTCGAGGCTACAGGTTCTTCACTCCTGGAAAGCAATTATTCATATCACATACAACAATAAGTTTAAATGATGGGTAAGTCAATATAAAGAAGTCACAGCATAAAGTAAAAATTAGAAGAGAATAGATTGAAATGGGTAGCGGCCAGATGTTCAGGATATTCCTGAGTTCATGTCTGGCCTCAGGCCCTTACTTTTTGTGTGACCCTGGACAAATCACTTTACCCTTTTTGCCTCAGTTTCCTCAACCATAAAATAAGCTGGAGAAGGAAATGGAAAAATGCTTTAGTACCTTTGCTGAGAACACACCAAATGGAGTCACTGGGAGTTGGACATGACTGAAAATGACTGAACAACAACAACAAGATGGAGGTATTTTTCTTATCTTTTTTAAGGGGAAGAATTTATAACTGAAAACAGGAAGGGGAAAGTTACAAAACATAAAATAAACAACTTTGATTATATAAAATTTAAAAACACCTAAATGATAAAAAAAATCTGAGATGGAGAAAAAAATTTTCATTAAATCTTGCTGATAAAAGTCTAATTTCCAATATATACAGGGAATTTACACAAATATATGTCTGAGCCATTTTTTAAGACTGTAAACATGAAGTTCTCAAAAGAAGAAATGAATTATCACTCATTTAGCTATGTACTTTGGGTCACAGTCACTCTGAGGTATTATATCACACCAATCAAATTACCAAAGATGAAAAAAAGGCAAAAATAGTCAGTGTTGGAGGAGCTGTGGGAGGAAAGGAACATTAATACACTATTCATGGAGTGGTAGATTAATCCAAATATTCTGGAAAAAATTGGAATTATGCAAGAAAAGTTACTAAAATGTTCATATCATTTGATTCAATGATACTGGTAGTGGGCATAAAACTCAAGGGAGAAAAAGGCAAAAATAACAGTCCAATATTTACTAAAATATTCACGGCAGCACTATTCTTTATAAGTAGTAAAAATCAGAAACAAAGCCAATGTTAACAACTGGGGACTGCCTGAAAAAAGTGGTATGTGAATATAATGGAGTATGATTGCCCTAGAAGAAATCATGAATATAAGGAACTCACAGCAACAGGGATGATTTGAACAAGCTGCAAGAAAGTAAAGAAATCAAGACTAAAGAAATGATATGCACAATGACAATAATAATGTAAATGAAAGCAACACTTAAACTAAGTTGAACTAAGATTAATTATAGTTATCAATATTGGTTCTGGAGGATAGATCATGAAAAAGAACTACCTCTTCTCATAGAGAGATGATGATTGATACAGATGGAGCTCTACATATATTGTAAGACTTAGTCATTATATATGTCAGTTTTCACAGTTGCAAATAGGAAGCTATATTGGGGAATTTGCAGGAATGTATGTGGTATAAAAAGACAAAATAAAATTTTTAAAAAGGAGTGGAGCATGCAAATAGTTTGAAATCTATGTACAGAACTCATTGGATTAATCTGGAAACAGATTAATGGTAGGGTTTACCTTAAATAAGAGGTTATGTTTTTATGAAGACTAGAGTATGAATGGTAGGTGAGTACTTCTAGGTGAGTGTTACAGTGTTTGTGTATACTTTAAAAAATTGGGGTTAGAATAACTAAGAAGAAATTCAATTTAAAAAGCACTTATTAAGCACCTACTATGTCCCAAGCATTATGCTGGGCACCAGCAGTACAAAGACAAACACAAAATATTCTTTTCCTTTAAGGATTTGCATGCTATTAGAGGCAATCAATAAATATAAATGTTCAAAGAAATAGAACATATTTCTAAATTACATAAAACAGTAATTCCAGGGTGGAGTTGAACACAAATAGCTAGGAATACTAGGAAAGGTTTCATGTTGAGGAAATCTTGGTACCTTAAATGAGCCTTGAAGGGAATTAGGGGCTGCAAAGGTTGGGAGAGTGTCCCAGAAATTGGGGAAAACTTGAGCAAAGGCATGGAGGGTAGAAACCAAATATCACATACAAGGAAAAGAAAGTTAACTAATTTGGTTGGAGTGTTTAGAGTGAATGAACCAAAATGAAGGGCAATCAGGCTGGTTGAAGCCAGATTAAGTGGTTTTAAATGCCAAGCAGAGAAATTCTCTTTCTCGCTCTCTCTCTTTCTCTTTCTCCCTCTTTCTTTCATTTTATCTGTTTATCTACCTATTTATTTATTCATTTGTTCATCCATCCATCCATCCATTCACCCACCTGTCCACTTATCTATCTATCTATCTATCTATCTATCTATCTATCTATCTATCCATTTTTGTGCTAAAGGTAATATGGAGCTACTGAAGAATTTTCAGTAGGGGAATTGAATAAAGCAAACTTTAATTTTGCTAATGATACAAATATTACATCTCAATATCATAGAGGTAAAAACAAAGTTGACAATTACAACATTTAATTTTTAAAGGAATTTATTCAGCTATAAAAGAAATATATTAAAGAATAGATTTTAAAAGTTGTCAATTGGAAACATGAGAAAGAAAGGAATATAAGGGTTAAGAAGAAAGGTTGAGGAAAAGTACATTATGAATAAACTAACTCTAGATAATTAATGATGTTACAGTAATATTTTGGATAAAAATGATTTCAGATTAAAAAGCTTTGAGAGGTAAACATGGGGACTCTATTATGAGTAAAGAGTAGTAAATATCTGTTGATATTAAATAATATATCTAATGACACCACAACTAAATTTAAAAGGAAAAGTTAAATAAAATCAAAAGGGTTTAAATCAAAGTTTCATAGATTGGTATCTGTAGATAGGTTTCAGGGGGCCTGTGAACTGGGTAGGAAATTCTTTCAATTATGATTATAACAACAACAAAAAAAATAAAAAAAAAACATTATTCTGAATAGGAGTCCATAAGTTTCACCAGAGTGCTGACAGGGTCTTTGAAAACAGTAACAAAAGATCTAAGAGCTCCTGATCTACATAGAAAACATTAATAATGGGAGATTCCAACATTCTTCTTTCAGAATGTAAGTTAAACAAAAGAGAAATAACAGAGAAGCAGAGCTTAAAAGAAAACTGGGAAAAAAGCTGTTATGTATGTATATATTATAGAATTCATTTTTTATTCAAATGTGCATAGGACATTTACAAAAACTCATCATTTTGCAGAGAGTAAAGAACTTATGAATAAATGCAGAAACTTTAAAGAATTTACAGACCACAATGCAGCTGCAATGGTAATTAATAAGGGAAATATAGTTTTAAAAAAAGATAGTCCTAAAAAGATTTAAAAATTATATCCTAAAATTTGGAGGGTCAAAAACTAATTCATACAAATAATAAAAAAAATCACATGTAACAATCATAACACAACACATCAACATTTATGGGAGACAACTCAAGCAGCTTTTAGAGATAAATTTCTTTCCTCAGTAGCCTATATTAATAAAAAGAAAAAGGTTACTTGAGTTTGCTGTTAAAATTTTTTTTGAAAATCAACTCATTAATACACCCAAAATAAGCACAAAAGAAGACATCGTAAATATAAATGGATACATTAGCAGAATTGATGGGGGGAAAAAACTGATCCATTTAAATTAATAAAAAGCTGTTTTTAAAAGACCAATAAAATCCATAATCCATTAGCTAATTTATATAAAAAGAAAAAGAATAATGAGGACAAACAAGTTACAGAAATACATCAGGAGGAAAAGAGAGGGAAAGGGAGAGAGAAAGAAAGCTAGATGAGACAGGGAGACAGACACAGATAGAGAAAATTGTTAGAAAACATTACACAAAATTACATACCAATACAACTGAGAATGTAAAAGAATAGAAGCATTCCTATAAAATATATAACACTCCAATTACCCAAGTAAGAAATATTATAGCTATATAAACATTGAAAAAATAAATGAAATATGAACTGCTACATTCAAAAAATACCAGGACTAAATGGATACAGAAGCAAATTTTATAAAGCATTAAAAGATCAAATAATCCCACTGTACCTAAACTATTTTATAAAACAGATAAGACTTCCTTCCACTGAGGGCTTGAGATGAAATTAAAAAAGAAGTTTCCGATTTTCAAACCAGGGAAGAATAAAATATAGAATTATAAATCATTATTTTGATAAATATTGATGAAAGCATTTAATACACATAAATATAGTATTATCAAGTGAGATTCATACCAGGAATGTAAGGAAAATTCAATATTAGAAAATATCAATAACTAATCATATTAATAATGAAAGTAACAAAATAGTGTCAAGAGATGTAAAAAAACGTCTTGGAAAAATATTTCATTCACTTCCATAAAAGCAGTCACCAGATTAGCAAACATTTCTTACTAGTTTCCAAGAACTGTACTAAGACCTGGGGATAAAAAGAAAGAGGTGGAGAGGCCACTGTTTTGTCCCTAAAGGAACTCATATTTAGTTGAGGAGACATATAACAGACTATGTACATACAAGCTTTATGCACAGAAAATGGAAGATCATCTGAGAGAGAAAGTGCCATGGTGAAGGTGGGGGGACTGGGAAAGGTCTCCTTCCCAGGTAGGATTTGAAATGAGACTTCAAGGAAGCCAGAGGAGCTAAGAGGTGACTCTAAGGAGACAAAACACTCAAGGAACGAGAGTCAGCTGTTGCAAAAGCATGGAGTTGGGAGATTGAGTGCCATGTGGAAGGAATGGAATGATTTTCCTTATATTAAAAAACGCAATTACTTCTTACATACAATGGAGAGATTTTGAATGTTTTCCCACTGAACACAAAAGTTAGGCAAGTCTGAACACTTTTGTTGTCATTATTTGAGACAGTCTGAGAAATGCTAGTTATAAAACTAAGATGAGAAAATACAAAGGAATAAGCCATGGTAAAGCGTCTATATCTTTAATTGTGGATTATATTATAATCTGTTTAAGAAATTCAAGAGAATGAACAAAAGCATTAAGTGGAAAATCAATCAATGAATGAAAAAATAGCATTTAACACTTACTATGTAGTATTTATTAAACAATCGTTATATGCTATGCTTTGTGCTGAGCCTTGGTAATCTTGTTCTCCCAAACCCTATTTCCAATAGGCTAAAATGGCACCTGTTCTCAAGGAACTTACATTCCAATATGAGAAGCAGCATATATTTAAATAGGTACGTAATGTTTCCCACAGAGCAAATAGAAGGTATCCTTTCAGGGAATTGTACCCTTAAAGCAGTTGGTGGAGGTTGCTGGGAGGGGATTCCTGCTGGCGATGGCTTTTGAACTGATTCTTGAAGGAAACTAGAGATGTCAAAGAAGTAGTGAGGAAACAGCACATTCCAAGCATAGGAGAATCAGTGCAATGATTGGAGAATGATGATGGAGGAACAGCAAGTCAGTTTATTATAAGGCTGGATTATAGACTGTATGGAGGAGAGCAAAGTGTAATAAAACAAAGGGTCCAGGGTGTGAAGAGTTTTAAATCACAAACAAAGAGCTTTATATTTAATTTTGTAGGTAATAGAAAGTCACTGGAGTTTAGTGATTATGGCAGCTACTTCTTTAGACCTACTTATGCTTTAAGAAAATCACTTTGGTAGCTACATGGAGGATGGATTAGAGTAGGGGGATTTGAGTCTAGGAAAGCAATTTGTAATAGTACAGGTTAGATGTAATGAGAGTCCTGAACCAGGGGCAGCTAGGTGGCACAGTGGATAGATCATAGGCCCTGGAGTCAGGAGGATCTGAATTCAGATTTGGCCTCAGATTTACTAGCTGTGTGAGCCTAGGCAAGTCACTTAACCCTGATAGAGAGAAAGAAAAAGAGAGAGAGAGAGAGAGTTGTGAACTAGGCTTTGGAGTGGAGAGAAGGGGATATGTCCTAAAAAAACAACAACAAAACAAAAAAAAAAACATCGTAATGGCAGAAACAATAAACTTGATAGATCGGCTTTCTGAGAATGAGGTATGGAAGATGGCACTGAGGTTGTGAAAGCTGGAGTACTGGGAAGATGTGGTCTTATTGAGTTTGAGATGCCTATGAGATGGGCAGTTCAAAATTCTCAAAAGACAGTTCCTGATGGGAGTTTGGGACTCTGAAGAGGAACTATGTCTGGATATATAGCTCTTGAAATTTACCAAAACAGTAGACTATAAGATAAATGAAAATAATTCAGTATTTCTGTTCTTACCAATAAAAATCAGAAAAAGTGAGGACTAATTCCACATAAAATAATGACAAACTATATTAAATATTGAAAAATTAACCCATGAAGAAATAACTATGCAGAGAGAATTTCAGCATTCATTATTGGGCCTAGTTATACCAAAGATGGTGATATTTCTCAACTATAGATTTAATTTTATAAAGATCAAAACATAACTGTATATTTTTTAGAATTAGAATGATATAAATAGAAACAAAAAAATCAAGAAAATTGAAAGGAATAAAAGAGAATTATGAGGAAGAAAAAAGAGGAAAAAAAAGACTTGTACTACCTAATCTCAAATTATGCTATAAAACAATAACTATCAGTACTGTATCATGCTGATTTGGTACTTTAAAAAAAATAGAAAAAGTAACTCAGTGAAATAGGTATATGAAATCTAGAAGAATTAAGACATAGAAGGGGCAGTAGGTGGACACTCACTTGCTGTGTGACTGTGGGCAAGTCATTTAACCCAAATTGACATATATATATATATATATATATATATATATATATATATATATACACACACACACACACACACACACACACACTATATATACACACACACACATATATAATACATATATATATAATACACACACATATATATATAATACATATATATATATAATACATATATATATACCCAAAGACATAGAAGTATAGTGTTTGATAAACCCCCAAGGGCACCAGCTTCTCATAAAAATTTCTGAGAAAGTAGTTTGGCAAAAATTAGTTTTTGACCAACACATTGCACCACATACCACAAAAAGCTTTAAATATCTAAATAATCCTATTTTTTTCTAGATTATTTAGATTATTTAATTATTTAATTAATTATTTATAGACTGTATGGAGGAGAGCAAAGTGTAATAAAACAAAGGGTCCAGGGTGTGAAGAGTTTTAAATCACAAACAAAGAGCTTTATATTTAATTTTGTAGGTAATAGAAAGTCACTGGAGTTTAGTGATTATGGCAGCTACTTCTTTAGACCTACTTATGCTTTAAGAAAATCACTTTGGTAGCTACATGGAGGATGGATTAGAGTAGGGGGATTTGAGTCTAGGAAAGCAATTTGTAATAGTACAGGTTAGATGTAATGAGAGTCCTGAACCATTTATTTAGATATGAGGCCCTATCATAGACAATTTTGAAGAAAAAGGAATGATATACCTTTCAGTATTGATAGAGAATCAAAAGAATTCTGAGCTTCTGTCTAATACTCATCAGAATGGCATATATGAAAAAAATACAAAAGGACAATTTTTGGAAGGATGGGGTAAGGAGGGTCACATTAATGCATTATTGGTGGACCTGTGAATTGGTCCAATCACCTGGAATGTACTTTGGACTATATATATGTTATATATATATATGTTAGCACTCTTTTGTATTGGGATCAATTGTGGTAATGACTTCATTAATTATAACTTATGAATGTAATGCAAAAAATGCTGTAAGAAATTGTGAAAGGAACAGATTCAAAGAACCGTTAGAAGACTTTAGCAATAAATGCAGAGTGAAATATACAGAACAAGAATAAAAAGTGATACGATGATTGTATTATAAAAAAGTTGAAATGCTGAAATACTTTGAAAATTTGATCAATACAAATTGCCACAAAAAGTATTCTCAAAAATTGAAAAAAGGAAACACACTTTTGGGTGGAGGATAGAGGTTAACAATATATAAACACGATTGTTTATAGAACTATTAATAATCTCTTTTTATGCCCTTGTTTCATCATGCATGTATACTTTTTTTCTTCCTTTTAAGATCTTGCTTATATATGCAAATACCTGTGTATTTCAATGGAAAATAACACATAGTTAATATATTCCCCCCTTTTCCTACCAGATTGAAGGGGAAAAAAAAAGAAGTGAATGGTCAGGCAAGTAAATAGAGAAAAGCTTTCCTGCTTTAGAGATGGAGGAGAAAAAAAAGATACTAGAGATTGGGTTAAGGTGTCACACCAACCAACACCTGTTATTTGGCCAAATTTCTCTCTCCCTTGACCCCAATCTCTACCTATTTGTGTATTGCTTCCATGATGTCAATTCATTTATTCTTCCATCCATGCATTCATTCATTCATTCATTCAATAACCATTTATTGTTGTTGTTGTTTTGTTGTTTGTCCTTCACTCTCGATAAATGATTATGACATCAGGGAGGTGATGCCATGACATGCAAGTGAATTGGATTTAAGTAAGGGAGGCTGTGCAAAGTCACTAGCGTCACTTTCTTCTCTGGAGCCATCTGGGTCCAGTGGTAAGATATAGATCAGGATGACTGGAGATGGCCCTAGAAAAAAATAGGAAAAAGCCATATATTTTACTCTTCTAATAGATAAAATCTGTATCAGATATCAAGATGTAGGGTAGAAAGTGAAGATGAATAAGAACATGTACAGACATATTTGTATATACACATATATACATATATTAACATAAAGGGGTACAAAGTACTGTTCATGTTGGTTTAAGGATGGAATGAGCATTTATGACTGAGAAAACTGTGAAGGCTTCCTGGAGTATGTGACATTATATTTCACTTTCCCCCTTAGGTAGAAAAAAGAAGAAGGGGTATAAAGAAAGGATGCATAGGGGCAGAGGACTATGCCTTAGGAAAATTACTATTTTTCTTCCCATTTTAAAATGTTCTTTCAATAAATTGGTTATGAGTAGCACAAATTTCTTGTTTGTGGGCTTCTTCATTGGTCTTTTTATTTTATTTTTTTGAAGAGTTTGCCTTTCATGCTAATGAAAGATGTTGGATCCTCAGTGCATACCTCACCTATTCCTGAATTAGCAGGTAATAATGCTAGATGAACAGGCCAAATAGTAATAAGAAATGGAGAAAGGTCTTCTGTATATTGAGTAGAACTTACATGGAGAGTTGATTATGAAAACAAAGACAAGAATCATAAGAATGAGAATACACAGATGATACAATATCAGTACCAGTGGAAAGAGTACCCATATCAAGGAAATCACACCACTTTTTAAAGTGCCCAAATATAACTCATTTTGTATATACCACTTTATAGTTACAGAGGACTTTTACAGACACTATTTATTTCATCCTCACAGTAGCCTTTTGAGGTAAGAAGTATAGATTATCTTCTCTAGTTTATGGTTGAGGACGCTGAGTTTAGATGTTTCATTACTTTTCCAAGACCCCACAGTTAGGAAGTGATAGAACTGGGATTTGATCTACAGTTTCTACCTCTTGGTCCAGGTCTCTTTCTTATTTCATTTGGAATTAGGGGTGAGGATGCCACATGGCTCTGAGAATGATCTTTGCCACCATTTGGAGGTCACTGGCATTTTCTTAAATCCTGGCAGCATGAACCCTATAGAATCAAACAACATTAGAGGTGGATGAGACCTTGCAGGTGACCTCATCAAAGCCCCTTATCTGTATAGATAAGGCAACAGAGATTCAAGGACAGAGAAAGTGGCTTACAATGCCACATAGCTGGTAATTTGTAGAGCTAAAACTTAAATTCGGGTTTTTGGACTCCATGTCCAGTGGTATTCAGACTGTCCTGTCTCTCCCAACATCATCCAACCTAATGACTCTCATAGAGTCCAGGAATTACCATTCACATTGTTTTGTTATTTTTTTCTTTTCTAACTGGAAATAATTTTGACATAATCTCCCCACGTTTTCCCATTCTATTGTTTTCTCCCTCCCTGGTATTCTCAACTATGGATTCTGAAACACTTGTGATCAACTTTGGAACAGTAGGTGCTGAATTCCAGTACCAAGTATGATAATGAAAATGATTTGATGAAAAGTTCTGAACTCCACTTCAGCAATGACAGAGTCAGAGGAGCCTGATACATTATTTTTCCTAGGTTGATGCTATTTACAAAATTACAATAAATGCTTAATAAAATCTGAACTTGCCTTTTTATCCTGACAGAAAATCATGTACTGAGTCTGGGACATGAGGTATTTTATTTCTTCTGTAACTTGTATTTTAACAACACACCATACGTCAACACATTTAAAAAGGTGCAAGTTACCTCTTTGATAAAAATGAACCCTTCTAAATATCGGTGTCAATAATTCTCACTTTTAATATTCCTACAAAAATTATGTCAGAAAGTTGGAGAGACTGGATTATGGCACAATTATCTTCACACATTCATTTAAAAATTATTTTGGGGGGTATCTAAAAGAAGCCTTAGGTTATTGTTTAAGAAGAGACTTACAATTAGGAAAATATTGCTATTCATTGCCATAGTGATTTTTTTCCCCTGAAGCCCAAGTTGTTAAAACCAATATGCCTATTATCCAAAGCCTCATAATAGAGCACTGAAGACTGTAGTTTCTTACCAAGTTGTTCATGTGTGCAGATGTGCACATGATAAAATAGTATCATACAGCTTCTGTTTGTCACACATGATTCCAGGCCTGTATGTTTAAACAGCTTTCCCCCTTTTCTGACTCCCCTTCCCACCTTCTTCCTTGTCCCCACCTCAAGTCCTGGAGTGCTTCATATCCATTGTCTCATTTGAGTCTCATAATGTCCCTGTGAGGGAAGTAATGAAAATGTTACTATCTTCATTTGATAGCTGAGAAAACTGATACTCCAAGGAGATTAACTGGTCCAGGGTCATTGGCCTAGTCAGTGGTGGAGTTGCTACTTGAATTTGGCATTTCCGAATCTCCATCCAAAGCTCTTTCTATTAGAAATAAAGCCTTCATGGCAGACTTCTGAATTCAGATATCTATGAAAGCTTGAATATCAAAGTTGGAATAGGCCTTAAAACATAAGCAGATGGAATGTCAGAATTGTAAGGGGCCTTAGAATCAAGAGACGTGGAATATCAGAGCTGGAAGAGTACTTAGAATCATGGAGCATGGAGTGTCCTATTAGAGTTTGACAGGGTCTTGTAGATTATCTAGACCTACTCTCCCAATTTTATAGGAATAGAAACTGAGACCCAGGGAAAAGAAGGTGTTTGACCCGAGTCACATAGCTCCTCAGTAGCACAGGTGGATTAAGATCCAGCTTATCAAGCTAGATTTAGCATTAATTAAAATTTGAAACAAACAGGAAAAGTTTAACCACAAGAATTGTAGAAAGAAATGGACTTTTTTGATTATTTGAGTGACTTTAGGAAAAGAATCCTCTTTCAGTGGGAATTTCATGGTTAAAGAAATAATGTGAACATCCTTTCAAGCATATATTTGTTTGATTTGACATTGCTTGGTATAATTTTTTATTCATTTCTTTTTTCCCATTTGATGTTAATTGGACTGGATTTACAAAAAACTACTATGACCTGTTATCTTGTATACCTGGCCCAAGAGATCACTCTTGGTGTCTCAGAGAAAACAAATCCTAGAGCACTCTTGATCAAAACAAAATGTTCATAAAAGATGAAGCAACCTGTTGCAATTTCTCTTTACCTAGAGAGGGACTTACAATGGGACACTCCTTTTAGCAAAGATACTAAAAATCCCTGCCTCTCACTACTCTTATTTGTTAAGACAACGTGGACAGTTAGTTACCTTCTGGGGATGGCAGGTCGGGAAGTGTTTATATCTGAAAAGATATGGATGATGTGTGAGCACATTCAGGGAAGCATTTCTGAGAATCCTACTTTATTGCAAGAATGATTTGGCTGCAAAGGCTTGGGATGTTTGCTAAGTTTACAGCTTTGGGGAGAAGGAACGATTTGTTTCTGTGTGTGGTGTGTTTATTATCATATCTGATTCCATTGAATTTGGAGGTAAAGGATACACTTTGGGCAGTATAATACAATTCCATTCCTGTAATCCCTCCCTTGGGTGACCTTGTTATCTTCAGACATTTCTCATCTGGCCATTTTTTTTTTGTTTTCTGATTAGCGTCATCTTTTGATTCTTCACATGCTGGAGAGAGTCTGAGAAGGTTGGTGCAAAGACAAGTAAAAACAAATACAACAAACTTTTCTGAACATCTGTGTTCTGTATGAAGAACACTGTCCTAAGGGCTCTGGGGAGATTCAATTTTTTTGTTAATAATAATAGAAAACACTTAATATTGTTACCTCCTATGACCCCCACCTTATAAATAAGATATAGTCTCTCCTTTGTAAGATATATCAGAAATCATCAGGTCCAACTGGTTCTTAAACAGGAATCCCCTCTGTAGTATCTTTGATAAATATTTGTCTAGCCTCCACTTGAAGACCTTCATTGACCCAGAATCCACTGACACCTGAGGTGGTTCATTCTATTTTTGAACAGCTGTAAGTGTTGGGAAGGTATTCCTTTGTACCAATCCCCATTGCATCTAGTTCAGCTCTTCAAGGCCAAGCGGAACAAATCTGATCCCTCTTCCACATGACAGCTCTTCAGATTCTTGAGGACAGTTATTATGTCTCCCCTAAGTCTTCTACTTTCCAGAAAAAAAAATATACCCAGCTCTTTCAACTTATTATCAAGTGAGAAGGTATTGTAGAAACAGCATCTACCCTACATTGGCTAGGTTAATCTTTCCTTAAAAGTTATTGAAACTGTCCCTGAGACTTAATTAGTCCAGAGGACTAAGTTCAATCCATTGATGTAGCTTACTTGTCACTAAGTGCAAACTGCAGCTCATAGTTAAAGTTCCTCCCTCAGGTTTATCACATAACTTTCAAAAATTAAATTATATTTTATTTTTCAAATAAAAACTATTTATTTTCTCTTCCTCCAACATCCTTCCTTCCTCATTGAGAAAAAAAAAAGTCAACACCCTTGTAAAGCTGTCTATAGTCAAGCAAAACAAATTCCCAAATTGTCCATGACAAAAAATAGATACCAAGGTTTGATTGGTATCTGAAAGCAGAAGAAGAACTGTGCTCCACTTAAGCATTTCCTTGCTAAATATCCTTTCCGTGTTATTGTTAACTAAACTTCCACTTGTTAATTACTAAGTGGTCTACCATTGTCTCATTTTATTTCATTTGCATGCTTGAACCATTGGACAGCCATGATTGTACCTGACTCAGCACACGATCTTGTAACCCTCCTCAGGAAATGTTGTTTGTAAATGTTCACCCCAAAACATGGTGCTCAGCATTGAATGCGTTACATTTTTGTTTATCCAATGCAGAACTATTAGTACCCTCATTCTTAATGCATCCAAAGATAATATTTTTTTGCTTTCATATCTCACAATAGGGAAGTCTCTTAAATCCTATGATCTCTTATGCATCTAATCATCCCTACTCTACTATATGTTTGTATAAGTATAAAACTACAAATTTATTCCTATTAAAGTTTATTTAATTTAATTTAGCCCATTGTTCTAACCTATTGATTTCTTTCATCATCTGTCAAGTTAGCTGTCCTTAGTGTCATATCATTTGCTAAGTGTTATCTATTCCTTCACCCTAGTTTTAAAATTTTCATTTAACATGAAAATATTAAAGAGCATAGTGCCAAAGACATATACCTGGGGCACTTCTCTAGATCTCTCCCTATAAGATGATTTTGACTTTAATTAGTACTCTTTGGGTTCATTCAACAAATTGATATTACCTAATCTACCCTGGGCTACCAAGTAGCCCCAACCTCTGCATCTTTCCCCAAAGAGGTAGCATAAGATATTGGCAAGTGCTTTGGTGACAATTAGGTAGACTATATCCACAATATTTCCCTAATATACCTGGCTAAAACAAAACAGAACAAAATAAAAACACTAAGGTTAGTTTGGTCAGTTAGGTGGCACAGTCAGTCCTGAAGTCAGGAAGACTGAAATGACTGAACAACAAGATTAGTCTAGAATGACATTATTATTATTAATAAAATCATCTCATAATACATCTCAGAATTTTGCAAGGACTTAAACTCAAGATCACTCCCTTACACTTCATATTCCATTAAAAAATATGGGGCAGCTTTTGTTGACTTTAGTCCTATGGCATCTCTCCCATTCTGCATTAATTTTCATTTCAAAAAGTTTTATTGTTGCCTTTTACTTTAATACAGCAGTAATTTCCATTCATTCATACCCCCATTTGAATGTTTCCTTGTCAAAAGGCAAAATATTAAAATGTTGGAGCAAAACCATCTGAGACAAAGATCATACGTGACAGCACATTAAATATCTATAGTGTTCATCTTTCTACAGATGAGGGCAGAAGTATTTCCTTATTTACTCTCCAGGACAAATATTATTCATCACAATTCATCAGAGTTCACCATTGTTCTAATGGTTCTACTTTCTTTATTCCTTCTTTCTTCATTCAAGTCTTCCTATGTTCTCCAAATCCCTTTGCATCATTTTTATAGGGCAATATTATTCTATTATATTTACATACCATAATTTGTTCAACCATTCCCCAATCAATGTGCACTCATTTTGTTTCCAAGTCTTTTTTTTTCTTTTTGTCACAACAGAACATGGCTATGAATATTTTGTTATACACATACATTTATATGCATGCATATATGTATACATACATATATAAACAAATTTTCATATATAAAAAACTTTTTCACTGATTTTTTTTCTATTCTGAACCTAACAAAAACCAGCAGTTCATACAAAGTAAAAAAGAAAGACTATTATATGTAAAACTTTGCATCTCAACTATATATAGCTTATTATTTTACAGTGTGTAATAAATCCATCTAGTTACTTTCAAAACTGTCTGATTTTGTTTCTTTATGAACTTTCTTCTATTCTTTTCTATGCATAAAAAGTACTTCAATGTCTTATTTTTCATTTCTTTTTTTAAACTATCATAAGCTCATCTTTCCTAATTAAATTTTCTCTTTCTACCATTAAGAAAAAAAACTTGCAATGAATATTAATAGCTATACATAATCAAAGAAAACAAGTTGAACATTGACTGTTAGAAATAAGGCCTTAGAGAAATAAAGCCTTCTAGTTAAAAACGAAACTAAGCTCGGAGTGAGTGAAGAATCGTTTATTCTGCTTCTCTCAAGAGAAGCAGGCACAACACACTTTAGTAGCATGTGGTCACTGGTTCAGTGGCAGAACCAACTTTTAAACCATTAGTAAGATCCATACTCCACCCATCGGACTCCTATTGGTCTAGTTCATCAGAGCCACACCCTTCCTGGATAGCCCATCGTATGTTTGTCCATGTTCTATTAACTCCGCCCACTTCATGGGTCCCATGTTCAACAATAGCAACTATCTCCGCCCTTGGGGTGTGTCAGTTCATATTCAATAAGCTTATTAAGCAAGCGCAGTGGAGAAAAGCCTTTGCCCGGTTGAAACCCCATCCTTGAACCTGGCTGGTTGAAACCAGTTTAGCCTCTAGGGCTCTTTCTTAAGAACTAGTTGTTTTTGGAGTACTTTCTGATTGGTTGAAGAAGTATCCACAAGATCATGGAATTTCTTAACCTGCTGTGGAAGTGTAACCCTTTAAAAATCTTTCTTATATTGATCACACCTGAAAATATATCTCATTTTGTACCTCAGGTCCATGATGTGATGGACCTCGACCAGGAGGTCGTAGTATGCTTTATCATTGTTCCTCTGGAGTCAGGGTTGGTTGCTGTATTGATTAGGCTTCTTAAGGCTTTCAAACTTGCTTTTCTTTAAAACATTAATATATATTTTTTTTCTGATTTGGCTTACATTAGCTCATATCAGTTCATAGAAGTCTTCCCAAGTTTCTCTAGAACTATATCTTTTTGCCTGAAGAAGTCTAGGACTTATATATTTTTGTGGGGAAGTTTCCAGAAAGTTCCAGAAATGGGCTCATACTACAGGGTTTGCATTAAGATTACAAATTAAGAGTGGAGTATTTATCAAACAGAAAAACAAGTAAGTCAAAGATCCATTTTGTGATGTTGAGATGAAGATATTACAAACCACAAATTCAAACAGTAGCTTTATGAGAGCAGACTTAATTTTGTTAGTCATATAAAAAAAAAGTTAGCATCTTCTTATAACTTACAGTGTATGCTAGTATTTGCACGTAAGCTGTTTTCTCACAATCAACAACCAGAAACTCTTGAATGTAGAGCCCAGGAAATGGTTTGGGGGAAGAAGGGTAGAAGGGAGAGCTAGCAAAAGAGCACAAAAGAGAAAAGTAGAGAAGGAAAGGGTGGTCATTGAGATATTTTTAAAAAAGTGTGCAAAGAGAATAGAAGGAAGTTCATAAGGAAACACAGATGAACAGAACAACTTTGAAAGTTACCTGTTGGATTGACTAGATACTTTAAGAATACAAAGCCGTACATAACAGAGATTTACATTTTCATATTTCCTCTTTTTGTGTCCTATTTTGTATTGGAAAAATATTCCCTCTTTTTTTTGGGGGGGGGTGTTCTTTAAACTCAGAAGAAAAAATAAAGTTTAGCATTTTATCTAAGCCTTCTATTTTACTTAATTTCAATAATCTAGATATCCTAATATTTTACTTCTATAGTGCTAATTATCATTTCCCACCTGCATGCCAATGTTTTATCCAACTCTTTCTTTCTATAGCAAAAAACTGCTCAGTTCCCTCAGTTGAAGCTTAGCACCTCTTTTGCAAGAATGCTCCTTATCAACCAGGGAATCAGAATGGTTAATGGGAATAAAAAAAGCAAATAAATAGGAGTAGGAATCAGGAATATGGGATTCTAGGTCCAGCTCTTCCACTTCATTGTCTGTGTTACTGTGGATAATTCACTTCCCTCCTCTGAGAGGCTTCAGTTTCATAGTATGTAAAATGAGGAGAGTTGAATTATAGTATTGTTAAGGTCCCTTCTAGTTCTGATATTTTATAGTCTATGAATCCAGCTGTAATGTGTGATAGCTCTGTGTTTCATGCTGTGGTTTTGAATTTGAATTTGAACTTTCAACATGGTGTTTCCCCATAGCCTTGGGACATTTCAGCACCACTCAAAATAAGGCAGAGATGAAAGAATTTTATAAACTAGTTGTGTAGACCACTAACCTAAGTAACTCAAGATCACAGAACATGGGCCAGGTGTGTAAGTACATGTGCACACATACACACTTGCAAACACGTACACACACACACACATACACACACATACACACACAAACACACACACACAAAGAGGTACATCCAGTTCACATTCTATGCACATATATTTTGTGGGGTTGGTAGCAAGGTTAGGAACAGGTCACATCTTAAACCACAAATTAACATACAGCTGAATCTCATGCACCATTTGATGTTTTGTGCTCCAATATATCTAGAAGTCTTTTTAATCCTTATTAAGCCATGTGGCATTTTCAAACACTTGTGATGCCTTTCAACACTGCTGTCCTTGGGCCTGTTGTGGCCAGTGTAGACATGGATTAACTGAGGGGAGAACAAGAGAGGTTACCCACCACACTTGTACTTGGCATTGCCATAGTGACAACTAAATTTATGAATTACCTGTAGGCCCCAATCTTTTATAGAGCAAATATGATAGTCTCATTGCAATTAAAGACTTTATTATTTCTGCTTCAGTTATTTTTCTTAAAAGTATAAGCTTTCATGGGTTAAAATGATGTAACCAGTATTTACCAGGAGTAAATATTCCCATATCCTGGGTTTTGGGTGAGAGTGGGTGGCAGGGCAGGGCAGGAAGGAAAGTGGTGGGAGAGGGTGGGAAAGGCTGGCTACTCCAAGGTTGAGCTCTATCACTCAGTCAGCCATGACACACCTTCCCTTCTGGCTACAAAGCTGATGAGCCACCATATATATACACCCATCTATAAATAATGTGTTAACCTTCAAAAAAAACCTCTGGCATTCAACACAGGCCTGAAGCGCCCCCCCCCCTTTTCTCAGAAGAGCAATGATAATTTTTTCTTAATGAGTTCACTTGAGCTTAAAATCATCCTGGCTGGCTGGATATGATGTTGAAAAAAGATGACTTGGTAATATTTTTCTTTCATCATGTTCTTTATCAGAGGAAGCACTGTGCAATGCAAAACACACTCTACTTAGGAATTAGGTGGCATGGTGAAGTGGGATAGACACTAGCTTTGGAATCAGAGAACTTGGCTTTGGATCCTACCTCTGCTATTTACAATTTATATAACTTCCAGCAAATTCTTCTACCTCTGTGGGCCTTTGCTTCTTCTTATGTAAAGTTAAGGGGTCAGGTTACATGTCTTCTGAGGTCCCTTAAGACTCAAAATCTATGATCCTAGAAGATGCGTATTTAAAGTCTTGCTTTTGACATTTACTGTACAGTGTTGGATAAATCACTTAACAAATGGTGAGACTATTAATGGTAAAAGAGACCTGAGAGATATAAGAATGAGAAAATGTTAGCAGAGGAAAAAGAACTTATAGATCATCTGATATAACATATTCCTTCCTTCCTTCCTTCCTTCCTTCCTCCCTTCCTTCCTTCCTTCCTTCCTTCCTTTCTTCCTTCCCTAGGTTGCAGTATTGCCAATATTCAAATAGCCTCCATTCACCTCCATTGAATCCTTCCTTATAACAAAGAAAAAAAAACTTATGCAAAACAGGTACAAGACAATTATATCTAACATTGTATGAAACATTTGGTTCCTATAGTCCCCTACCTTTGTACTGAGCAAAGGGAAATTTGCTTTATCATTTGTTTTATGTGACTGTTATTGGTTATGACAACTAATCTGCAAATAAGAGTTTTGGGGTGGAGGAAGGTAAGTCCTAGAGGGAACACTATATTGTGGGGGCCTTTGTAGTTACACAAAGTATTATAATGATATTTGAACTTCAGAAAATTATTAATATTAGGAATGCATTATGTTCATAAAGAAGACTGAGATAGAATACAGAGGGTAAAACAAACGAACAAATAAACCAATCTCTATTTGGCATTTGAATAATTGTTTGACACTTAATGCCTGTGTGATCTAGAATGAGTCACATTATTTCTCTGGGTGTCAATTTCCTAATCAGATCCCTTATTAGAGGTAGAATTGTACACAGAACAGTGCTTGAAAATTAGATAGCATAGTACAGTGGAAAAAAGGCTTGATTCAGAGTCAGAAGACTTCAAAATGGGTATGGGGAAGTGAGAAGGAAGGAGATGCTGGATTAAATGACCTTTGAGGTTCTTGATGGTTCCAAATCTTTGTGTTTAGGAGGAAGTGGCTATATTTTTTATGATTGAACTATGTCAATATTTATATACAAATCCACTATAAATCACTAATAAAGTAACCAGTATATATTCACATGCTAAGACATTTGGAGCAAAAACAGTGTTTTTCTAAACTTATTGATGTTTCACATTCATGACAATCTTCCCAAAATAATAGTTTATATCACTGAATTCAATAATTTGTTTCTTTGGATTCATTCAAAACTTCTCCAAGTTCTGCTTGCTATAGTGGGGGACAGGGTGGACGTGTCTTGATTTGGTGTTAATCCTGTTGTTTAAAGTATCATACCATAGGTACACTTAGACAGATATAACAAAACAAAGAAATTTCAACAAGGCAGCTTGGTTCCAAGCAAACAGCACTGAATTGGGAACCAAGAGGATTAGATTTTACTTTACAAGCTGCATAACATTGGACACAACACCTGACCTCTCTGGGCTTCAATTGTATCATTTGTAAAGTGAAAAAGGTTGAGTTAGATTCATGAGCATGTATTAGTGATCTGCAACAGGGAATGCCCTCTTTGGCAATGTTGTATTTGTAGTTAGTTTTAATGTGAAAATGTCTCCCCTTTCTCCACTGGTACAGACCACAACTCCTTAATTCTTTTTCATTCTATTCCGTTCCTGTCTGTGACTTAAATTAAAAAAAAAATAATTTTTTGTTCTTGTATCACCATTTCTAATTATTCCTCTACCTGGCCCCATACCCAGTGAACCAGTCTTTGTAACAAAGACTAAAAAGGAGGGGAAAAAGTCAGTTCAAAAAACTACCCAACATATCAACTGAATATGATAGTATAATAAATATTCCAACATCTCTATTGTCCCCTCTGGCTTTGAAAAGTAATGGAGAATGGTAGCAAATGTTCTCACCTACTCTTGAGGGACAAGGTTGATTCTTATAATCACACATAATTGCTCAGTTTAGGGTGTGACTTTTTTGCGGTGTTAGTACTTTTTAATCCAAATTATTGTGTTCATTGTACTTATTGTTTTCCTGGTTCAAAAGATCACGGATTCAAAACTGGAAAAGACCTCAGAAGTCAAGTACAATTTGCTTTATTCTACATTTATCAAATGGTCAGCAAACATTCATTAAGCACTTACTATGTTTGTGCCTTATGAGTTTTCCCATATGTCCATGAATTCTTTTTGTTTCTTCCAGGTGTAATAATATTTCCTTACATTCATGTGCCACAGTTTGTCTAGACCAGGGGTGGGAACCTGTGGCCTCAAGGTCACATGTGGTCTTGGAGTCCTGGGTGTGGCTTTTTGATTGAGTCCAAGTTTTACAGAATAAATCCTTTTATTAAGGGTATTTGTTCTGTGAAGTTTGGATTCAGTCAAAGGGCCACCCTTGAGGACCTAGAAGGCCACACGTGGCCTTGAGGCTGCAGGTTTCCCACCCCTGAACTAGATATTCCCCAATTGTTGAGCCAATTCTTAACCATCACAAACTGATGCTAAGAATACTTTGTTGCATATTCTTGTCCATGTCTTCTTATAACTGCCTTATAGAGGCTTATTGCTTATCCAAAGCAATGGGGTTTCTCTTCTCATTCTTTCAATCTTTCATAGAATAGCATAATTTGGACTGTTTATTCTTTATTCTTGCTCTAAAACTGGGCTACCAGCTTTACAGCTTTGGGTGCCCGTTGCTTTTATATAACTCACAAACCAGATTGTTGCTAATGTGCTGCAGCCTGTTTGCAATTAAAATCCTGTCATTGTGATTATTGGGATTACCTTCAATTTTTAAAATTTTTCTAATATCCTGGTGTTGCATAACTGAAAGTCATAGAGTATTTCATAGATTTTTTTCCCTAATAAAAATGGGCTTTTGTAGAAGCAAGCAGCATTAAAAATACTGTCCAGTTTTCCAAATGGAATTTAACCAAACTCATCTAATTCTGTTTTAGGTTTAGCTTGTTCATCTACTACAGTACCTACCTAAGATGTATGTAACAAATCACTAATTCTATGGGTTCCACATTCAAATACATACTGCATTCTGGGAATTATGCATCTTTCTTCCACTTTGTATTTCTGGTGTGACTGGTTAGATCAATCCCTTAACTCTCCCAAATGACTATGGATTTTATTGTCAGCTTTGTAAGTATTTCAGGGCTCAAAGGCATTAGTACATCATCGTTAGTAATTAGAATCACTTAGAGATAACTGGTAAGGAACTCTTCTTTTGTTTGGACCATGCAGGACAATTACCATGACATTGATAAGCACCTTAGGTAAGCATCTATTTCCCCGTTTTATGCCCCATTTGATGATAATATTCAGTAGATAACTGAACAGTTATCTCTACAGTTATAGTTGTCATAGTTTTTATTATTTTAATGTATTCATAGGAGACATCTGAGAGAAGAGGCCTCAAGTATTATTTTTTGAAATGCCTTTTTTCAAATGAATAATCAATTGATGCAATAGGATATTGTTTGCTCCCTTTTGGTGAGTCATCTGACTAGGAAGACAGCATCCGCCAATAGGAATATTACCACATATGTGTACAGTATTTATCCTTAGCTCATATTCATTCTAATTCTCTGGAATTGCAAATATTAACTATAATGATATTACTTTATATAGTACTAAAAAGTTGCAGAGGGCTTTATACCTATCATCTCCCTTGATCTTCACAATAACTTTGGAAGGGACCTTAATCAGACATGTTCTACAATCATTTGAAAGTGAACCAAAGGAAGTTCTTCTAAGAGGAACTCAAAGGTCTCTTGCAACTTAATCAATTAATTGATCAAACAAGCACTTATTAAGGCATTGTGCTAGTATGAGAACTACAAAGGCAGAAATGAAACTGGCCCTGCCCTCAAGAGGATTACATTGCATCAGGGAGGTGATACAGAAATATATAAATAGTTAAAAAAATACATAGAAAATAAATAAGAGGCAATTTGGGTAGACCCTAGCTGCTGGAATCAAGAGAGAATTCCTGCAGAAGTGGATTGTGACCTTAGTTTTGAAGGAAATAGGGAGTTCAAAGATATGGAGGTAAGGCATGGTCCAGGCATGACAAAGCATAGAGATGAGAGTTGTGGTGTTACGTGTGAGGATTAGCAAGAAAATAAATCTGGTGGGATGGCAGAGTATAGGAAAAGTAGTGTATATCAAGACCACAAAGGAAGGTGGGGTCATCCCAGTCATTACATCTCATGCTTCTAGCATCTCTTCCATTTACATGTTACATTCTATGAGTGTAATACACTCTTCACATTCTTCTTTCTTTTTTTTAAGTTTTTTTATTTAGTATTTTATTTTCCTCCAGTTACATGCAAAAACAGTTTTTAACATTTGTTCCTAAAACTTTGAGCTCCAAATTTTCTCCCTTCTCAGCCCCCCTCATTGAGAAGGCAAACAATTAGATAAAGGTTATACATATGTAGTCATGCAAAACATCCAACATTCTACTTTCTAGGATTCTAAGATACTTCTAGGTCTGCCATTTCATTATTTCATGTTATTCTGATTTCTAATTCTATTCAAAGCCTGATTGACTTCTATCTTAGGAATCTTTTTTCTCTATAATTTGTATTTTCAACAAGTAAGCATTAAAAAACAAACAAACAAAAAATATTCTAGCTGGATTTTTAAAAAATCTCATGTGTTTGGTGATGATGGGAAATATTTATGATTTAAAAAAAATCATTCAACTCTACATCTAAAGTCTTTCATGATTTACAAAGTTGTGTGTTGTAAATGTTGCTGTTTTTTCCCCTTTGTCTGAGGAGGATATATTAGTTAAAGTCATTGTATGAAAAACCAATATCCTTACATAAATGTTGAGGAAAGCAATTACTTCATCCCCTGCATGACTCTTTAAATATCTCGCAGTGATAAGGTAAGCCCGAAATCTTTTAATGTGCCCAGTGCCAATGATATTAATATGCAGAGGTCGCTCTGGACATCAACTTAATCAGAATCCACAGTGGCCAGGCAGAAATGCAAGCTTCCAAAATAAATTACTTGTAAAACTAAATGTCTCTATGAAATATTAAAGTCTAAACCCATTTTGTATTTCCTATTTTAAATACAGCCACAAACTTATGTTGCAGCTTCACCAGTCCTATCTGAAAGTGAGCAGCCGCACTGCATCAATCAGCCTGAGTTGGCTGTGAGAAAAATAATCCCCCGTCAAAAGTGGAATACAGGAATGCATAAATAAAATTGCCATTACAGAAAATATCGGCTCTCTAGGAAAGTTTGTCAGTGCACATTTAAAGACTTAACATTTTTCACCCTCTGTTTATTTTACTTGGTGATTTATGGGTTAGGTTGATTAAGCAAATATTTATGAGCTAGAATTTCACCAAAAACCTGTCTACAGCTTTACCTGAGAGTTTCACTAGTCTTAGTCTGGCGTCAGTCTTGGGATCAGAAAATTGTTTGTATAGCCACAGAGGAGGAATTAAAAATCTTGTTGAATCAGGATTAGTGGGCTACATGAGGAGGAAGAGAGAGTACATTTCCATAAGCCCTCATCTCATCTTCCAGGCTGCCTCTCAACATGCAACTCTTCATGGACAAGTATGTTTCTTATGAAGAAATATATCTACACATATGTACATACATTCACACATACATACATATATATACATGCACACATATGAATGCACACACATATGTTCATATATATGTGTGTATATATGTGTGTGTATATATATATATATATGAACATGATAATTTCCATAGTAAAATGGACTCAGAACCATAAACTGTCAGAGTAGGAAGGGACTTTAGATTCCCAAGACATAAAATGGCAGAGTTGGAAGAACACTTAGAATCGTAGAACCATGGAATATCAGAACTGCAAAGGAATTTAGAGATAATCTAAGTCTGGTCTAATTTCATTTACAAAGGTGAAAACTGAGTTCCAGAGGGAAAATGACTTATCACCATTACATAGATAATTGTATGGAGACAAAAATTCACACTTTGGGACACTCAGAAAAATGGTTCTTCAACCTCATTAGCCAGCCAACTAATTAACCAGCCTTTATTAAACACCATGTGCCATGCATTATGCTAGGTGCTGAGGATACAAAGATAGCAAAAAACAGTCTCTACTCTCAAAGAACTCAGTCTATTGCGGGAGAGAAATGCAAATAATTAAGTGCAAGCATGACATATACGGAATAAATGGAGATTTATTTCAGAAGGAAGGTTCTGAGATTAAGGAAGACTGGAAAAAGCTTCTTTCAGAAAGACTTAGAGGTCATATGATTTTTTATTGAATTTTGTTCATTCTAATTCCATTTAGGTATTCTATGTTCTATCCAAACTGGTCTTTCCCCTGTTGTTGATTTTTTGTTTTTGTTTCTCACCTTTGTGTCTTTGCTTATGCCATACCTCATGAGAAACAGACTAACTGTAGTGCTTCTATCTCTATTTTCTTGTATTAAAGTCATTCCCTTTCTTCAAAACACAATTAAGCTCCACCTCCTCCTTGAAACCCTTTCAAACCTGCACAGCTAAAACTAACACATTCTTCCTTAATTTCTTTTCCCCCCAGGTCTTTGCCTGATTCTTTACTTTTCATTTATTTCACATGTATGATAGAGTTACCACAGGAATTTATTGTAAGACTCAGTGTCTCCTTTTCCCAAATGTTACCCTAATTCAAGCTCACAAGGTTCTTTTGTTTAGTGGAAGTTATGGGGCAGTGTTTTTCTACTCAGCAGAAAGAATTCCCCAAGAAATAAAGTTGTCTAATAATAGAATGGGGTTTTGGGGAAGTGGTGATTTCCCTTTCACTAGAGCTCATGTGGTCATAGGTTTAGAGATGGAAATGTTCTTAGAGACATTTTCTCCAAGACTATTTTTCACATGTAGAGTTCCAGAGATAAGCTGAGACAGAGATCCTAATTGACCTGACCAAAGTCACCTACAGCAAATAATAAGGCTGGGATTCAAATCAGGTGCTCCTTGATTCCACATCTAGTGACCTTCCCATTGTACTGTGTTGCCCATATGTAGCTCATGGATGTTGATGAAAGGCCGCAAGCAGTTATTAAGCACTTATTATATGATAGACACTATATTAAGTCTTGGGGATACAAATATAAGCAAAAAAAGAAAAATAGCCCATGCCCCCAAAGAGCATACATTTTAATTATGCAAGGGAACAGAAAAAACTAGCTTAAAAGTTGGGAGGGGGGAAGAATGAAGTACCCTATAGGGTCATGATTTCAAAGTCTAGGAAGCCAGAACCAGAGCCAAGAGCAGAATGAAGTTTAGTCAGCCAGAGTCCGTCCCCAAAATGTAGGCATTGAGAAGAATTCACCAAAGGGAGAAAAGGACAGGTGTGGTAGAGAGATGTTCTAGGGTGAGAAAGCTGCAGAGAAGGATGGGTGTTCCAGGGGGAGGAGGTTGCAGGAACAGATGGGTATTCCAGGTACTGAGAGAAAACCCAGGGTGAGATGGCAGCTGAGGCATTGTGATTAAATTGAGGAGCTTGGTGAATTGAGATTCTAGGGTGTTTGAGGGCATAGCAATAAGCGATACCAAGGAGAAGGTCTGGTGAGTTCTAACTGAAGATGATGTAGAGGGGTTGAGGAGATTGTGGATTGGGTGGGGTTTAGATGAGTTGAATTAAATGTTGGATTTTCTCTTCCAAAATTCAATAATAGTCATTCATGATGGATTGCATTTTTTGTCACCTGGCTACTGAGCCAAAGTCCCTAATGCTCTCAAGGATTCTAAGAGCTATACCGTGCTGGCAAGAGTAGTCTTAGTAACCTGGACTTAGTCCAATATGAATTGCTCTGAACCTTAGTTTATCTGTAAAATGGGAATAACGCTTTATTTTTTATCATAGGATATTTGTGAAGAATGAATTTTGTAAACTTTAAATCTCTATGAAAATTTGAACTATTATTAGTAGTAATAACTCCCTAGTTTTAAAAGTCTCATAGTATTTTTCCTTAGGCTTTCATCATAAGAAAAAAAATTGAGATATGTGTATAAAGGGTTGGGCATCAGTAAGGGTTTTTGTTTTGTTTTGTCTTGTTTTTTTGATCCCCTAACACCAGCTAGCATATGCTTCCAGTTTGCCACACAACATCTCTCTTTCCTAATCCCACCCACAAAGAGGAAAACACAACTTCTTGGTCATGGCAACTATATGGCATAGTTAATAATATGCTATCTAAGAGGTCAGGAAAATCTGAGTTCAAATCCTATCTCACACTTACTAGTTCAGTGACCTTGTGCCAATCACTTAAACTCTCTTGGACTCTCCTTTGTACAATGGGACTGATACTAGGTATTATTTCATAGGGCTTTATTTTGAGAAGCAAATGAGAGAATAGATTTAAAGCACTTTGAAAATCTTAAAGGACTATTATGGGGTGTTCTGAAAGTTACCTGTTATCATGCATATATCTGCATGTGAAAATCATATATTTATATGTATATACTTGTATATGATTTCTATATAGACTATATATATCTGTATTTATCCATCTATAATATGGATATATATATATATAAATTATATATATACAGTATACTTTAAACCACTTTTGATTACTCCATGAATGATGGAATAATTACAGTGTTTTTTTTTTCTTTTTTTTGGCAAGACAATTGGGGTTAAGTGATTTTCCCAGGGTCATGTAGCTAGTAAGTTTCAAGTGTATGAGACCGCATTTGAACTCAGGTCCTTCTGATTCCAAGACCAGGGCTTTATGTACTGGGCCACCTAGCTGCCCTGACAATGGTTATAATAATACAATGGCACCTCCTCCAAGGAGCCTTCTCTGATCCCTCCCAGAAGAGAGAAGTCTGTCTTTAAAAAATAACAACAACAACAAAAATCTTAGCAGTCGTTTCTAGAATGCTTTATTGTTTCATGGCACTTCCACCTCTGTTAACTTATTTGGTCCTCGTGAAAGTCCTGTGATGGAGTTAGAGCAGAGGAGTAGGAAGAGGTGTCTTCTCCCCAATGTTCTCTCCACATTGCCCTTCCACTTTCAGATTTCTTCCCTGACCATAGGAGGCCCTCAACCCTTGTTGGGGAATATTTCTTGCAAACTAGAGTACTCTTGCAATTCCAACTGGCCCCCTCAGAGAAGAGTTATTAACTCTCAGGTATGCATTGATGCGGTGGCCAGGTGAGTTTGTGTGGTCTTTTGTCTTAACAGAGCCCTTGTCTTTCCTATCTTCTCTACCCTCCTCCACTTGGTGCCTTCCTTCTTCCAAGTCTGGCTTATCATTTGTTGTTCCTCTGTACCCCATCATGTTTCTATTATCATTTCTGGCCTACAATGGTGTAGCTTCCCAAGTGTGCATTCACTTGTGGGCCTGGAGCTGTTGTGAATTCTCTCTCCTGTCCGTTAATGCCTGTGTGCATTACTCTCCATCTTCATTAGGATGGAGAAACAGGACTGAGGTGTGACCAGATATTACACCATGGCATCTAGCCATAGAGGTATTAGATTCCTAGACATTAGAGCAAGAAGAGATTTGTCAAGGTTATGTGGTTTAGACGCCTCATTTTATAGGTAAAGAACCTGAACCTTGTCTGATTCAATACCTTGTCCAAGATTACATGGGTGATAAGTAGCAGGCCTGAGGTTTGAATCCAGGCCCTCTGAATCCTGATTGTTGTAATGCCACACTGTATCTTTATCCATGTCATACCCATTAACCTTGGGTGCCCAAAGGGCCCTGCATTTGGTCCTCTTCTTTTCATACTCTATCAGCTTCAGTGGATGCAATTCTCTATCATTTTCATGCAGATGATTCTCAGATCTATTCACCTAGTTCTGGCCTTTCTCTTGACCTCCAATCTTGTATCTCCAACTGCCTATTGGTTATCTCTAACTGAATAACTGGTAGACATTTTAAACTAAATAGGTTTAAATATGAACTCGTTATCTTCCCCTCCCCACCCCAAACCTTCCCTTTTTCCAAACTTCCATGTTATGTCAAAGACTCTACCATTTTCCTGGTCACCCAAGATAAAAACCTAGGTGTTGATATCACTATCACCTACTCACTCTTTCTTAATCTCCCTATCCAATCAGTCACCAAGTCCTATCAATTCTACTCTCTCAATATCTTCTCTTCTTTGACACCATGCTGGTATGAACTCTCATCACCTCACACCTGGACTATTTCAGAATCCTCTGATGGGCTCCCTGCATAAATTCCCTCCCAACTCCAGTCCACCCATCACTTTGTGGCCAAAGTGAACTTCTTAAAGTGCATGTCTGACCATGTCACCACACTATTCAATAAACTCCTTTGGCTCCCTATTGTCCCAGGGCCAAATAAAAAAAAAATCTGTTTGGCTTTTAAAGCCCTTTATAACTGGTATTTTCCTACCTTTCCAGTCTTTTTATACTTTATTGCCTTTCACATACTCTATCCAGTGACATTGGCTCCTTCTTATTAATTAAAAAAGTCACTCCATCTCCAGACTCTGTGATTTTGTATAGAGTTCCCCCAATATTTGAAATCCTCTACCTCCTTATCTCCATCTCCTGTCTTCAATGGAGTCTTAGATAAAATTCCATATTCTTCAAGAAGGCTGTCGTAGACTCCCTTAATGCGAGCGCCTTATAGCCACAATTATCTCCAGTTTATCCTGTATACAGTTTGTGCATAGTTTGTGTGTTGTCTCTGTCATTAGGATGTGAGCTTCTTGAGGGCAGTGACAGTTTTTACCTTCTTTTGTATCCCCAGTACTTATGTGCCTGGCACATAGTATAGGCTTGTTGACTTTACTTAGCAGACAATTGGCATTACACATATAAGTCTTTATTTCCATGGGAAGCTTAACGTCATTAAAAGGGTTTTGCAAATTCCCAAAGGCAATCTAGTTTGGCTTTGTTGTCCTGGTCAGTCAATTTTGGTTCTAATTTATTACCCATTTGTATTAACTATTCCAGTTATATACACTAATGAATAAACTTAATAGACTGTTTATCCAAATGAATGTCATAATCTGGGCATTTGATATCTTTCAACTACTTATTCTTTCCTTTGTAAATGGTCAAGTGAAGGAGAATATTATGAAATAAATCTGGACAAATAGATTAAAGCCAGATTGGAGAGGGCCTTAAAAGAGAATAAGTTGTATTCTTCCAAATAAAAATTGCTCTGGTGATTTTACTAGCCTGCTCTAAGTAGGTGCGAATTGTGGGTTAACACGTGTGTCTGTGAATGGAAGGGGAATTGGACTTGGTGTCAAAAGAACTCCTTTCAGATCCTAGCTCTTCCACCTTCTTGCTGTGTGATCTAGGAGTAAGTTCTTCATTTTTCTAAACCTCAGTTTTTTTTCCCCATTTATAAAATTGAAATAATAATCCCTTTTCTGGAATCCTTTGAAGGGTGGTTGTGAAGATCACATGAGTGAATGTATGTGATAGCAAATTTTAACTAGGCAGCATTTTATAAATATCACCAGTTTGGTATGTCATAGAACTGAAGAATTTCAGAGTTGAATGGGATCTCAGCAGCCTGTTAATTCAGTCTATATCCCAAAAAGAATCCCTACTATAACAACCAACAAATGGCCATTCAGCATTTCCATAAAAAGAATTGAAAGCTCCAGTGAGAGGGAAGGGAGGATTCTGAGGCAGCCTCATTCAATGTCTGGAGAGTTCTATTTAATAGGAAATTATTTCTCTTCTTCAAGACAAAATTTTGCTTTTTTGCAACTTCTACGCATGGGTCCTTGTTCCCACCTTTGGGACCACACAAAACAAGTCTAATCCTTCTTATTCGAGGGTAGTATTTTGGATACTTGAAGACATCTATCATCTTTCCTTCTTTTCTCTATATTAAATATCCCTAGATGCTTCAAATATTTCTCCTATGACACAGAGTCAAAGCATTTATGATTGAAGTTATTCTACTCTGCATGGTAGAAACTAAATAAATGCTCTTGATTGATGACTGAAAATTAAACTCAACAAACATTTTAAAGTGCCATTAAATGTAAGGACCTTTTCTAGATGCTAGAGATACAAAGACAGAAATAAAACTCTCTCTTCCTTCAAGAAACTCCCATTTTATTTTGAGAATAAAGCAATACATTGATGAGAAATAGAGCATATATGAAAAGGCAGAGAACATCAGTGATGGGGATACAAGGAAGGCTTCAGGGAGGAAAGGGTTGCTGAATTGAGCCTTAAAGGAAGACAAACACTGAGGAGTAGAGTTGAGATGGGAATGCATTGTAAACAAAGGAATCAGCCTCTAAAAATGCATTGAGGCAGATAATTCTTCCAATTTGGCTAGAATATAGAGGGTGCAAATGGCGCTGGAACAGTGGGTTGGAATGGAATAAAATATATGTAGAGAGTGTGGGCTTGGCAGACTGTAATTAAGGGGGTGTTATTGGTGGCATTTGATGGGCCAGTGTCTCATCTACTAATTCATTAATGGAGCCTCTGTCCATTGCTTTTTGGAGGACAAGGCATAACTTTCGAATCGAAAAGACCTGGGTTTAAGTTCTACTTCTAACATATACTGTCTGTGAGACCCTGGGTGAGTCACTTACTTTCTCAGTGCTTTAGGTCAACTCTCTAATGTGATAAAATGCAGATAAAATACAAACCTTCAGGGTTGGAAAGAGATTCCCCATTCAGCAGTTCCTCTTACTGACGTAAGCACAGGTCCACACCTTATCTTTATGATAAAATCCCAGAATAAGGACTTCAGAGATGGAAAGGGACATAGAGATCATTTAGTCCAAGTCATACCTGAGCAGGAATTCTTTCTACAGTATTCTTAACTAGTGGTCATACTTCCTTTGTTTCAAGGCCTGCAGTGAAAGAAAATCATGTGAGGAAGTCAGTTTGGGGGCAGTTCCAACTACAAGAACTTGTTCCTTTGGCATAGAACTTACCTTTCTGTAATTCTCAGTCATTATCCCTTAGTTCTCCCCTCTGAAAATAAGAAAAAAAAAAAACAAAAACCCTCCACCTTCTTTCACAAGATTAAATATTTTAAGTCTCTTCAACATGAATTATATAGTTTGGTTTTGAGTCTTTTGACCCTCTTATTGAGGCCTTTGATTACTCTTTTATGTATGCAAATCATTTTGTCAATATCCTTCCTACAATGTGATGCTTTGACCTGAATATCATGTTCTAGGGATGGTCTGGTCAAGGTGGAGGACGGTGGGCCAATCACCTCACTAACTTTTCACACTATGCCTCTGTAAATGTACTTTAAGATCACATTACCTTCACTTTCTACACCACCCTATCTTTTCAAGTGAAACCATTAAAGCCTCCATGTTTTTGGTCTCCCCCCCTACTATCTGCTATATAGTCTCATAATCCCACCTTACAATTGTTTGTACAGTGATGTCATGTGTAATAAATTACATACTGTTAAAGGTAAGTCTGTCTTTGTAGCCTTCCGAGAACTTTGGGGATCCCAATGCTGTAAAGTGAAACATTGTCTATCTTTCCCACCTTCTTGTAATCATTGAATCTTTACTGTCGTACAAGCAATTGATAGAAGTGATAAATAGAACAGGATGGTGGAAAAGGTCCTATGGAACTCTTCCAAAGACCTCCCCCTTGGATGCCATTAATATCATAAATTGGCTAAAGTTTAAATTACTTTTCTGTGTTGAGTCACTTATCAATAGTGTCTGATTCTTTGTGACCCCATTTGGGGTTTTCTTGGCAAAGATACTAGAATGGTTTACCATTTCCTTCTCTAGTTCATTTTACAGATGAGAAAACTGAGGCAAATAGGGCTAAATGACTTGCCCAGGATCACATAGCTAATAAGTGTCTGAAGCCAGATTTGAACTCAGGAAGATGAGTCTTCCTGACTCCAGGCTCTGTCTCTATCCACTCTATCCACTTCATCCCCTAGCTGCCCCATTTTCTGTAGTCAGTATCTTTTAATCCCTTCTATATGTCCTGCTTTCCTCATGGGATTTTTATTATGGATGTAAATTGGGATATTTTCCACTAGGAAGTGAATGTAGTATAGATGAAAGAGAACTTAGCTAGATGTCAAAAAATCAGGCCCTAGTTCAAGTTTTGGAAACTATTAACTATTTGACCTGGGGCAAGTCAATTTACTCCTCTAACATTCAGTTTCCTTATCTGTAAAATGGGGATAATAACCCCAATACCTCTTCTACCTACCACAGACAGACAAATAGGCAGATTCACAGATACACAACTTCACAGACAGATACACAGGGACAGAACTAGAGACACGGGAAGACAGAGAGAGAACCAGATAGAAATGGATACAGAGACACACACACAGAGACAAAGAGAGAGACAGAGAGAGATGGAGAGTATAGCTTTTAAACAAGTTTAGTAGATGATAGAGTGGGTGAAGGAAAATAATATGAAATATTAATGTCCTTCAGTAAGGGAAATTGCATGTGCACAATACAAATCCTATTCATGAATGAAGTATTCAGAAAGGACAGTAAAATGGGAGTCACAGAACCTAGGCCCTAGTCCCAACTATGATACTATCTCACTGTATGTCCAGAGGCAAGTCATTTAACTTCTCTGAATGCCAGTTATCCCATTTGTCAAATGGGGAAAATAATCCTCACTTTATCTCAGCTTTCTCATCTGTAACATGTAGGACTTGAACTGGATATTTTTTAAAGATCTTTCTATTTTTTATGATTCTAAGGCCCGTTATAGTTTTTAACATTTTGGGTTATGTGATTCTAAATCTTCTTCTCGGCCCTCAAATCTATAGCTAGGCAGGGAATTATGGTAAAAAATAAATTTGGAACCAGATGCTACTTCTGGGAATCAAAGAAAGTTTTTTGCTTTCCCTGAGCCTCAGTTTTCTTTTTCTACAAAATTAGAGTTTGTACTTTTATTGTTGTTGTAGTAGTTGAGTCATTGTTCAGTTGTGTGTGACTCTTCATGACCTCATTTTGGGTTTTCTTGGCAAAGATACTGAAGTGGTTTGCTATTTCCTTCTTCAGCTCATTTCACAGATGAGGAAACTGAGGCAAACATGGTTAAATAACTTGCTCAGGGTCACACATCTAGTGTCTGACGCCAGATGTAAGCTCATGAAGATGAGTCTTCTTGACTTCAGGCCTTGCACTCTGTGCACTGTGAGAACTGGCTGCCCTGTAATGTTGCCAAATAACATTGGCAATTGGATTTGTACTAGTTGATTGCTAATGTTACTTCTATATTTAACTTTCTTGGGATTAAGATCTGCACCACCTCTAATATTCTGTACCATAAGATTGCTTCCACTTTTGACATACTATTATATTATGTTTACATAAAAGATTTTAGAAACACTAGGTCTTATTCTGGTACCTCGTGGTGTAGAGGTGATGCTGGGCTTATGAAATCCATGCCAGTAAGACACGAACTTCAAAATTCTTTCTGGTCTTTTCAAGCTGGAAAGGTCTCTACTAGAGTTTAGTTGGACTCCATATGTGCTGACTAAGGACCAATCTAATTAAGTTTGAAGATGCTCATTACTTGATTGGCTACAATTTTCAAAAACTATCTGCTAAATTGTAAATGGATGGTGATCTCGATTATAGATTTAGACCTGTAAAGTTCCTAAGAGTTCTTCTAGTTCAATCTCCTCATTTTAAAGAGGAGAAAACAGGCCCAGAATGGTTAGATAATAACTAAAGTTCCCACAGGTCAGAAACTGCAGAATTAAGTATTGAACTCAGGACCTCTGACCCCCAAATTCAGCATTCTGTCCACTGGATGAATACTCAAATCAACACAATCATATATCTCCCAAGAACTGAAGAAGGAACACTCTCAGAGAACATCTTTCAGTGAACTGCAAATTAATATCACGTAAACCAAGTTCTTCAATATTTATCAGGTCCAATAAAATGAATGTTGAGAAGAATACTCAGAACCTTCTGTGAACATATGGCATTTATCAAGAATACATGCTACAAAAGGACCACAGCAATGCCCAGAGAAGCTGCTGAGAGCTTCTGTCTATTCTAAATCACTGTCACTGTGTCACTTGAACCTTTTGGCAAGGAAAATTCAGCTTCCTGCTGGTGGGTGGGGGACAAGCCCTCACAGGGTTATCATTTTGATAACATGAGCTCATACTACCTAGCTGCTAAAAAACTTGTAAGTGGAAGGAGTAGGATTAAATTGTTGTCTTCTTACTTTATATCAAGTGTTCTTTCATCTATGCTACTGGTGGATTTTAAGACGACAAGTTTCTTCCAAGCAAGGTCTCCATTATATCTATTTTTTTTAATCCCCAGAAGAGCACAGAACCTTGTATGTATATGTATATGTATACTTATATGTATATGTATACTTATATGTATATATGTGTACACACATATATACATATGCACACATATATACATACATGCATATATATGTGTGTGTGTGTGTGTGTAATATATATATTTAGAGTTTAATATATATTGAATTGAATTGATAGATAGTGAAGCCCCTGTCAGGGGAAATGTTAAAGGAGAAGCTAAATTCTGGTAGGTTGTTATATTAAATTACTTTCCAACTCTGAGATTCCAGAATTCAAATTCCTATATAGTTCCATCTGCTAAACTTGGCCTTGGAGTCAAGAGTGTTGACTCCAATCAATTAATCCAAATCATTAAGAGTGTTCTATAGTGTTTTTCTCAACAAAAATCATTTCAAGTAGATAGGATGTATATAATTATGCCCATTTTAAAGGTGAGGAAACTGAGCCCCCGTGATGGTAAGTGATTTTGCTAAGGTCTAGCAGCTAATCCAACCTCAATTTCCTGAGGTATAAAATGAAAATAATAGGGTTTATACTTCCCTCTTCACAGCATGGTGAGCTAAATGAGACAATATGTATAAGATGCTTTGAAAATGTAAAGTCACATAAAGTTGGTAACTATTTTTGTTCTATCTAATGTCAGGAAATGAATCATTCATGTTGAGGGGTTTGGGTCACCTTAGTAACCTGTGATCAGAGATGTCCAGATTTCCCTTAAGGAGAATAAGCCACATTTAGTCACTATGCTACTGGTGATGCACCCTTGAGTGGTGATTTGGAATACTTTGTTCCAAATCCCAACGACTAGAGGAGTCATTGATGTACAGCTCTAATCACACCATTCCTCCTTCTTCTGATCTTCCTGTAAGGATACCCACTGGTCCTGTTTCTCCCTTTGAGAATTACGCGGCACACATGACCACCCTCTTTTACAGGTTTAATGGTCCTTCTGCTGTTACTTCCCCCCCATTTTGACATCTGAATGCTACACCTGTAGTGATGAAGACCTGACCTCAAATCTGACCTCAGATACTTAACTGTGTGACACTGGGCAAATTATGTAACTAACCTCTTTCTGCCTCAGTTTCCTTATCTGTACAATGGAGAAAATTGTAACATCTATATCCCAGGGTTGTTGTGAGAATAAAGCACTTTGCCAACTTTAAAAGTGCAATATGAATGCTAGCTTTTATAATTATTTCCTCATTTGCTTACCTTGGAACTTAATGAGCCTTGATTTATCCAGATGGGGAATGGGAAGATGACTTGGTTTGACTTTCTTTGTTCCCAGGGAAATGTTGGCCTCCTTGTCCTAAGAAAGGTGTAAACAAGCTACCATTCTTCATCCCTTTATTACCCAAGGATTAACAGGAGAATAACAGGTGGGGAGGTAATGGGAGGCTAGGTTTTGTTTACACCAATAACATCTCTGAAATCACTTATTTGGTTGTTTCCTCCTGATAAAGAGTTCTTTAGCACATAGGAATAATTTGTAGTTGTCCCTCACCCCTCCACTTTGGGAGTGTCATTGACATTGCCTTATTTATTGTTTGGATATATTTCCAAATTCTGAGACCATTCCTTAGCATGTTCATGAACATGGACACACACGTGCACACACACAAGTTGGTCATTAATTCATTTAAATTAGCTAGCAGAAGTCATAAGGATGAGCAGGAAAATTCCTGATAGCCAGCTCTATTATATTGGCTGCTAAAAGGTTGTAGGTAGATGTGTATGTGTGTGTGTGTGTGTGTGTGTGTGTGTGTGTGTGTGTGTGTGTGT
>NW_020947062.1:4027663-4148418 GCF_900497805.2 Vombatus ursinus | reverse complement strand
TGTGTGTGTGTGTGTGTGTGTGTGTGTGTGTGTGTGTGTGTGTGTGTTGGTTGGGGGGGGTTCAGGCTGATGGCTTTTAATCATTATCACTTGGCCTAATTCCTTAGCAGGGTATTTAACCTTGTTCAGAATCATCTGGAAGACATTTCTTGCCTATTTCATAATATATAGTATAATGGAAAGAGCATTTTATTTGGAATCAGAGACTTGAGTTCTGGTTCTGACTGGGACACATGTATTATATGACTATGGGCAAATTTGAGACCCCAGTAAAATTTGATGGTTGGAATTGATGATCTCTAAGGTGACTTCCTGCTATAAACCCTAGGATCCCAAAATATCTTTTTGGGTATGTCTTCGTTTCATTAAATCCCCTGGGAAAGACCTTAGAGGAGCCTGTAAAAATGTGGGACTTCTCTGTCCTTTGGGTTCCAGATGTTGAAAGACTTCTGCTCTTAGGGAATATGTGTCCTTTGTTGACAAGAAATGTCTTGGGGCAGGGGAGAAGGGCTTAGCTAAACCAAGTGTTATCCCAATTAGCCACAATCAAAAATAAGGTCATATAAGTCATGGTATTATGTGGGGACAATACTGCATTTTGCATCTGAAGTCAAAAGACTTGTTTTTGAAACCTAGCTTTGCTACTTGTTACCTGTGTCACCTTGGGAAATAATAAGAACAGATTGATTTACAACTTTAAAATTTGCAAAACAGTTTTTATGTATCATCTAATTTGATGATCGCATTATAATTCCCATTTTACAGATGAGGGAATTGAGGTTCAGAGAGGTTTAGTGACTTGCCCAAGATCACACAACTAGTAAGAATCAGGACCTGTCCTGACTCTATCGCCCCAAACTGTGTAGAATGTTAAATGCTACAAGTCACTTACTGTCTCTGGGTCTTGTCACATTTGTAAATGAAGGAGTTATACTAGGTGATTCCCTAAGCCACCTTCCAGCTTCAAATCCCTAAGATCCTATAAGTGACTGGTCAGATATGCAAAGAGGGAGAGCAAAGGGCCACTCATGAAGGCAGGCAAGGGTAGTGTGCACATTAATAGATAATTCCTGTTTGTGAGACTGATTGAAATGGTAATGAGGCAAAGCTGTTGCTTCTGGCCTGAGCATGTGAAGCTAGCTTTCAAGGCATCCCTCAGCAAGGTAGGCAAAAATGTACTCCTGGAAGCAGATCTGGAGCTTGCCTTAGGGTAGAGGTGATCCAGAGTCCAATAATCCCATCTGTGCAAAGGGCACTGGCACATCAAAGCAGAACACACCCCATGTTCCAAATAAATCGATCTGAACATCCGCCTCTAATGCACAAATATTTCAGTTTGGTCCTTGGAAAATCAACCACTCCACGTCTGGTTTCAGTCCTCCGCCCTATATTGCTCACATAGTTCTTTGTTCTGTACCGCTTGAATGTACTTGTTATGTCAATATTGTACATTATACTCATCTGTGTGGGTGTCTAATTCTCCTAACAGACTGTGAATTTCATGAAGGTAATGAAGGTGTCTCATCTAAACTTCATATCTGCCTCAGCAACAATAGGTTCTGAAGACATATTTGTTGAGTCAGAGACTGAATGAATGAATGAATGAATGCTGTCTGTTCTTTCCCCAGCAGTATCATTACTTTAATACCATAGCCTGGCTCATTGTTCTGTGACTGTAGACTCCCCATAAAGACTTTCCATTCACAGATACTTGGCCATCTTTGTCTAATTGTGGCAACTTGGAATATTCACTCCTATCCCCTGGACTGCCCCTCTTGAAAGCCTACAGATATATTTCGAGTTGACTTTCATACTGGCTCCAAATTGTTGAGATGCCTTCAAATCATAGAGATATAGAATTACAGTGCTTGATGGCACCTGGGGTGAGGAACTTGTGGCCTCGAGGCTACATGTGACCTTCTAGGTCCTCAAGTGTAACACTTTGACTAAATCCAAACTTTTTGTTCTATGAAGTTTGGATTCAGTCAAAGGGCTGTACTTGAAGACCCAGAGGGCAGCCACATGTGGCCTTGAGGCCACAGGTTCCCCACCCTTGGACCTGTACCTGAGAAAAATTTCTTCTACAGCATTTATGATAAGTGGTCATACATCCTTCACTTAAATATCTCTAGTGAGGTGGGACCTACTACTCCCTGAAGCAGCCCATTCCACTTTTGGATGTCTAAGTGTTAGGAAGTTTTTTCTTCCACCAGGAATTAATCTTCATTTCACCAATTGCTCCTAGTTCTTCCCTATAGTATCAAGTGGAACATGACAGTTCTTCAAATACTTGAAGACAGTTCTCATGTTCCATGTAAGTCTTCTCTTCTAGATATCATCTGCAGTTCCTTCAACTCAGAATGTACTCATATAGTATAGTCTTGAGACCCTTTACCATCTTGGTCGATATCCTCTGTACCCTTTCCAGCTTATCAGTGTAGTATCATTTTGAAAATGTGAATTCCAGAACTAAGAACAATACTCCAGATGTGTTTGTATTCCAGATGTGGTTTGAGTATTACTTTTCTTTTCCTGGAAATTTTTCCTTTTTTTTAAACAGCCTAATACTGAATTAGTGTTTGTTCTTTTATTTGTGGTCTTGCTCTTGGTATTGATTTTTTTGTTTGTTTGTTGCCATATCATACTCAAATTACATTTAGTTAAAGTTAAATGAAACTAGAACTCCCAGATCATTTTTCATACTTGCTGTCATGTGACTATATCTTTCTTCTCTTCTTTTGGAAAGAATGTTGAACATGAATTTAGAACACCTGGCTTTGAACTCTGACCCTGTCACTCACTAGCTGCATAACCTTGCACATATTTCTTTATTTCTCTGTGTCTCAATTTCTTACTCTCTGAAATAGCAAGATTGGACTTAAAAGCTAACTTCCACCTTTGAAATTTTATGATCCTGAGTCCTATTTCCTTTTGACTTTTAAAGTAAACTATTTGACAGGATGGACAGAGGATGATTTTGTCCTGGGGAAGTTTAGTTTCAGGCTTTCCTTTCCCTCAGTTGCTCAAGTTAGGCTTCTTCTATTGATACAATGCCACATTGACTTGGACAAGTGTGTTTGGATATGTTCTGTCTCAGTTTCTTTTTCCTCTCCTCGACTTGCTAAGACCAACTGGTAATGACATTATATCCAAGAATGTGATTCTTATGGGCGACCCTATTCCTAGCTATTTATACCACTCCTCATCTGCCAAAAATGATAATTCCCAAAAGATACCTTTCAATCTGGACTCAATTGCCCTCTGTTAGTTTTTGTAATAGTTGCTAGTAAGGTCAATCTTGTATCTTTTGTAAATGTTAGATAGTCCTTAATAATTTACTATATTGGATTTTTTAATTTAGGAGTTCGTGACTCAATGGAGGGAACTAAATCAGCAAAAGGCAACCTGAACCGTTCAGAATGAAAAGGGGGTTTGATCATCCTTCAAAACACAGCATAAAAGCCCCCACATATGCCACTGCCCTACGCACTGCTAAAATGACTCAATTTGTCCTTCAACAGGTTTTTAACGACATCTTCCCTCAACTCCAAATGAGGACCTCACTTTCTTTACGTTTTAGTACCACCTTATTCACTTCACTTACAATGTATTTTCCAAACATATTACCTTTTTTCCTCTTTTTGTTCATATTTTTTGAAGCATAGGCCAATGACAAAAAGCACTTCTATTTCTCCTTTCTTTGGCCTTCACCCAGATACTCTCCATCATGCTTCCTCCTTCTGGATTTCCTCACATGAGCACATCTTCTTAATATACAACACTACCTATCCTCTCATCTCTCTCATTTAGTTTGAGTGAGATATATAAAATTCATAGCCGTAGTCCAATCATTGGTTTCATTCCACCAAGTCTCAGTGATGCTTACAAAATAAGGTCATACATTCCTCTTTGTATTAATCCACTATTTTCTCTTTACTGGTGCCTAAAATTTGAGTATCAGAGTGTAGAGAAGTTTGAAGCCATGGGCTTTACTACTGGCTCTTTTCCTTTATTTTGTGTCTTGTGAACTTCGGAGTTCCTCAACTGCCATTCTTTTTCCTTCAGTGTAGTTACTCTCTGTGACATCTAGCTGGGGCAGGGGTGGGGTATTACATATAGGCAGTATTCTTCTATCATTCCTTTTAATTTAAAATTCTTTTGATTAGATTTGCAAGACACTTTGTGAATACATTCTCACCAGCCTCTATGAGGTATATTTTTTCTCTGGCCAGAAATATGTCATCTGTATATTTTCAGCTTTTGTCCAGAAATCCAAATTCCATTCTCAGATATGCCCTTATGATCTTCAGTTTTTTGCCTAAGAGTTCGTAATCATTGGCAATCCTTTTTTTAGATTCCTTCTGGCAATATCATTTGGACCCACATGAATCACCAAAAGTGGGTAGTTGTCATCTGTTTTGAGAAGTCTTAGGAAGATCTCTGCCATGCTTTCAATACATCCCTTAGGAAACTAGATTCCTCTTGTCATTATTCGGTTGAAAACGGATGCTTCTATACCCGCTTGAGCAACAAATCAACAATTACTTCTACTCTTTGATTCTTCTTCTGACCTTTACTGGATGTTCTCATCTGATGGTTTCCGTGGTTTGATTGTATCACTCTCCTTGCCTAGCCCCTCAGAGAATACCTTTGCTTTGCTGTTACTAAGGACGATAGAGAGCTAAGGGCTAGGGAGGGACAAGGGAAGGTATAGCCACTCTCCCCACTAGGTTTAGCCAAGAGAAACAACCTAGAGAAATGGACAACTGAGTCCTCTTTCTCTCCCTCAACCTTTCCTCATTAGATACAACAAAAAAATGCTTTATTTTCCAAAATGAAACAAATGAAGGGACCTTAGGAAGGAAGGAAAGGAAGGTTGAGAGAAGTGATTTTAAACAGAGTGGGGGGTAGATGAAGCGAAGCTCTTAAATCTTTGCAAAAGCAATGTAGCCACCCAAAGGATTATGCACTACTTGTGCTTTTTGAGTTGGACTTGGCAGAACAAAAAGCCTCTGCTTAGGAGGCAGAGGCTAGCATCCATAAAGCAATTTTAATGAATTTACTCATAAAATTGCAAGATTTTTTGTGGTCCATTCTTTTAAACCACTCTCTGCTAAAGGCACATGTTTGACTAGCACAACAGAATAGACATGGAAGAAAATTTCAAAATGGACCAACATGATCATCCCTGCCCCATGTATAAGTGGTCAGCTGCAGCCTACAGCAGAGGAGAGATTCAAAGGAAGTGGGACAGTGATAACTTTGGGTTCTAGCAAACAATTCTGTATTTGGATGATTTGAGGGACCATTAGCAGAGCAAATGAAAATCTGATGCCAAATAAGAGAGAGAGACAGAGACAGAGACAGAGACAGAGAGACAGAGGCAGAGAGAGAATTTTTATTATTATTATTATTGTGAGTAGTAGTATTAGTATTGGTATTAGTATTAGTAGTAGTAGTAGTAGTAGTAGTAGTAGTAGTAGTAGTATTGTGGTCATTGTCATTGTATGTTTTTCCCCTGGCTCTGGTCACTTTACTCTGCATAAATTTCTGTCTTCCCAGGTTTCTCTGAATCTCTCCTTTTTTGTCATTTCTTTTGGCACAATAATAATACATTGCATTCATACATCATAATCTATTTGACCTTTCCTCAGCTTATGGCCACTCACTTTGTTTCCCATTCTTTGCTACAACAAAGTGCTATTCTAAACATTTCACTATTACATGGGACCTTTTCATGTTTGGGCTATGTGCTTAATAATGTAGAAGGTAAAGAGGTGGTATTGTGGTATGGTGGATTGAGAACTGACAGAAACAAAGAACTGAGTTCCAATCTGGCCTTACACAACACCTTGTGACCATGGGAAAGTCACTTAACTTTTCTTAGCCTCAGTTTCCTCAGCTATAAAATGAGGATGATAGTTGAACCTATCTTACGTGTTGTAAGGATCCAGTAAAATAATGGATAGTAAATACTTTACACTTTTAAAGTGATATATGTGTTATTTGTGTATTATTATTATTGATTGGTCAAAAGTCATGCCAAGTTTAGTGACTTTTGGTGCATAGTTAGCATTTTCCAGAATGGCTGGAACAATTCATTATCTTTACCAATAGCATGTTACTGTTCCTGTCTTCCTGATGTCCCACCAATCGTTATCATTTTCCTCTTTTTCCCTCTTGGTCATTCTGAGTGTGAGGTAGAACCTCAGACTTATTCTAATTTGTATTTTATTATTTCTAGCAATTTGTAGCATTTTTCATTCGATTATTGATAGATTGTATTTCTTCTTTTGAAAATTGCCTCTTCATGGACTTTGACCATTTATCTGTGAGGAAGGACTCTTGTTCTTACATATTTGTTTCAATTTTGTATGTATCTTGAATATCAGGCTTTTATCAGAGAAATTTGCTACAAAAGTTTCCCCCATTTAATTTTTTTGTCTTTTAATTCAACTTTTTTTTAAAAATTTTATTTGTACAAAAGCTTTTAAATTTTATCAATGCAGTCCACTTTATCTTTTATGGTAATTTCTATCCTTTGTGTCCAATCTCCTCTTCATAGATGTGAAAAGTATCTCTTGTTCTCCCCTAATTTGTTTATAATATGACCTTTTACATCCTTTTACCTTTTCTTATGTAGCTTACATTTTCTTGCCAATTATCTTCTCTTTTTCCTCTTTGAGTCATCTGCTTCAGGTTCTATCCTTTAATCCTCCTTGGTACTTTTACGTCATCCTTAATTATGGATCTTAATAGGAAGCAGCATCTATATCTAACAATTTTTCTCCATAAAATTTTCCTCAATTTTCCAAATTTTTTCTCCTTAATTCAAACACTCACATATTTCACTTGCCTAAACCCTTCCATATTGCCTGCAGGGAGGTTCAATCTCAAAGCCATGCGGTTCATCCCAGAAATAGGACTAGAATGTGTCTTCTACCTATGAAGCCAGTGTTCTTTTCACCGACCCACCCTATTTCTCTTAAGAAGCCTCATTATACAAATACCCAGCTGCCACCACCCTAACCCCTCATTTTCTGCCCTCTTAATTTTCTGCCATATTCTCCAGACCAATCAATATTGTACAGCAGGAAGAATACTAGACTTGAAGTCAACAAACCTGGTTTCTAGCTGTGGTTCTCATGTTTACCCACAGCATTACCTTAGGCTTGTCTCTTCAGTTCAGTGAACTTCACTCTTCTCATTTGGAAAAGAAGCAGTATGGGGACACTCTTAAGGTCTCTCTGAAGAACTGTAGTATTGTGAGCTATGGGAGATGCTGGCACAGGATTGCCCAGAATGGTGTGCCCACATCACAAAGAAATCACTATACTCTATGAGCAAAGCAGAATCACAGCACAAAGGAACCCTAAGATGTGCAAATCTAGAGAGAGTTACACCCCAAATGTTCAAATGGACTATTTGTGCCCGACCTATGGTAAAGCCTTCCAAGCTTTCATTACAATGATCAGCCACAGGCAAAGGCATGTACTTTGACCCTGATTTCATGATGGTATTGGTCCTCTGCAAGTACAAAGGATGAACAACAAAAGGAGGATAATGCTAACACAACTTAGACAATAAAGTTGTGAAAATAATTAAGCATTTTAAAAGGCACAGAACTCTAAACTGGTATTAGTAATATTATTGTTGTTCATAGCACAGCAAAGACTTGAGAAGGTAGGTGGGAGTGGAACACTTGAGTTAGGTTATGGGGGCCTTTACTTTGGCGATTGCCGTATCCCCAACAGAAAGACCTTCCAACTGCTTTGATCCTGTCCTCATAGGAATGTCAAGCTCTTTATTTTCATTTCCCATTATACAGAGCTCTGTATAATTCATCAACTATCTGCTTAAATCAATGTTTATCTAAAAACTGGGCAAGGTGTCTGCAGTATCTCTGTGATAAAAACAAAACAAAACAAAACACCTCATTTTCTGGTCTTTGATGAATTTTTATTTTTTTCTATAGCAATTTTAAAAAAGACAATGAATTTACCCTACTCCTCCCTTCCACCCCACTCTCCCAAGAAACAATCCTACCCACATCCTTACAGATAGGGCTTAGGTTGTGACACCTTAAATACCCATTGACAAAACATTGTAGTGATACGAACAGCAAACACACAAAACCTGTGAAGAAAATACTGGAGGTTGTACATACACACTTCTCCCACTCACCATTTGCAGGCTGCTGGCTTAGTGTTAGAGACTGTAGAGAATGTCCTAGGAAGCAAAATGTTCCATTGCTGTTAAAAAGGAAGCAAATGAAACAAAAATTATCCCAATTAGCAACACTAATGCAAAGGTAGATGCTTTCATTTTTTTCTCATATGGAGAAAATAATGTCCAAAAATATAAATGCTATACAGCAAACTCTGACATTTGGCAAGAGTGCATAGAGTTGCTAATTTATAAATTGCTGGATGCCATCTCCCTAATGTTTCCACTTTTGGAAAACTTCCCAGGGCAAATGAATTTCATTGTCAGTGGCACCTTGCCTCAGGTGTAGTAGAAAGTGTACTCTTACTTGAATTAAAAGACCTGGGTTCAAGTCTTGTTTTCATTTACTGTTTTATACAAGTAGTTTCCTTTCTCTGAGCTATAGCTTCCTTATCTTTAAAAAGAGAAGGTTGAACTAAATGATCTCTAACTTTCTTTCTAGGTGTAAATTCTATGCCACTAAGGCATTTCCCCTCTCTGAGCCTCAGTCTTCTCATTCATAAAATAGGGGATAATGTACTCTGTTCTCTCTCTGTCATGGAGCTGTATTTTCAAATATCTCATGAAATGATGCATGTAAAAGTGAATTGTAAATTTGAAGGGTTATTAATTAATACCCTCAGGAATCCACAGTGATGATGGAGCTCCAGGGAAATAACACTTCATTAAAAATACACATTTATTAATCTCCCACTGTATTTATAACACTGTGTTTGGTCTGGTGATAGGGAAGACACAAAGCATAAAAGAGACATGTTCCATTCAACAATGTGGTTAATTGATCCTTTTTTGATTGCTTTTTTGCTGGGGGATATTGGACAAATTATCAGATCTCTCAGAGATCTCATTTGCTCCATTTACAAAATAGTAATTATAAACTTTGCCTTCCCTTTCCTCAAAAAAGATGTGAGAAACCATGAAAGTTTGGAGGCTCAGCATGTGGCCCTGAACACAGAAAGTGCTTAATAAATGTTTAAGTGAATGTGCAAGTATGAAAGGACTTTGAGCTTTCTGGAAAGAAGGTATGATATCAGCCTAAGAACTGTGTTATTATTTATGACTTTCTTTATTAACATAGGGAGAGGAAGACAAAGGGGTGAATGAAAGCTCACCTCTTAAAAATTCTTATAAAAAATGGCCCAGATCCTTACTCTCCAGCCAGAAAAGCTTCATTCATTGCATCTGTTGACCAGATGACCTAGGCAAAGGACTTTTCTCACTCTGTGGCCTGCTCTCCTATGGTAAATCTGTTCTGAATATATCCTCCCATCTGCTAACAAAAATTTTTCCCAAATTTGACATTTTCTTTTGAAAATTTCAGAGTTCACACCTCCAAAGCCTTACAATAGTGTGTGTGTGTGTGTGTGTGTGTGTGTGTGTGTGTGTGTGTAGGAGAAAACACTCAATTGCCCAAATCAGTCCTCCCCTTTAATCAATAATGTCTTTGGCCTGCAGTGATCTTATGCTCATCAAATGCATTCAAATATGCATCTTGGAGACAGGCTCTCTACAGAGCTCATTTCTTTGGTCGTGGCAAGCAGAAGCAATTATATTATGTAAACATTTGATTCGAGTTCACTGCTGGGAATTTATTTTGGTTAACCCTGCTTTCCTAAAAGCACCTTAGTTTGAAAGTTGGTCTAAATGAAAATTCTATAGTGGATCATTCTGTGTGCGGTTTAGGTTTGTAACTCCCTAACAATGAAAGCAAATGACTTTTCTGTGTCAGACAAAGCAGCCATTCCACTATGAGAAATTTTAGATGAGGAGGCAGGTTAGGGTAGTGGGAAGTCAGGACATAGGATCAGGTATTAGCTCATTAACAAGCTCTGAGATCCTGAGGGAGATGCTTCCTTTCTTGGTCTCAGTTTCCTCCTCTGTACCATGAGGAGTTTGGGAGAGATGATCTCTAAGGTCCCTTTTGGCTTTGAGCCCGCTCTCCCAGGGATGACATTAATTGTGTGGGATTCCCTTACCATCACCAAATCTCTTCCCTTGTCCCATCTACCCAACCTAGCCCTGTGTGTTCTTGTTTGTCCGGTAGAGTACAAAGATAGACTGTTTCATTAATAACATCAATTGTAGGCCCATAGACTAGAGTTGGAAGGAACTCTAGAGATTATCTAGTTTACCTACTTGGTTTTATAGATAAGGAAACAAGTCAAGGAAACAAGGGAACGAAAATGACCTGCCCAAAGTCATGCAGGTAATACATGTCAAAGCTAGGGTTTGAACTCAGGTCCTCTCACTCCAAATTCTGTGATCTCTCCACTACATCATTCTGCCTTTCCACCAATCATTTGACCTACTTTGTGTGCCTTTTCCTCTGCCTGGGAACATTGTGAAAATGCGAATTAGTTAAGATCCCCCTCTATATGTGAGGCAAGCAGGGATTTTTTCCATCTGGAAATTATTCCCTTCTGATTGAGAGGTTTTAGTCCCTTCTGCTTGTAATAATATTATTATTTATGATTTATGTCCTTAATTTTTATTAATAGTGCTCTGTTGCCATGACAATTGGAGCTTCACAAATCATTCAATTAAATAATGAGTAGTCATGATGCTGTGCACTTACGTTTATTTTTTATTCATCCACAGATCTCAAAGCTCTTTAAAAAAAGACTAATTAGTTAACTCTTTGGACCAATAGCTCCTGGGGGAAGAATGAGGAACATTGCAGGGATACCTGTAATGACTTTTATAAAGTGATAAATCTGAAGTCAGACAATCAGGGCTTGGATTTTGCATGCCACTTAAACTTTGAGGATGAAATGGAAGGATTTAACTAGGTGACCTCCCCCAAAATCCCTGACAATTCTAAATCTACAATCTTATGACTTCATGACCTTAACTCAATTCAAATTGAATTGACAGTTACTACATCCTTGTTATGCTCAAAGACTCCTTTTTTTTAAGGCAATTGGGATCAAGTGACTTGCCCAGGGTCACACAGCTAGTAAGTGTCAAGTGTTTGGTCTGAGACCAGATTTGAATTCAGGTCCTCCTGACTTCAGGGTCAGTGCTCTATCCACTGCACCACCTAGCTACCCCTCAAAGACTCCCTTTGATGTTGTTTTCCCATTCTAGGTCCTTGAAAGCCAGGTAAGCAGAACCCAAGCTTTGCTAAGTTTCTCCAAGTTAGTTTCAAATACAATGCTCACTGTTGATCATATACCTGCTGGCTAAGGACTCAGTTAAGGACAGAAAAAAGATCTTTTCTAGAAAATTGGATGCCAAATAGTGATTTTTCTCCAACTGTAGCAGTTCATAAAGACTCCAGTTCAGGGACAGAAGAATTCATAGGATTTAGAGCTGGGATTGTAGATGCCATCCAATTCATCTTGAAAGTGACCTGCCCATGATCACACAGTTTGTAAGAGCAAAAATGCAATTTGAACTCAGGTCATCTGATGCCAAATCTAGTGTTCTTTTCACTACAACAGTGCTTGTGCGTTTGCCTTCCATTCATAAGTGCTCAGCCTAACAAAATCATCAATCTTTGAGGCCTTAATATGTATGTTCAGAGTCTAATATATATTACCAATGATAAATACATTCTCAAGGTACTCAAAAAGGTGTATACAAATGCCTATTAGAACATGAGTTCTTAGGGCTGAAGAAGCTCTGGGCTTACCTGGAGTGGATTCCATATAGGGGAGCTTTGTTTTAATACCATTGAGATTATTCAAATTTTACCCACTCAAAGGGTATACCCTTTTTATCATTGGAATATTTGAATATAGCTTGCTTCTTCCTCTCCTTTAGGGATATTCATGCCAGCTTACCTGAAAGCAAATAAACTCCTATTCAACATCAAAATACAGCATATTTATTACAACATGTAAAGAAAAGAAATTGGACTCACCTGTGAGTTCTGTTTAGCAAGGGAATATGGCTATCTTCTTTCTGATCCTTCGAGGAGTCATTCTCTATCCACTTATATAAACAAACATGCAATAGCAATAAGAGATGCCAGGAGTGTGGCATCTTCATCCATCTTGGTTGTAGCCCTGCAAATTGTATGTGTCTGCATATCAGTGAAATCTAGTTGCAATTCTTTTGCGTGAGTTGGCTTAGTTACTCTTTGGCACTGGCCTAAAAGAAGATGTCATGGCCGTTGCTACTGTCACATTTCAGTTTGGCTCCCAGACCCCTGACATTGTTGTTTACTTGTTTCAGTCATGTCTGACTCTCCATGACCCCATTTAGGGTTTTCTTGACAAAGATAATGGAATGATTTGCCATTTCATGCAGTTCATTTTATAGATAAAGGAACTGAGGCAAACTGGATTCCTGTAATCACTACTTAGATCAAAGGGATTATGGTAAAATCAATCCTTTTCTATTGAACCCCACCTCAAACCCATGATATTATCATAAAGTCTTTTTTTATGAGTCTTCTTCATTGAACATGTCTGTGACTTTCTTGTGACACCTGCCAACCATACTTGGTGCATACATACAGCTAAGTAAAATATGCATATATACATATGTATATATACATATATACATATGTATATATATATATAAACATGCATCAAATAAGTTTGTTTATATAGAACTATAGGCATAAATATATATTAAATTACAATAACAGTTATGTGTGAAGCAACCAAATAAATAAGTTACATGCATTTGCCTATATGATATAATATTGGAGTTTCAAGCAAAATATACCATATGTACTCTATTATATGAATTTCATAATTCCCCAAAGTTAAAAGTAGGCAGCTAATTGTCTCAGTAGATACAGCACTGGACCTGAAGTTGGAAGAACTGAGTTAAAATCTGACCTTAGACACTTACTAGCTGTGTGACCATGGACAAGTCACTTAACTTCTGCCTCATTTCTGTCATCCGTTAAATGAGGATAATAATAACACCTACCTCCTTGACGTTGTTGTGAGAAACAAATGAGACAATATTTGTAAAGCACTTTGCAAACCTTAAAGCATTTTATAAATGTTAGCATAGTGTCTGTTATAGAGTAGGTACTTAATAAATATTTATTGATTAGTGTTCTTATTATCATTATTTGCCCTCATGCCAAAATGTTCCACTATATTACATGAGTGGCATTTCTGAAGATGGCAGCATTGTGTAGTGGTAAGAACGCTAACTAGGTGTCAGAAGAGACTGAGATTTAAATCCCATCTATAACCTGTACTGTCTGTGTGACTATAGGAAAGCCTGAGCCTCAGTTTCTTCATTTGTAAGATGGAGATAATATTGGCACCTATTTTACTTTTTCAATGTATGTGTATGTGTATCAAATGAGATTTTATACACACACATTTATATATCTCACCAATACATATATATACTATATATATGATATACATTTACAGTTTTATAACCCTTGAAGCTCTATATAAATTTCATATTAATATTATCATTTGGTGGCTACTCTATTATTCTGTGGTTACTCTAGCTCCTCACCTTCCATGGATAAGCAGGTATCCTCACTCCCACCGACTTTCTAGTCCAGTTCTAATCCCATGGTTGATCCAGGCTTGGTGATGTTCTTTTCCTAAGGGGGCAGAATTTTTAGTGACTTTTGATATGTTGGGGATCCTACAACATAGTTTTTGCTTTTGTTGTTGTTGTTTTTATGGGACATATAATTTATTGGTTTTATTGGAGAACTTGGGGTGAGGAAACCCCCCTCTACAAGTATAGACTAGAATCTGCTGTGCAACTTAGAGTCCTGGGGAGTGTCCTGGGGGCCCTGAGAGTTTCAGTGACTTAGCCAGTGTCACATAACTAGGATGTGATCAAAGCAGAGACCGAACCTAAGTCTTTCTGATTCTGAGACCAAGCTCTATGGCCAGCACACAGTTTTATTTCTCACAGACAGGAAAGAGACAGCCTGTAGACACAATTTGCCCCCTCTTGTCTGTACAGAAGTCCCCCTCAGACCAAGCAGTCCTAGCATGCTTCTCAAATGCCTAAGCTTTGATCAAACTTCATCTCCTTTGGATTTTGACCTGGATCCTCCCCATATAGCACTAACTGCCCATTGATAATGAGTGAGAGCAGCATTCATGGGGTCAGATTCCTTGACTCTTCTGAGCTCCTAACTTCTTGTTAATTGATTCTTGGGGAATGGATAGTGTGATGTACCATCTTGGTAGGACTCAGACATTTTCTGAAACTGCTTTGTAAGCTAGCTAGTGACCCAGTCTTCCCCCCAATTCATATGGAATAACTATCACTAGTCCACTAATTTGTACTTTCCTGGGACACCAGGATTTCATATCAGGAATTCATTCCCTAGCTGCAATGGACAGACAACTTAAGTGTTATTCTTTTCCTTTCTACTTATGGTTCCCTTCTGAGAAAACAAAACAAAACAAAACAAAACATGGCTATGCAGTAGGCCTTCTCAAAATGTTCTCTCTTTTTGAGTGACATTGGTTGGGAATGTCTACATCTTTGCCATTTTCAGAGACTTCTATGCATAGTTCAATAAGTAATGAGGACTTTTATCCAAACACCCACATGTACACAGTAAAACCTGTGATATTGGTCTTTGTGACATTATGGGAATTCAGTAGGAAGGCCAAATGCTCTGTCCTTCTGCTTGGGCCTTGGTATCTTCAGTATATTCACTGAGTTACTAAAAATACTGACTGTGGGTCTTCTTAAAGATAGCATGGTTCTCATCTTATGGATTCGTGATGTCAAGCACTGTCTTGGCAACCCTTATTTTAAATTCTTCAAATGCTAACATATTGTGTGATAATAAAGGTAGATACTCGTATTTAAAAAACAATTAAGATTTTGTGTCTGGTAGTTCAGTGTCATTAAAGAAATTTTTCAGTTTCCTAAAACCAATCTAGTGCCCTCTCACCTTCTGTTCACATGGTCATGTGGGATCATATTTGAAAAATTCTTTGCAAACCTTTAAGAACCATACAAATATGATATTATCATTAATACTTGTATCTTATTCTAATGTCTTTATGTAATTCAGATAGAAAAAAATCCTAGGACTGTTTCACCCCCTCATTTCCCTCTGAATGCTGTTCCTGATTAGCTGGACTTATTTCTCCACCATGATCCAGGAACCTTATCATCCAGGAAGATCCCTCAATCCCTTGCAACCTTCTCATACTGGAAGATCTCTTTATCCTTATGGCTTCTCATGTTTCCTGCCTGGTACCTCTATTTTAAGTAAGACTGGGCCTCAGGCTGTACATATTCCCTTCTTCATTCCTCTCTGGACTCTCTGACTGTCTGTCCTTCTTTGTCCATCATATTCCTCCCTCAGAGTATACCTTCTCCCCCACCCATTTCAGCTTCTTTCTATGAATTGTCTTCCCCATTAGAATGTCAAGTTCCTCAAGAGCCAGGACTATCTTTTTTCTTGCTATTTGTATCACCAGGACTTGCCTAGCATAGGGTCTAGTACATAGTAAGCACTTAATAAATGCTTACTGATAATTAAGATGAGTTGGTATCCTGTTATTATTCTTTTATATTTAAAAGATTGTGTGGATTATTGTATAGATGGATAAAATGACTGCTTTTGGTAATTGAATAAAAATATTGGAAGTGAGTTCATCCTCCGTTCCTTCATTTTTGAGCCAACTTCAGTAGCAGACAGAATGACCAAAGTCATATATACTTCATTGTTTACCCACATAGTTTTTATTTCTTTTACTTGGTCTCTATTTTGAAAACATTTTATTCCATATATTTTGGAAGTTGTATTTGCAATGGTGACATCTATTAAAATGTTCTTCAGTATTTATAGATCAATGTTATGGTTGGGATAATGTAGTAATGAACTTGTACTGGCACAGTTTATATTTTCAATTCTCTGTATTTTGAGGTCTGTATTTGTAATAAGGTGATTTTAAAAAATCTATATGTTAACAAAGGACAGTGAGCTTCTCGTGTAGGCCAGTGAATAGAGTGCCAGCCCTGGAATTAGAAGGATCTGAATTCAAATCCAGTTTAGACACTTACCAGCTATGTGTGTCACTTAACCCTGTTTGCCTCAGTTTCCTTATCTGTGAAATGAGTTGGAGAAGAAAATGGCAAGCCACTTTAGTATCTTTGCCAAGAAAATCCCAAAAGGGGTGATGAAGAGTCTGACATGACTGAAATGACTCAACAATAGCAACGACAATAAAAATGAAATGTTATTATGGTTGTTGTTGCTGTTTTCAAACCTGGGCTCAACTTATTTTCTACTTGTACTATCTGTGCCAAATTTGTATTCTGATGTATAAATTCTTTAGACTATCCATCCATTACTATTAGGTTGTTGCTCAAATTTTTATTCCCTTCCAGAGACAAGATGCCTACACATAGCAGCTCCAAACTGGTTTCTACAAATGTTCTCCAAGAAGGTACCTTGAGTTGAAGTAACTTCTTAGAACACAATAGATATAGATCTTATACCTCTTTTATATGTCTCTTGCTGCCCTGGGTCAACAAGACCTGTTCCCCAGCATATCTAGAATTTTTCATCATCATCATGGAGGGTTTTCATTGCCAAGGGTAAGTGGATTTGGGAAGACACTACCTTTCTTCTCCCATTTCATGCAAAATGTGTTATAATACAATATGATGGTCCATGGCAAAGATCCAAATCCTGGCATTTTTTTTAGTGTCAAAGTGATCACTGCAGAGTTAAGCTTTATTTCCTCTCCCTCTAAGCCTATATTACTTCTATATTTATATCCTGCACCTAAGCTCAGTGCTAGTTGTTCATGGCCAGGTAAGATACACTGCCTGGAGAAAGTCGAAGGCACTTAGATATACATGCTTCCTTCCTTTTAAAATTATTTTTAATGACTTTTTTCTTTTTATACCACCTGCATGTATATTTCCCTCCTCTTCCTCTGAGACAGCCTTTACTTACATGTTCATCTTTGCCAGCTTTTTTGTGTTACCACTAGGGGAAAACTACATAAGAACTCCCTAAAATATCTTTGAATAACAACTCCTCTAGGTGGTATCTGAGGAATATTCAACTTTTGAGTGATTTTCCTAGACTTCTCACTAGAAGAACAGGGAAGTGGATCATGTGTTCTACCTCTTGGACACATCCTGCATCTCACTCATTCAATGAAATCAAACTGACGCTCACAATGAGTTTCTTCTGATAGTTCCATCACTCAGGTACTGCAGAGAAGCTGAAGTTGATCTCTGCTTTCACCCATAAGTTAAAGGGCTCAGTTTTCCCCCCAGAGCTCTTTAACTATATTTTTTGGAAGTTTCTACTCAGAAGATATGAATTGTCACAGTGTTCAGGTACTGAGCCCTGGCTTACTGTGTATAGTACAGTTCTAGTACTTTGAATGTCTAGGGTAGAGTTGTTTTTTTTTTTTTTTCCCAGTTGAGTCCAAAATCCTAAAACTGATTGCTGGTCCTATACATACGTATCAGGCCAGCGTGTCTACTGACAGTTACAACTTTGTACCTACTTCAAGCATTGTTGTTGTTGTTTAGTCATGTCCAACTCTTCATGATCCCATTATGAGGTTTTCTTGGCAAAGATACTGGAGTGGTTTGCCATTTCCTTTTCCACTGGATTGAAGTAAACAGAGGTTAAATGACTTGCCCAGTGTCACACAGTTAATAAGAATCTGAGGCTGATTTTGAACTCCGGTCTTCCTGACTCCAGACCCAGTGCTCTATCCATTGAGCCATCTAGCTGCCTCACTTCAAGCACACTATGACATAAACCACATATGGATAGCCTTCCAAATAGTACAAATCAAGTTTAGGCAGAAGGGGTATTCATTGTATAAACTTATAACAATTATAATTTAGGATTCCTTGTCCAACAGACCAGGATCTTCTTCATTTTTAATATTCATGTTCACTGCTTCATGGGAAGTTATGAATTGATGGGTAAAGAACAAAAGAAAGATTGATGGGGCAGGAGTCAATTCCTCTGAGTCCTCAAACGTCCTGTATTCCTAACCCCATTTTTGTTCTCCAGTTCCAGTTTGATAAGTATCTGTTTCTGAAAAAAAAAACAAAACAAAACAATTCTGGACTATCCTTTTGGTGTACTCAGCCTACAGTGCTCAAACTTCTTGGAAACCATGTCTTTGGAGCCAAAAATTTACTATCTCAGGCATGTCTTCTTTCTTCTTTGAATGAAGGAGCTAGCTATCATCTTGCTAATGGAAGAGAAGATCGAAGCTTTACAAGAGCTATTCACTATTTTCAGTTCACTGAAATATCACAGTAATTAGTCCATAAAAGTATACGGACAGAATTCTGGAGATAGCATGGTGTCACTAAAAGGGGTCTAGATTTGAAAATAATAGATGTTCCAGTCAGAAGATATGAATTCAAGTTCTCTGAAACTTACTAGGACCTTGAAAATTCAGTAATCTGTGGATATCTATAATAATAAAATATTTGCACTTATAAAGAGGTAATATGTATCCTTGCAGATCTTACTTTCTATAGTTTAAGCCCTTGCCTCAATTCTGTTCCCTCTGTAAGTCTTACATTAATAGCAGAAAAGTCATTCATAGAATCATAGAATGCTAGAGTTGTTATGGACCTTGGGGAGAAAAAAATCCAGTAAAATCTGCCCATTTCACAGATGTGGAAATTGAGGCATAGGAAGGAGGTGAAGTCAAACAACTAAGTAGTTGACCTAGATGAAGCCTTTGGTCAAACAGCTAACAATTGGTAGACTCACAATTGGAACTCAAACTCAAGTGTTTGGATTCCTGTTTCAGTGTTATTTTCATGATAAGAAACTATTCTGCATACTAGCATACATGAAGTGACGGAGTATGGTATGTGAGACATTAGATTTAGAATTCAAAGAATTGGGTTTGAATCTCAATTCCACTACATATCAGCTGGGAGGCCTTGGGCAAATCACCTCACCATTCTTGGGCTTAAGTTTCCTTATCTGTAAAATAGAGTGATGATAATACTACCACTACATTCCTCAAAGGGTTTCCATGAGGAAAAGACTTTGTAAAATGACATGTGAATGTAAGCTCCCTCATTCAGGTGCTTTCTTTTAAAAGCCTACTCTGAAATAGCTAATAAATCAATTAACACCAATTACATCAATTATACATCCTGCCAATAACCCCGTGTACAACTACTTAATAAGTCCTCCTGACCAAAAGCAAAATTAAAAAAAAAGCTCAAATAAAAGCCATTTTCTTATACCTAAACAAAGGGATTTCCTTCTTAAAACTCAACAAAAGCATAATTAGCTAATTAAGCTATAAAAAAAATAATTATCCAGGAAAAGAGTGAAAGAGTAAGAGAAAAGTTAAAAGGTCCCTCAAGTACATTGTTTTCCCCTGGAAAGATGGCTAAATCTCTTCAACAGGAAGTCACCAGCATGTTTTGTCCTTTTCAGTCAGAGCTGTCTCCTAAGCTGTTTGTTAATTATATATATATTCACTGATAATGGGAGAGCTGGTAAGTGTAAGATTCTGGGTAATGAATAATGCCATCTCTTTCTCTTTAGTGTCCCCTCTTCTCTCCCCATCCTCTCATGCTGATGTGAGTTATAGGACTTAATTTCCCAATTCTTAAGATCAGGAACTAGAATGATGGAAAAATAGAAAATTGGTTGTGATAAGGGTCATAGACTGATCACAGAAGAATAAACCTACCTGTTTAACCACTACCTCTTAAACATTTACCTACTTCAGTGTGAACAATAAGTCTCAGCTCAGAAAAAGTAAGGAATCTTCAGGGCTGTTTGTGGGCTAAATATAGAAGAAGGAGCCTGGGAATCAGGAGAGTTGAGTTCCAACCCCAGCTGTGCCACCATTGAATCTTGGGCAAGTTCCTTCTTTTCTGTGTACCTTGCTTATTCATCTTCCAAACGGGGTAGTTGGACTAGAAATTTTCTAGATGGTTTCTCACGATCCTCTCAGCTCTAGCATTTTCTGATTCTAAACTTTCTTCTGGTTCTCATGTTCTGTTTCAGATTCTTAAAGTCCTGTCTGATTTTTTTTTTTTAACATCAATGGCACTATGATTATAAGATCCTTTCGGGTTCCAGCATTCCAGCATTCATTCTCAGTTCTCTTTCTTAATGAATTGATGAGCTGGAAGAAAGCCACATATGAAGACATAATCCTCTTCTAATAAAATCTTTAAAAGGCAGTAAAATATACTGGCAAGTTATTTACCCCAATGGCAAAATCACTGCCTCGATGACTTTCATTCACCTAGGGATAGCATGTTTTCTCAAATATTCCCTAGTGGATATCTGGCAAGATCTCAACGCATTTTTAATGCCACTTGTCTTTGGTCAATAAATACCAGAGCAGAAATGTCCTGGAGGAGGATATTTATGAGCTAAGTGCAACAAACACACCCATAAATCAGGATAAGACTGATCCTAGGTAGCAGAGTTGGCATTTATGCAAATTTCAGGAAAAGCTAGGCTATATGGGAAGGGAGGCTTTCTCTTTCAGTCTCTCAGATTAAGTGCTTTGGATAAAATAACTAAGCTAAAGAAAAAAAACAAAACGGCTTTGAACGGTCAACTCAGATATCATTTGAAGAGCAAGCAAACTGATGCCCTCTTCTTGTTGTTATGTATCATTTGTTCTAAAATCTACAGACCTCAGAGGATTCTCCTACTTCCTGTTATCAGGATCCCTAACAATGGTACTAATTTCTTAGGATTTTTAGTAGGTGAAATCCTAGTATGCCATAAATTATACTAATGTCAAACGTTAAAGAAATGATCTTTTTAAAAAGCCCAATTAACTATTGTTTAATTTCTATCACACAAATCACCAGTCTGTTTGGCTTTATTTCTGAGTTGACCAAAATTGTGGTTTGATTTAGTATTCTGTAGGCATTAGCCAAAACAAAGCAACAGAATGATTTGGCTACCTTTCCTCCAGATCTGATGGCAACTTCCAATGGCTCCCTGTGGTCCTGCCCTATGCAGGTTATACTATTAACCTAGCAGGTTTAGCAGCTCCCATTAACCTAGGAAAGCTTGTGGTATACAATCATGTGTATGTCTTCCAAGGACTAACCAGAGAAGTTCATCACCAGAGGGTTGCCCATGAGGTGTTGAAATGTTTTAGCCTCAGCAACTCATGAAACCTTCCATTAATGCATGAGATTGTGGGATTTAGAACTAAAAGCAAGCTTAGAACCCATCTAATGCTGGCCTCTTATTTTATAGATGAAAAACTCCCAAAAATTAAATTACTTACTCAAGGTTGCACAGTTGGTAAATAATTGAGCTAGAGTTTGAAACTAGGTCATGTGACTCCAAATACAGTGTTATGAGGGAATCTACTTTGATGGTGGACAGTATTTACTAATTTAGAATAGTGAATTAATGAATTATTTTGTGTCAGGAAGTCTGTAATGTAAGGCAACCTTTTTTTTTCTTTTTCTTTTTTTTGTAAAATAGCTTCTATATTCCTCATTAAGGGGAAGAGTTTTCAAATTGAAGTATGTAGAACAAACAGGAAAGCAGGCCTGCTCTCGAGGCCAGGGAAGGTTTTGGATTAGTCTTTTTATTTGCAGGGTAGAACATTGGCATCTGTCAGGCATCTTTTAGGCCCTTAATATATGTTTTAACTCAATAGAATGGGGCAATTTAAAACCCAACAGGAGTGAGGACATAGTGAAAGAACATCTATCTTCCTTAATGAATGCATGTTTATGGGGGCAGACACAGGGTCTTCAAAACAACAACAAAAATACCTATGTATCACAGAACTGCTGTTCAATTCTGGAAAACAAGAGATGTGTCAAAAGACTGGAAATGGGAACATCATGCCAATATTTTGAAATGGTTGGAAAGTTGTTATCTAAATACAGGTTGTTACAATCGGTGTTGACTCCTGGGGGAAAAAATGACCAGAAGGAGAATTAATTAAACAGTTTCTAAGCACTTGAAAAAAGTCAAGATTAGTGGGGATTCACTGTTAACAATTTAGGAAATATCATTTTTCCCTTTTCAACTATTTTCTGGGTAGTGTAGAGTTAAATTTTAAAAAGAGAACTTTTTTCTGGGTTGAAATTAAAAGTGAAAGTGAAATGAAGACCATATTAGCTTTATTTTGTTGTCCAAAGGCATACTAGGGCTCAAATATCTAATGAAAATAACACAAAATAGTTGTTTTATACCCTAGAGACAAAATTCAGTGGTCAAGATATCACTGGCCTGGAAGTCAGAAACCTGGTGATCCAGGCCTGGCTTCCCTTATCCACTTACCAAGTGACTTTGGCCAAGATAACCTTGGCCAAGTAATTTACTCAATCTTATGTGTCAGTTTCCTTATTTGTAAAATGTTGAGAATAACACAGCATTACTTCCCTCATAGCATCTTCTTGGGATCACTTGAGATAGTTCTATTTGACTGTACTGTTGCTATAAGGGAGGACAGGGTGAGGATGCTATCAGAATGATTAGTAAATGGGAAATGATAATAATATTTAAAAATAAAAGAACATCAATAGAACATTTTTGAGAGAATAAAATGAAATGATGGATATGAAAGCTGTGCAAATTTTTTTGTTTAGATTGGTGGAAAACAAGTATGAATGTTGACAGTATACATGTATAGATAAAATTGCTGAATGGAGGATTGTTCTCCCTTCTGAGCTCATCTGTTATCACATGTGACATGTGACTTTAACATGCAGTACAGTTTACACATAATAAAATACACTGGACCTGTGATTTCATTGGTGCAGGAAGATACTCCAATGAGCTACACTTGACCAATTTAAGTCGGCACCTTCTTTCCACCTTGAGTGCTAGAGAGTTATCTAGAGCATTGTCAATGACTTGCTGAAGCTCACATAGCCAGTATGTGTGTCTTAAATAGCAAATTTCCTTGTTTCTAAGGTCAACTATCTTTTACATACATCCACACATTTTACTCCCTCTAAATAATTCTAGGATTATGAAAATTAGGTGCCTTCTATGCATGTACCTTGGAAAGATACTGAGAAAGCAGAAATGCTGTCCTCCTACGATATGTGCAACTGCTTGGCTTCCTGTTTAACACTGAGTTTCCAAATACATCTTTACTTGTAATTTATAGCAATTGACTTTCTAGAATCCCCCTGAAACTGAACAGTAAATTTCCAAGTTCCTTCCTGCCTACCTGTGCAAATCCATATTCCTTTTCCTCCTATCCCTTGACTCCCATGCAAATCAGCTACTTTTCTGCCATTTATTCAGAGACTTGTCTGGGGCTCTGTCATTTGCCCATGGTTACAAAGTTACTATGTTTGGGAGGTATTACAGAATGAGATATTTAAAGCTGGAAGACACTTTGTATGTTATTTAGTTTACCATCTTCATTTTATAGGTGAAGAAATGGAGACGTAGAATATATGGTGGACAGCATCCTTGCTAAAGTTGAAATAGGAAGATGAGGTCAAATAGTATTAGGCTTCTACCAGTTGTATAACACTAGGAAAGGCGCCTCACTCAGCCTCAGTTTTATCATCCATAAAATGAGAATTATAATAACATCTATTTCATAGAGTTGTTGTAAGGATCAAATGAGATTATATATGTAATGTGCTTTGCATACCTTAAAACATTATATAAATGATAGATATTATATCTATATAGATATTATATACTATATATATACATATAGTATACCTGAGGTAACACAGACAATGTGTAGAAAGGAGTTTCAAACCCAGGTCTTCTGGCTCCAAATTGAACATTCTTCCTATTTCACCTCAGTAAACCAAAGCCTTCCTGACTCCAAGGCTAGCCCTCTATTTCCTCCATCACAATACCTCAATTGTCTTAGATCTGAAAAAAACAAAATTATCTGTCTGAATGAGAAACTTTGGTCAGGATTTGAATTGCAAAGTTGACTTCCTAGAATCATTGAGTATAGAATATGGGGGAAGAAATGGAGCTTTAGAAATTGCCAAATTTAACCCTTTTATTTTAGAAATATAAAAAAAAATGACAGCCAATGGAAAGGAGTGACTAGAGTAAGGACACACATCTAGTTAGTGTCAGAGCCAGAAACAGAACCCTGGTTTTCTCTTTGTTAACCTAGGATTTTATGAGTGAATCCAGAATCTTAAAATATAAGGAGGAAGGACCTTAACAGTTATAGGATACAGAATTTCAGAACTGGAAGAGACCTTAAAATCATAGAATGTAAAATGTTGAAGCTTCATAAAACTTAGTATTTATCTCTTTTCTTTCTAACCCACTCTTCTCCTCCTCATTCTAACCCCACTCCAACTAAAAGAAAAACAATTGCTGGTGAATACATTGAAGTCCATACAAGGAAAGTGACTTCCCCAAAATCACATAACTGAAATTGCTCCCCAAAAGGGAGCTACTTTATGCAGGAATCTGTCCCCCCACTCCCTATTCTTGAGTATATATTGATTGTTTCAATCTGTTCCACAGTTTTAAAGCTTACTAACCCCCCCTCCCATTCCCCCATCTCTTTAACATGAAATACTGCCTGCTGTGTAGTAAAAATATTTTGGCTATCTCCCTTTTAAAACTTCCTAAAAATATACAGCGTCATCTCACATGAGCATATGGCAGATTTGGATGATTCCCCTACAGGTGATGATAACAAAAATCCAGGAAGAGTTCATCCCCCTCTCCCATTCGCCCTCCAGACCTGCATCTGTACCTTCCCCAACCAGCTCAGAAGACCAGAGGCTAGGGAAGTGTGAGTGGCATCTGTCATCCCCTTAGAAAGTTAAGTGTTAAAACTGCCATCCTCTGTGTCATTGCAAGCTCTGCAACACCCCCTTTCTTTAATTAATGTCTAGAAACCAGGGGAGGGAGGTGACTGAGCCTCCTGGACAAGTTGATTTGCTATGGTGTTAGGAGGTTAAGGTTTATTAAAAAAAAAGGTAAGTTTGGAAGTTTGAGCTTTCTGAGTCTTTTTTTCTTTAAACTACTGGAGTTAAAATACTTTTTCTGCTTTTAAAAGATGTTTCAGTTATAGTAGAAACAGCAGCAGATTCTTAGTCTTGTATTGGTAGTACTAGCAAGAGCAGGAGCAGTAGTAGCAGGAGGAGGAGGATAAGGAGGGGGAAGAGGAGGAGGAAAAGGAAGAAGAGAAGGGAAGTACTAGTAGTACCGGTAGCAGTAGTAATCATCAGAAACTTTGCTATTTACTTATATATTTATACAAATATAACCCATGACTCAGTATATTGAAGTCCTATTGCTAGGTCCAGTCTTGGCCCTTACCCCTCTCCCACCAATAATATCAGTCTATCTTTGTGCTGTTATGGGTTCACTAAGAGTTTACTTTGGGAAATCTCAGAATATATAAATCATTCAATCAATAAGCTCTTACAACCTCTCTCCCTGACATACATACATACATAGATAGGTACATATATATATGCACACAAAATAAATTTTTAAATGATATAAAATGATTTTGAGGGGAAGGCATTAACTTAAATCTTGAAGAATCAGAAAAGGTTTCATGGAGAATTCCTCAATCTGAGCCTTGAAGGCAAATAGGGTTTCTGAGAGAAATATAAAAAGAGAAATGCATTTCAGGCCTAGTGGTCAGGGGGTACAAAGGCACAGAGATAGTAGATGCACTGTTGTGTCTGAAGAACAGTAAGATTTCATTGTATGTGGAAAGAAGTAATGTATAATAAACTAGAAAAACATATTAGGGCCAGGTTGTGAAGAATCATAAATGCCAATCAGAAGAATTTACATTTGCTCCTAGAGGTAATAAGTAGCTACTAGAGTTTGTTGAATAGGGAAGTATTATGGTCAGATTTATATTTTAGGAAAATTAGTTTGGTGGCAATTTAAGAATGTATTGAAGAGAGGAGAGACTTGAGGCAGGCAGAACAATTATATCAATCAGAATTATCTTGCAACAGTCCCCATAAGAAGTGATGAGGATGTCAACTAGGTTGATAGTTTTGTGTGTGAAGAGAAGGGGATGGAAGTAAGAAATACAGTGGCAGACATGACAAAATTAGGTGACTGGATTTGTGGGGTGAATGAAGCAGAGGAGTTAAGGATGATATTGAAGTTGAAAACCTAGATGACTGGAAAGTAGTACCTTTGACAAATATGGTAAAATACATGTGTGGGTTTCCAAATATGTAGGTAAAAAGTTATCAAGATGTCATGTGGGGGGTGGAGTCAAGGTGGTAGAGATAAGGCAGGGACTCATCTGAGCTCTCCCAAATTCCCCAGGAAATAACTTTAAGTTATGCCTCAAAACAAATCCTGTAGTGGTAGAACCAACAAAAAGACAGGGTAAAACAATTTTCCAGCCCCAGATAACTTACAAGGTCAGCAGGAAAAGATCTGTTGCATCAGGGTGAGAGTGGAGTTCAGTCCAGTGTAGGCAGGGAGTGATTGAATCTGCAGTGGCAGTGGCTGCTTCAGGAACTCTCAGTCCTCAGATGGTAAGGGGGTTAGACAACTGGTTAGAAGGAGATTACAGGGGTCTCTTTGATGATATTGAGGCAAGACTCTGTTGCTTTGCCCAGACTCAGATCTGAGTCACAGTCCTGGGTCTCAGCCCCAGAGTGAGAAGGAGCACTAGCACAACAGAGCTTGGGGCTGCAGGAGAACTGGGATCTTAGTCACGGTTCTAGGATAGAAAAGATTACTTGTGGTCACTCACAGACCAGAGAACAGGTCAGAAGAGTAGTAAACACACCACTCCTTAGATCCTACCAACTTGGAAGAACTGAAAACTTACAGGTCCCCAGAATTACCTCTGAAAACAGCTATACAGAAGTCCCAAAGCTTGGGACAGCACTTCCCCCTTTCAGAAGCAGAGGTATCTGCTTCTGTTTTATGGGTAAGTTCATCTTGTTCATATTCACAGTTATGATTGCTAACTGTGTATTTTTCTTCATCCTATTCTCTTCTATTTATCTTCTCTCTCTTCTCTCTCTGTCTCTCTCTGTCTCTTTGTCTCTCTCTCTCTCTCTCTCTCTCTCTCTCTCTCTCTCTCTCTCTCTCTTTTACCCACTCCACTCCTCAAAACTGTTTAACTTCTGACTACTCCCTCTTTGCTCCCTCCTTCTTTACTCTTAGTCCCTTCACTTCCCACTTCTATGTTGGGTAAGATGGATTTCTATACCTACTTGTTGATGCATATATATTCTTCCATCTTTGAACCAGTTCAGATGAGAATGAGGTTCAAGCATTGCCTGATTCCCCTCATTTTCCCCTCCTTTGTAAAAATTCTTCCTTTCATGCCTCTTTTAAGTGAGATAGTTTCTCCCATTCTTCCTCTCATTTCCTCCTTCTCCCACTATATTCCTTTTTATCGTCCTTTCACTTTTCTTTTGAGTTCATCCAAACATAAACATCCCACACACATGCCCTCTAAGTAGAGACCTTTTAACTTTCTTGATGATGATAAAATTCTTAGAGGCTATATATATGCCATCTTTCCATTTTGGAATGCAAACAATGTAATTATATTAAATTTCTTATAATTTCTCATTCATGTTTACCTTTTTATGCTTCTCTTGAGTCTTGTGTTTGAATGTCAGATTTTTTTCTTCAGCTGTAGTGCTTCCTTTCACTTGGCATCTTGTCTCCACTCCCAAGTGTTTGTCCCTATATGTATTCCCAACTCAACATGTTCCAAACTGTAGTCATTATATTTCTCTCAAACCTACCTTTTTTTCTGAGTTTACTAGATGGTAAAATGCATAAAGCCTTTACTTGGAATCAGGAAGACCTATATTCAAATCCAGCCTCAGACATTTACTAGTTCTATGAACCTGGACTAGACAATTTATCTCCCTCAGCCTCAGTTTCTTTGTCTACAAAATGGAAGCAGTAATAGTACCTACCTCTTAGGATTGTTAGAATGCGGATAAATTAAGATAATACTTGTAAAGCACATTACAAACCTTAGAACTCTATGTAAATGCTGTTGTTTTTGAGGCTATCATTATTCTTGGAATTAAACGGGTTTCCAAACTCTGAGATATCTTGACTCTTCATTCTCTTTTAGCCTACCCATCCAATAAGTTAAGTATTGCCAGTTTTATTTCTACAAGATCTCTCATAACTGTCCCCTTCTTCCTCCTCATGTGGGCAATACCCCAGCTCACACCCTCATCACTTCATGCTTGAAAAATTACAATACCTTCTTAATTGTTCTCTGTGTCTCAATTTTCTTTCCTTTCTCTCGTATTCTTCATCAATGTGCCTACATGATTTTCTCAAAGTTTAGGTTTCATTGTGTTACACCTCTACTTACTACACTCCAATGTCTTTAATTCCTCTGGGATCAAATTAAAAAGTGCTCTGTTTGTCATTTAAAACCCTTTTCAAAAAGAGCATCAATGCAGCTTTCCTGACTTACTATACATTATTGACTTTCACACTCTTTAGTGCAGTCAAACTGGCCTTCTTCCTACTCTTCATAAGTACTCCTTCCTATGTCTCCTATCTCTGTGCCTTTGCATGTACTCTCTCCTGTACCTGGAATGTACCCCAGTTTCAATACTTACTCTAAAAATCCCTAGTTTTCTTCAAGATCAGCTCAATATTACCTTCATTATGAAGAGTTTCCAGATCCCCTCCCCCAGTTTGAGTGCTTATCCCTCTCCTAAATTAACTTGTATTTATTTTTTATATCCAGGTCCCAATTAGTGCAAATTATAAATCTCATGAAATGATTGAATGTATTCAAATTCACACTATTCAAAGTTATAATTGCATAAACTATGGTACTTGCTTCCAGTCCAATGGCAATATGCATTTTGAATTTGAATAACATGGTCAATTAATGAGATTCATTATTTGTACTAATCAAGATCTAACTGATATTCTAGATATATTTTATATGAATCTATTGTCTTCCTACCTGCCCAAATATGAGCTCCTTGAAGGTAAAAACTATTTAATTTAATGTCTTTGTACCTTCAGCACCTATTGTATTGTTTGGTACAGTATAAGTGCCTAACATCATCATCATCATCATCATCATCATCATAATCATCGTCACTGATATTTATAGAGTGCCTACTATGCTAGGCACTGTGCTAGGTGCTATGTCACCAAGACATTTAGTAACTTGCCCAGTGACACCTTCCACTTTTGACCCTTTCCCTAAATTTTGAGCATATAATAGTGTGGTCTGTAGTGAGCTCATTTCTTTTTTCAGTATAAATCTGCATATTTTTCATGTTACAAAGAAATCTCCTTTTGGAGGTATAGCCTATATTTGAGAGTGGCCTATATTCCAACTGTTATAACTTAAGTCACAGAAGATTGAGGGCATCAAATGATGGAGAATTTCAGGTTGATAAAACAGAATCAGTCACACACAAAAGCTAAGAGAGGCTATCTAGTGCTCTTGACATCTATAGTAATATTCCTAGAATGCATAGGGATGGCTTGATATGGCAGCACCATGGTGGTAATTATTGGTGGGTTGTAAAACCCAAGAATACTACCATGTTAATGTAAAACTGAACAGTTATGGCAGCAAAATAAAACTTATTGAGCATGGATCCTGAATTTTGGTTCCAAATACAAACTTAGTATAATACTACCTAAAAGGATGGAGTTAAATACTGATTGTCCAAACAAAAAAGAGGAGGCAAACAATATGGTACTTAAAAGTTAAAGTCAAGGCTAAAAGTCAAATTAGAGAACCAGAGAGAATGTGAAAGCTATCACAGGGAGGGAATTTTAAACTATTTCAAGTAAGGATTGGTTTAAATAATTAGGGATGATAATCCTGTAGAAGATAGGAGTGATGTGACACTGGGGACTTCAGATGTTTTCTTTTTTTTTTCTTTCTTTTTTTTTAGTGAATTAATTTATTTATTTTTAATTTTCAACATTCACTTCCACAAGATTTTGAGTTCCTAATTTTCTCCCCATCTCAACCGTCCCCCACCCCAAGATGGCAAGCATTCTGAATACCCCTTCCCTAATCTCCCCTCCCTTCTATCTCCACCCCCCACCCTTTCTCTTATCTCCTTCTCCTTCAATTTTCCTACAGGGCAGGATTCTATACCTCATTTCCTGTATATCGTATTTCCCAGTTGCATGTGAAAATAATTTTTTTTAACATTTGTTTTTAAAACTTTAGGTTCCAAATTTTCTCCCTTCCTCCCTCCCCACCCACCCTCATTGAGAAGGCAAGCAACTCAATACTAGTTATACATGTGTAGTCATGCAAAACACTTCCATACTAGTCATGTTGTGAAAAACTAAGTACATTACCCTTCATCCTATCCTGCCACCCCTTTATTCTATTCTCTCTTTTGATCTTGTCCTTCCTTAGAAGAGTTTGCTTCTGATTGCTGCTTCTCCCAATCTGCCCTCCCCTCTATCATCCTCCATCCCCCCTTCCCCTCCCTATTTTCCTGTAGGGTAAGATGGATTTCCATACCCAACTGAGTGTGTATGTTATTCCCTCCTTAAGCCAAGTCCCATGAGAATAAGATTCACTCATTTCCCCTCCACTGTAAAAGCCCTTTGTTGTCTGTTTTTTGTGAGAGAATTTACCCCAATCTACCTCTCCCTTTCTCCTTCTCTCTGTGTGATCCTATCTCATCCCTTAGTTTTATTCTCCAGATACCATCCCTTCAACTTCAACTCACCCTGTGCCCTCTATCTATTTATCTATCTATCTATCTATCTATCTATCTATCTATCTATCTATCTATCTATCTATCTATCTATTTATCTATTTAACTATCTATCTATACGAATACATATAATTTTTTCCCTCCAACTACTCTAATAATGACAAAGGACTTGTGAGTTACAAATATCATCTTTTCATGCAGGAATGTAAACAGTTCAACCTTAATAAGTCTCTTATGATTTCTCTTTCCTGTTTACCTCTTCATGTTTCTCTTGAGTCTTGCATCTGAAAGTCAAATTTTCTTTTCAGCTCTAGGCTTTTCATCAAGAATGTTTGAAAGTCCACTATTTCACTGCATGTCCATTTTTCTCCCCCAGAAGGATTATGCTCAGTTTTGCTCAGTAAGTGATTCTTGGTTGTATTCCTATTCCCTTTGCCCTCCAGAATATTATATTTGAAGCCTTGCAGTCCCTTAATGTAGGAGCTGCTAAATCTTGTGTTATCCTGATTGTGTTTGCATAATATTTGAATTGTTTCTTTCTGGCTGCTTGCAATATTTTTTCCTTGACCTGGGAACTCTGGAATTTGGCTACAATATTCCTAGGAGTTTTCCTTTGGAGATCTTTTTCAGGAGGTGATTGGTAGATTCTTCCAATTTCTATTTTACTCTCTGGTTCTAAAATATCAGAGCAGTTTTCCTTGATAATTTCTTGAAAGGTGATGTCTAGGCTCTTTTTTTGATCATGGCTTTCAGATAGTCCAATAATTTTTAAATTATCTTTCCTGGATTTATTTTCCAGGTCAGTTGTTTTTCCAATGAGATATTTCACATTGTTTTCTATTTTTTCATTCTTTTGAATTTGTTTTACATGTCTTGATTTCTCATAAAGTCACTAGCTTCCAATTGCTCCATTCTAATTTTATTTTATTTTTTAAATTTTATGTTAATTTATTTTAATTTATCAACAATCATTTCCATAAGGTTTTGAGTTTTAAATTTTTCTCTCCTTCCCTCTCAACTTCCCTCCCTAAGACAGCACACAATCTAATATAAGCTATACATATACATTCCCATTAAACATATTTTCACATTAGTAATGTTGTAAGTAAGAATTAGAACTAATAGGAGAAACTAACAGAAAGAGGAAACAAAACACGACAGAAGAAAAAAAAATAGCAAATGGTATGCTTTGATCTGCATTCAAACTCCATAGTTCTTTCTTTGGATGTGGATAGCATTTTCCATCAGGAGGCTTTTGGAGACATCTTAGATCCTTGTATTGCTGAGAGGGGTTAAGTCTATCAAAGTCAGTCATCACTCAATGTGGCTGTTACCGTGTACAACATTCTCCTGGTTCTGCTCACTTCACTCAGCATCTAACCATACAATTCTTTCCAGTTTTATCTAACATCTGTTTGTTCATCATTTCTTATAGCACAATAGTATTCCATTACATTCATATACCACAACTTCCTCAGTAGGCTATTTTTTAAGGTGTTATTTTCTTCAGAATTTTTCTTTTGGTCTCCTTTAGCAAGCTGTTTACTTTTTTTTTATGATTTTCTTGCATCACTCTCATTTCTCTTCCCAGTTTTTCCTCTACTTCTCTTACTTGCTTCTCAAAATCCCTTTTGAGCTCTTCCAAGGCCTGGGACTGATTCATATTTTTCGTGGAGGCTTTGGATGTAGAAGCTTTGACTTTGTTGTCTTCTTCCGGTTGTATGTTTTTATCTTCTTTGTCACCAAAGAAAGATTCTATGGTTTGACTTTTTTTGCACCTTTGCTCATGAGCCCAGCCAATTACTTGAGTCATAAACTCTTTGTTAAGGTAGGGTTCTGCTTCCAGTGTGAAGAATGTACTGTTCCAAGCTTCGGGGGTTTTGTGCAGCTATTTTCAGAGATACTTCTGGGGACCTGTAAATTTTTAGTTCTTCCAAGGTGTTATGATAAAAGGCAAGGTGTTTTCTCCTTTCCTGGCCTGTGCTCTGGTCTATGAGTGACCACAAGCACTCTTTTATACCTTGGAACTGTGCGGAGGATTTCCTCTCCACCATCACTACAAGCTCCACTATGCCAGCACTCCTCCTCCCCCCAGGATCCCCACCCAGAACTGTGACCCAGATCCAAGCACAGGCAAAGCAAGAGAATCCTGCACCAGTAAAGAGATCTCTGCAACCCCCTTCTGATCAGCCACTTGATTCCCCCTCAGTCTGTGACCCAGATGCTCTGGAAGCAGCTGCTGCCCCAGGGCCATGGACTGGGACTGGGGCTGGGACCCCATGCTTCTCTCTCACTGCAGTCACAGACTTTTCCTCTGACCTTTTAAGTTGTCTTTGACATTTTTGGGTTGAGAAGTCTGGAAACTGCCATAGCTGCCCACAATTCAGCACCCTGAGGGTTGCTCTAGGTTTGCTGAGGCCTGTTTTGCCTATATGCCTATGCCAAATTGCATTCCTCTCCCAGCCCAGAGCATTATACCTTTCTGATCAACCGTCCAAGTTGTCTTGGGGTAGAAATTTGTTTCATTGTCTTCTTGTGGGTTCTGCTTCTTTAGAATTTGTTTAGAGTCATTTTTTACAGGTATTTGGAGGGATTTGGGGGGGAGCTCAAGCAAGTCACTGCTTTTACTCCGCCATATTGGCTCCGCATCCCCAATTTCAGACATTTTCAAGCGTGTGAAAGGTTGTTACATGGAAGAGATTTAGTTGTGTAATGTTTAAACTCTACAGAAGCAATGAAACAGAAAAGCAGAGAGACAGATTTCAGCTCTAAGAATTCCTAATAATCAGAGCTATTGAAAAGAGAAATGGGCTGCCTAGAGAGAGATCTTTTTTTTGTTGTTGTAAACAAATTTAAGCAGTTTCGTTTATTTAAAACCTTTTAACAGATAATGTCTCTTAACAAAAACCTATGAGACAGCAAAGTACAACATTTCATTAAGTTAAACCCAAAAAATAACAAAATAAAGTTTAAGTCCTATTTAACCCCATCTAGAGAGGAAAGTGGTATCATATAATCGGAAAGATGATAAAATGAGGCTTTCAGATTAGGAAAAAGGAGTTAATGTCAGAGAAATTACCCATTTTAAGTAAATTCAATGCTTGCTATAAACTACCCTTCAACAGTAATACTGCCTTTTGATTGCCAGTCACTTTAAACTTTTATTCCAGCAACATTTGCTTTTTAGAAATAACAATTACATAAATGAGGTCTAAATTGATGTTTTTTTTAGGGACAGCTAGGTGGCACAATGGATAGAGCGCCAGGCCAGGAGTCAGGAGGACCCGAGTTCAAATTTGACTTCAGACACTTGACACTTACTAACAATGTGACTCTGAGTAAATCATTTAACCCCAATTGCCTTGCAAGAAAATGACTTTTATATTTCTTACTTCTTCTATATACATTTAACATGGTTAGTCTTTAACACTTACATTCAGGTTTACAATTTTTGTTTTTCCATTTGAATTTCTTTCTCTAACTTTTTTTTTTAAGAAAAGACACTATTTCTTTCAATAGACAGAGCTACTGAACTGATATCAAACTAGTATTGTCCTAGTTCTTTTTTTTTATATTATGGTAATTTTTATTTATTTTTTTTGTTTCAACATTTACTTCCACAAGATTTTGAGTTATAAATTTTCACCCCATCTCACTCCTCCCTCCACCCCAAGATGGCATGCATTCTGAATACCCCTTCCTCTAGTCTGCCTTCCCTTCTATCTCTTCCCCCCCTTCTCTCATCCCCTTCCCCTTCAATTTTCCTGTAGGGCAGGATGGATTTCCATACCCCATTTCCTGTATTTCTTATTTCCCAGTTGCATGTGAAAACATTTTTTTAAACATGTGTTTTTAAAACTTTGGGTTCCAAATTTTCTCCCTTCCTTCCTCCCCACCCACCCTCATTGAGAAGGCAAGCAACTAAATATAGGTTATATATGTGCAGTTATGCAAAAAACTTCCATAATAGACATGCTGTGAAAAACTAACTCTATTTCCCTTAATCCTATCCCACCCCCCCATTTATTCTATTCTTTCTTTTGACCCTGACCCTCCTCAGAAGTACTTGGTACTGATTACCCACTTTCCCAATCTGCCCTCCTCTCTATCATCCCCCTACTCTCTTGTCCCCTTCCACTGACCCATTTTCCTGTAGGGTAAGACAGATTTCCACACCCAATTGAGTGTGTATGTTATTCCCTCCTTTAGTCAAATCTTATGAGAATAAGATTCACTCATTCCCTCTCACCTTCCCCCATTTCCCCTCCACTGTAAAAGCCTTTTCTTTTTTGTTTCTTGTTTCTGAGATAATTTACCCTGTTCTACCTCTCCCTTTCTCCTTCTCCTAGTATAATCCTCTCTCACCCCTTAATTTTATTCTCCAGATATGATCCCTTCATTTTCAACTCACCCTATGCCATCTATCTATCTATCTATCTATCTATCTATGTATCTATCTATCTATCTCTATATATGCGTACATATAATTTTCCCCCTCCAACTACCCTAATACTGACAAAGGTCTCATGAGTTACAAATATCATCTTTCCATGCAAGAATGTAAACAGTTCAACCTTAATAAGTCTCTTACAATTTTCTCTTTCCTGTTTACCTCTTCATGTTCCACTTGAGTCTTGTATTTGAAAATCAAATTTTCTATTCAGCTCTGGTCTTTTCATCAAGAATGCTTGAAAGTCCTCTATTTCAATGAATGACCATTTTTCCCCTGCAGGATTATACTCAGTTTTGCTGGGTAGGTGATTCTTGATTGTAATCCTATCTCCTTTGCTCTCTGGAATATTATATTCTATGCCCTGCAGTCCCTTAATGTAGAAGCAGCTAAATCTTGTGTTATCCTGATTGTGTTTCCACAATACTTGAATTAGTTTTTTTTCTGGCTGCTTGTAATATTTTCTCCTTGACCTGGGAACTCTGGAATTTGGCTACAATATTCCTAGGAGTTTTCCTTTGGGGATCTCTTTCAGGAGGAGATCAGTGGATTCTTTCAATTTCTATTTTGCCCTCTGGCTTTAAAATATCAGGACAGTTTTCCTGGATTATTTCTTGAAAGATGATGTCTAGGCTCTTTTTTCAATCATGACTTTCAGATAGTGCAATAGTTTTTAAATTCTCTCTCCTGGATTGATTTTCCAGGTCAGTTGTTTTTCCAATGAGATATTTCACATTGTTTTCTAATTTTTCATTCTTTTGGATCTGTTTTACAGTGTCATGATTTCTCATAAAGTCACTAGCTTCCAATTACTCCATTCTAATTTTTAAGGAAGTATTTTCTTCAGTAATCTTTTGGACTTCCTTTTCCATTTGGCCAATTTTGCTTTTTAGGGCATTCTTCTCCTCATTGGCCTTTTAGACCTCTTTATCCATTTGGGTTAGGCTATTTTTTAAGGTGTTATTTTCTTCAGTATTTTTTGGATCTTCTTTAGCAAACTGTTGACTTGTTTTTCATGAGTTTCTTGCAAAACTCTGAGTTTTTCCTCTACTTCTCTTACTTGCTTCTCAAAATCCCTTTTGAGGTCTTCCAAGGCCTGGGACTGATTCATATTCTTCTTGGAGGCTTTGGATGTAGGAGCTTTGGCTTTGTTGTCTTCTTCTGGTTGTATGTTTTGATCTTCTTTGTCACCAAAGTAAGATAATATAGTCTGACTCTTTTTGCGTTGCTTATTCATGATCCTGGCCAATCACTTGAGTTTTAAACTCTTTATTAAGGTAAAAGTCTGCTTCCAATGTGGAAAATGTACTGTCCCAAGCTTCAGGGATTTGTACAGCTGTTTTCAGAGATACTTCTAGGGATCTGAAAATTTTCAGTTCTTCCAAGGTGCTATGATAAGGGGCGAAGTGTTTCCTCTCCACCACCATAACAAGTTCCCCCATGCCAGCGTTCCTCCTTGCCCAAGGACTGCCTCTCAGAACTGTGACCCAGATCCAAGTACTGGTAAAGCAAGTGATTCCTGCCTCAGCACTGGCAAAGAGATCCCTGCAATCTCCCTCTGATCAGCCACTCGATTCCCCCTTAGTCTGTGGGTTGGAAGCTTAGGAGGCAGCTGCTGCCCTTGGGGTGGCTGAGACCTAGCTCCTTCTCTCACCACAGTCACAGACTTTTCCCACTGACCTGCTAAGTTGTCTTTGGCATCCATGGGTTGAGAAGTCTGGAAACTGCCACAGCTGCTAGAGATTCAGCCCTCTGAGGCTTGCTCCAGGGTTGCTGTTGTCTGTGCGCCCATGTGGTGCTGCGCTCCTCTTCCTGCCCAGTGCGATATACCTTTCTAATCAACCATCCAAGCTGTCTTTGGCTGGAAATTTGTTTCACTCTGTCTTTTTGTGGGTTCTGCTGCTTTAGAATTTGTTTAGAGCCATTTTTTAATAGGCATTTGGAGGGGTTTGGGGAGAGAGTTCAAGCAAGTCACTACTTTACCTCTGCCATCCTAGAGAGAGATCTTAAAGCAGTGGCTAGGTGGTCATCAGTTGAGGTTGTTATACATGTTGAACTAGGTGATATGAAAGATCCATTTCTAGTTCTGAGATTCTGTGACTTGGGTTAATAAGCCAAAGCATGAGATGAAGATTAGCACTATGGTTGGAGAAGTGACCCAGGGTGATCAAGTAGCATCAATGAGATTTTGTCCTGGATCAGACCACTTTGGTAGCACTAAAAGCTTCCAGGTCCTCAGCCTTTCTCTGAGGTCTTAGAATAATGTTGGCAGGGACTCACAGGGGAAAACAACAACAACAACAACAAAATAACTCAGAAATGAATGACTCCAAAATATCTACAAACAATGCCTCGAGTAAAGCATAGTTTGTACACAAACTTCAGAAGAATTTCAGGAAAAGACAAAGCAAGCTTTTTTTAAGAGTAAAAAATGTTTTTATAAATTAAATGAAAATGCTTTAAGAAAAAATTAGAAAAGAAATGAGTGCTATGGAAGGAAGAATTAGAAAGGTAATTAATAGCCTGACATATGAGGTACAAGGTCTTGCTCACTCAGCAAACACTCTGAAAATTCAAATAGACCAAAGAGAAGTCAATGACTCCATGGAGCAACAAGAAATATTGAAACAAAGTCTAAAGATTGGGAAAAAAACAGCAAATATAAATCATCTCATAGTAAAAACAACTAAACTGGATAACAGATAAGGAAGAAAAAAATATGAATTATTGGGCATCTGAATGTCATGACCAAAAAGAGGAGCCTAGACAACCTATTTCAAGAAATATTAAAAGTATACTGCCCACTTCTCTTAGAACTAGAGGGCAAAGTGGGAATAGAAAGACTCCACTGATCACCTCCCCAACTTCCAAACTGAAAACTCCCAGGATTATTATTGCCAAAATATCGAAACCTCCAGGGTAAAATAAATACTGCAATCAACCTGAAAAAAGAATTCAAGTACTGAGAAGCCACAATCAGGATCACACAAAATTTAACAGCTACAACCACAAAGGAGTGGAGAATTTGGAATATAATATTTCTTTAGGCAAAAGAAATGGATTTGTAGTCAAGAAAAACTTAGAAATGTGAATATAATGCTACAGGGGCAAAAATGGATCTTGAATGAAGGAAAGGACTTCTAAGCATCCCCAACTAAAAGACCACAGCTATAGAAAAACTTTGAAGTTCAAACACAGGAGTGAAGAGAAATGTGAAAAGGTAATCATGAATGAACAATGATAAACAACTAAAGAACAAACTGCTTACATTCAAATTTGGGGAGATGCTACATTTGTTTCCCCCGAATCCTGTTATCACCATCAGGGCATATAGAGAGAGTCCAATTAGACAAAGCCTTGCAATGATTATGTTATATCTTGGTGATCTTAATAAAAAGATCAAAAGAGATAGGAAGACTGATACATTGGCAGAAGAAAGGAAAGGAAGATTAGGGAAAATCACCTCACAAAGTCAAGGAACACAGGTAGACATCTATATAAACGGGGATGAGAGGATGGGGACTAGTGGCTGACACTTGAACCTCACTCTCAGCTGAAGTGGTCAAAGAAAGGAAGAATACACATGTTGTTGAGTACAGAAATATATTTCATTCAATGGGGAAATAGATAAGAAAAGATAGAAAAGGGAAGGGGAATTGGAAAAAGGTTAGGTTAAGTGAACGATTAGTCTTAAGCAAAACAAATTCTAAGAATGTACAAAAATATTTATAGTTCTTTTTGAAGTGGTGAAGAGTGGGAATCTGAAAGAGTATTCATAATTTGGTGAATGGATAAACAAGTTATGGTATACAAATGTGTTGGACTACTATTAGGCTGAACTCTTATCAGTGGAATAATCAACCAGAATTCCAGAGGACTAAAGAGAAATTCTGTCCACTCTCTGACAGAGAGATGTAAGACTCAGAAAGCAAAATGAGATAAATATGTGTGGACATGACCAACGTGGAAATTTGTTTAGATTGACCATACATGTTTGTAATGAGTTTTGTTTTTGTTGGTTATCTTACTGTGGATGAAGTTGGTTGGGTGGGAGGGTAAAAAGGCAGGTCTTGGATGATCAAAACAAATAAAATATTTTTAAATAGAAAGCATATTAAATAGGGGGACTTAATGATTTGACTCAGAGGAATGACTTTAATGGTTGTAATCTCAGACTGTATCATGCTGTTGGGACTTTTTTTGGGGGGGGGTGCAAAGGTCTTTCTGTTGCCCTAGAAATCTTGCTATATAGCATCTTTACTGTGCTTGAAAACAGTTAATTCTCAATTATTCTCATCGTGGCTGTGAAGAATTCTCTGGAGAATTCAAGATTCATATTTTATTTGGGTTTATGGATCCATTACTTTGTTCTGTCCCTTAGGAAATCAAGCTTCCTGCTTATATTTTATTTTCTATTGAAATGAGCTGACATCTACTGAACACAGAATAATGAAAGAGAGGTACAGAAGAAAGAGGATGACAAAGAGAAGGGTGAGGATGAATAGGAGCAGGAATTGTAAGAAGAAGAAGAGCAATCAATAAACATTTATTGAGCACCTACTATGTGCCAGGCACTGTGATAGGTTACAAAAGCAAAAAGGAAACAGTTTCTGCTGTAAAGGAGCTCATATTTCATCAAGGAGAAAACACACATATAAGTATTTACAAAATAAATACAGAACAATATTTTTTGGGGGGAGCTGGAAGCTGGGGACTGAGATCTGGAAAGGCTTTATGAAAAGAGTGGTGCTTGGATCAAGTGTAGAAGAAAACTACAGGTTCTAAGAGCAGGAGAAGAGGAGGGATAGTATTACGGGCACAGGAGACAGCCAGTTCAAGGCAAGGAAATGGGAAATGGAGTTGCCTGAATAAGAAACAGTAAGAAAGGCAATTTTACAGGATTGTGAAGAAGAGAAATGCATAATAAGGCAGGAAATATAAGTTGGGGGCCAAGTTGTGAAGGACTCTAAGAAGTTAAACTAAAGAAAGGAATTTTCATTTGCTGCTAGAGGTAGGGAGAACCTAGGGTTTACTAAGTAGGAGGTGCCATGGTCAAACCTACGCTTTAGGAGAATCACTTTGGCAAAGAGAGAATTTGGTTTGTGTGTTGTGTATATGTGTTACAAGACTTTCTTTTTTTCCTCTTTTCTTTTTAATGGTAAGAAATGCAAGAGAGATTTTTTTTGTTAATTTAAAATGAAATACAATTTTAAATATGAAAATCACTTTGACAGTTGTGTGGAAGAGTAAATAGGGAAAGGAGAAACTTGAGGCAGGGAGATCAATGAGAAGACATTGCAATAGGCCATAGATGATGAGGACTTAAAGTAGTATGATGGCTGTGTGAATAAGAAGGAGACCGATAAGAGGGGTACTGTAGAGGTAGAAATGGCAAGATTTGGCCACTGATTGGAGATGTAAAATGAGGAAGAGTAAAGAGTCAAGGATGACACCATGGTTGATGAGGATGAAAATTAATGATTTCTTCTTTGTCAGAAAATGAGATCTCTACTAAATTAAAGTAAAATAAAACACAATTACATTTAAATGTTTTAGGGATGTAATAATTTCCTTACTGTATGCCTCCTCTCAACCAACGTGGCTCATGACTGCTTCTAGGACTTAGTCAACAATTTCATCAGCTGCTGTAAAAGGAATAAATTCATTTTTATAGCCAAATTTTGGTGATGAGCTTCTCCAAATTTAGCTACTCTAGTCCTCAAGTGATAGACTCATAGCCTTTTACTTTCCCTATACTCAACACTTTTCCATACTGGTAAAATAGTTTGTTCATGACTGGCCCAACATTTTGGGAGCCCGGACTCACATTAAGCCCGCAATGAGGAAGGACTTGATTGAAGGCACACACATACACACACACACACACACACACACACACACACACACACACATATATACAAAATTGATATTTTTATAGTTCTTTCAATTCAAATGAGGATGATTTTATTTATCTTTATTATTGCTGTTCCTTTTATCCTCATCCCCCTCATTGTCATTCTCTTACTGAGAGTAAGATTATAGATCACATCAAGCTAGATTTGGGGAAAAGTATAGCTTATATCCAAACCAATGCAGTATTTTGAAAATCATTTTTACTTTCTATTAATAAAGAAGGAAATAATATGCCAATTTACACCCCAAAGGGATCTTGTAGTTTTTTTAACATTGGAACTACAAAATGAATTGTATGACATAAATAAACCATATTTAATTAGATTCACAGTAGAGAAAATAATGCTAAATAAATATATTATTGCCTCAGTAAGCCAATTAACTATTTCATATTTATCAAGCAGGAATTATTGTCTAGAATAGCCAACAAAAAAATTACATGTCTTAATTAAGCATGGTCCTTATAGGTCTTGAGTAGTAACCTCTTTGCTTCTTGTTTGCTTACTCTTCATGTCCCTTTCTCATTGGGTTCAAGATAAATTTCTTTCTTGTCTTCTGGATTGTCATTTTAAGTTCAAGAAAACACCTTTGTGGATTTGAAGGCAAAGGGTCATTATTCCTTGGCCTTCACCAGTAGTAAAAACAAAGTTCATTTCTAACTGAGTAAAATGACAAAGGAACCAAAGTGAAAGCAAAAAAAATCAGAGATGACTGGCCTCTGCAGTGGATTGCCTAAGTTAGAAAGAATACAGAATTGGGAGAAAGAGAATGAAAGGTAGAGTTCTGTACCTGCTAACATTTTATTTGCCTTGGACATGCTAATTAAAATTACAGTGGCTCAATCAGTCAGTCAATTATTAAGTACCTGATATGTGCCAGACATTGTGATAGGTGCTGGGGATGCAAATATAATAAATGAAACCATCAGTATGTTTGACAAGGTCATATTTTAATGAAAGACAACAAATTTATATATAAATAGAAGATAGTTTCCCTTCTACAAGTGAATACTTTGTTTGTTGAACGTGGTAGAAATAAACTTTTGTGTTTGAAAAACTGATAAATATATATGTGAAGAAACATGGTTTTCCCATAAAAAAATGTGAGGGCAGTAACAGATTTTCAACTTCTCAAACTCAAAAAAAAATTGTATGAAGATGAACTGAGAAACCATACTGCCCTTTAGTGTAAGTCATTTCTCTTCTCTTAAACAGATCTTCATCAGTCCACTCATCTAAAGTTAAGTCTCATAAAGTGGTAAGTCAAATATCTTTGGAGACTATGAGGAGATTTTATACACACACACACACACAATGTATGTATGTGTATATGTATATATGTATATATATGCATGTATATATGTATGTATGTATGTATGTGTATATATAGTTAGCTTCATATCTGACCAAAATTTGGATTTAGTAAGCTTTAACCATTAAGGGAAAGATGAATAATCCCTAACTGACCAAACCAGATGATCTGATTTGTGCTATTATAGGCAAGTGAAGAACCCAGAAGTAGAGAAGTGAAAGGATAATAGACTCATTTAAGAAATCTGTAGGATCTGCATAAGAAGATAAAAGTAAGGTTTCAACTGCTATACTTGAGGTTTACTGATTGGAAGAAAAGCACTGTCTTGTGGATTGGCTAAAAAAAGGCTAGCAGCTTGCTCATTCTAAGAAGGATAGGTTTTGATTCACTCTGAACTATTGTGATAACTACAATTTGAGAAAAAGAAAACATCTCAGAGTTTCTCACTTGCTTCCTACTACCACTTTTGGCTGTCAGAAGGAGAAGAAGGTAATAAAGAAAAGCCTTGAAGCTGTTTTGCTATAAACATAGGTATTTAGCTGATGGGATGATCGCAGAATCCTATTGAGTGTGGAGCTGGCTAAACTTATTTGTGTTGCCAGAGAACCAATCTGAAGAGCTTTGCACTTCTTTGGTATAAGAGAATTGTCTGCCACAATTAATAGCATAATAGTTTTTCAGACCTTTTTAAAAGACGATTATGATCTAAAAGACCTTGTTTTATCAGCTTAATAGCAGAAGAGGATGACATTTTTTCCAAAAAGGAGTACATTATAAAATAGAAGAGGGGGGCAATTAGCAGATAAATACAGATAGGTGGCAGAATGGATAGAGAACAGGACCTGGAGTCGGGAAGACCTGAGTTCAAATTCAGCCCTAGAGTCTTACTAGCTCTGTGATACTGATCAAGTCTTTTAACTTTTGTCTACTTCAATTTCCCAATCTGTAACAATGGGGATAATAACAGCACCTACCTACTGGGATTGTTGTGAGGATAAATAAGATAACATTTGTAAAGCTCTTTGACCAACTTAAATGCTAGCTGTTATTATTATTATTAAGGGGCTTTGTATTGTACAGATTATTCATGAAGAGACAAAGGACACTAAAGTCTATTATTCAGAATCCCTAGTTGCCCTAAGTATATGCATTTTCCTCACTGTTACGCCTCCCAGGTAAATTTCTGCAAATATGTGCCAGTGTTTCCAGGCCAAAATTACATCAATTGATGGGACAGAGTGAAACAGGTTTATGGGTTGACTCTGATGTTTTTTTTTATTCTTGAATTTTATTTATATCAAATGACTACAATGTAATGATTATTCTTAATTTTGCCTTATCAGTAAAGAAATATTTTATATTTAAAAATAATGATGACATGATATCTTGTGTGAGTAGGAAAAATGCAAATGGGGCCTAGGAGCTACAATGGGTGTATCCCTTACCTTCCTCACATCAGGGATATCTCTAGCACTATAGTTCAGTTTGATTCATAGCCATGTGTCTATTTCTTGGAACCCCAGACTTATTAGAGTAAAGGTATGATTAAGACAGTCCAGAGAATAATAATGGTGGTCAATCACTATGCAGTAACTACTAAAGTATTATACAAAATAAATATAAAGAGAATAAATACAAAGTAGTTAAATGCAAGGTAGTTTGGGGTGAGTATCGTAGTAGGTAGGAGATCAATAAAAGCTTCATAAGGAAAGTGGTGATTAAATTGTATCTTGAAGGAAAAAAGATTCTATGAGATAGAGGTGAGGAGAGAGTGAATTCCAGGTGTGAAGGGAAGGCCATTGAAAAGAGAATAATATATAGAGTAATATTCATGAAAAATAGAAAGAAATCTAGTTTGGCCACATCATAAAGTGGGGAGGAAAGGTAATGGGGGCCAAGGCTAGAAAGATAGATTGGGAACAAATTGTGAAGGGATTTAAAAGCTAAATAGTAATTTGTATGTTATTTGAAAGACAATGGAGTTGATCAAATGGGGGATTCATATGCTCAGATCAGCTTCTAATAAAAATTGCTTTGGTAGCAACATAGAATGGACTGGAGTGATAGAATATGTGAGTCAGAGAGACTAATCATAAGGTTGTTACAATGATCTAGGTGAGAGCTGATGAGGGCTTACTGGATGTGGTTGGTTTGTGAGTAGAGATAAGAGTTCATATGTGAGAGAGATGGAGGTAGAAAAAGCAAACTTTTACAACTGATTGGATACGGGGAGTGAGGGAGAGTCAGGAGTAAAATAATGTCAAGGTTAATGAGAAAATGGAAGGACAGTGAGTGGTTCATTCACTAGAAATAGAGGAGTTAAAAAGAGTGGAAGGTTTATGGGAAAAGCTAATTCTTCTTGGACAAGCTGAGTTTTAAATGTCTTCAAGACATTCAATTTAAAATATCCAATTGACAGCTGATATTGCAGATAAAGGCTTCTTGTAGAAGACAGGATTTTAGGTGAGATTTGAAAGAAGCTAAGAGAGTCAGGAGGTAAAAATAAGGGAGAATATATCAAACATAGAAATTGAACATGGGATGCCATACAGAAGGAATGATAAGAAAGCATTTTGGCTAGACCTTTGGTTATAAGAAGAGAGACACCTTACAATAAAGCTCAAAACATCAATTTGAGAAAGGTCTTGAAAAGGTTTAAAAGAGGAGGAAGAGGTAGAGCCAAGATGGCAGGGAAAAGCCAGGAAGTTGTCTGAACTCTCCCCAGCTTTCCTCAGAAACAACATTAAATCAAGTCTCTAAACAGATTCTGGAGCAACAGAACCTAAAAAAAGACACAGTGAAACAATTTTCTAGCTTAAGATAACTTAGAAGGACTACAAGAAAAATCTGTCTGACTTGGGTAAAAGCACAGCGTAGCCCAGAACAGATGGTGTCTGGGCAAACCAGTGGGAGGCTCTTAGCCACAGCACAGATCAACAACTGAGGTCCTATGATTCTGGCTCAGTAGGCCAGTGACACAGCAGACCAGCTGTTAGGCCTCCAGCCCCAGTGCAAAACTCAAACTACGAGCCCCAGAACTCCCAGCACAACAGGATTGACTAGGCCTGGCCACCCCAGTGCATTGGGCAAGCTACCAGCCCCTAAGGCACCTTAGCAGAAAGTCAGTGACCAGAATGTAGCCCTCAGAGCAAGAAGCTTGAGACAGTGACCTCTTTGCCCCAGGAACAGAGCTCAACTTTAAAAGTCACAAAATAAGCTAAAAAATGAGTAAAAAACTGAAAAAAGCCCTGACCACAGAAAGCTACCATGGTGACAGAAAAAAAATCAAAACATAAACTCAAAAGAGGACAATAATGTCAAAATTCCTACATGGAAAACCTCAAAGGAGAATATGAATTGGTCTCAAGCCCAAAAAATCTTCTTGGAAAAGCTCAAAAATGATTTTAAAATTATATGAGAGATAGAAGAAAAATTGGGAAAATAAATGAGAGTTATTCAAGAAAGAATCAATAACTTGGAAAAGGAAGGACTAAAGAAAACAATTCCTTAAAAAATTCAATTGAGGAGCAGCTAGGTGGCACAATGGATAGAGCACTGGCCCTGAAGTCAGGAGGGCCTGAGTTCAAATCCAGCCTCAGACCAATCACCTGACACTTACTAGCTGTGTTACCCTGGGCAAGTCACTTAACTCCAATTGCCTAAAAAAAAATACAATTGGCCAAGTGAAAAAAAAAATCCACTGAAGAAAACAACACCTTAAAAATTAGATTTGGTCAAATGGAAAAGGAGGTACAAAAGCTAAATGAAGAAAATAATTCCTTAAAAATTAGCATTGGATAAGTGGAAGCTAATGACTCTATGATACATCAGGAATCAGTCAAACAAAATCAAAAGAATGAAAAATAGAAGAAAATATAAAACACCTCATTGGAAAAACAACCAATCTGAAAAATAGATCCAGGAGAGATAATTTAAGAATTATTGGACTACCTGAAAATCATGATTAACAAAAGAGCCTGGACAGCATCTTTGAAGAAATTATCAAGGAAAACTGACCTCATATCCTAGTACCAGAAGGTGAGATAATAACTGACAGAATCCACTGATCACCTCCTGAAAGAGATGCTAAAATGAAAACTCTAAGAAATATTGTATCCAAATTCCAAAACTATCAGGTCAAGGAGAAAATACTGCAAACAGTCAGAAACAATTCAAATATCAAGGAACCACAGTCAGGATTATGCAGGATTTACAACTTGTACCTTAAAAGATTGGAGGGCTTGGAATATGATATTCTGGAAGGCAAAGGAGCTTGGATTACAACCAAGAATCAACTAACCAGGAAAATTGAGCATAATATTTCAAAGTAAAAGATGGGCATGCAATGAAATAGGGGATTTTCAAACTTTCCTGATGAAAAGACCATAGCTGAACACAAAATTTGGTCTTCAAATACAACGCTTAAGAGAAGCATAAAAAGGTCAACAGCAAAGAAAAAAAAAATACTACACTATTCAATAAGGTTAAGCTGTTTACCTCCTTACACTGGAAGATGATATTTGAAACTCTGGAGAACTGTATCTCTATTAGCACAGTTAGAAGGAGTATACATATACAGATAGTGTGGGCGTAAGTTGACTTTGATGTGATTAAAAAAAAGTTAAGGGCTAAAAAAAGGATTGTATTGGAAGAAGAGGAAAGGGGGAGGCAGAATGTGGTGAATTATATCACATAAAGAGGAGCAAAAGACCTATTACAATAAAGGAAAAGAAGGGAGGAAGTGAGCATTATTTGAACCTTATTCTCATTGGATTTGGCTCAAAGAGGGAATAAGACACATTGAGTTTGGTATGGAAATTTATCTTTCCCTATAGGGAAGTAGGAGGAAAAGAAAAAGAAAAGGGAGGGTGTGATAGAAGGAAGGGAAGATTGAGGGAAGCAGTGATCAGAAGCAAAACACTGGGAATGAGGAACAGGTTGAAAAGAGAGAGAAACAGGGAGAAAAATAGAATGGAAGGAAATACACAGTTAGTAATCATAACTGTGAATGTGGATGGGATGAACTTTCCCAGAAAACAGAAGCAGATAGCAGAGTGTATTAAGAACCAACATCCTATAATATGTTGTTTACAAGAAACACATTTGAAGCAGAGAGACAAACACAGAGTAAAAGTCAAAGGCTGGAGCAGAATATATTATGCTTTGGGTGAAGGAAAAAAAAGCAAGGGTAGTAATCCTGATCTCAGACAAAGCAAAAGCATAAACAGATCTAATTAAAAGAGATATGGAAGGAAACTACATCTTGCAAAAAGGTACCATAGACGATGAAGTAATAAAAATACTAAACATATGTGTGCCAAGTGGGACAGCATCCAGATCCTTAGAGGAGAATTTAAGTGAGTTACAGGAAGAAAGAGACAGCAAAACTATATTAGTGGGGGACCTCAACCTCCCCTTCTCAGAACTAGATATATCTAACCACAAAATAAACAAGAAAGAAGTTAAGGAGATGAATAGAATTTTAGAAATGTTAGATATGATAGACATCTGGGAAAAAATTGAATGGGGATAGAAAAGAACATGCCTTTTTATCAGCACTACATGGTATCTACACAAACATTGACCCTGTATTAGAGCTTAAACACCTTAAAATGAAATGCAGAAAGTCAGAAATATTAAATACATCTTTTTCAGGTCATGATGCAATAAGAAATTACTTGTAATAAAAGGGCATGGAAAGATGGATTAAAAATTTATTGGAAACTAAATAATCTAATTCTAAAGAATGAATGGGTCAACCAACAAATCATATAAACAATAATTTCATCTAAGATAATAACACTAATGAGACTACATAACAAAATTCATGAAATGCAGCCAAAACAGTACGTAGGGGAAATTTTTTAATCTCTAAATGCTTACGTGAATAAAATAGAGAAAGAGGAGATCAATAAATTGGCCATACAATTAAAAAGGGTAGAAAAAGAACAAATTGAAAATCCCCAATTAAATAACAAATTAGAAATTCTGAAAAATCAAAAGAGGGATTAATAAAATTGAAAGAAAATTTAACTAATAAATAAAACTAAGAGCTGGTTTTATGAAAAAAATAAAATAGACAAAACTGTGGTTAATTTGATTAAAAAGAAGAAAAAAGAAAATCAAATTATCATTATCAAAAATGAAAAGGGTGAATTCACCAAAAATGAAGAGGAAACTAAAGCAATAAATTAGGAGATATTTTGCCCAACTGTGTGCCAATAAATCTAATACTCTAAGTGAAATGGATGAATATTTACAAACATATAAATCACCCAGATACTTAAATAACCCCATTTTAGAAAAAATAAATTGAACAAGCCATCAGTGATGTCCATAAGAAAAAACCTATGGGGCCAAATGAATTTACAAGTGGATTCTACCAAACATTTAAAGAACAATTAATTCCAATAGTATATAACTATTTGTAAATATAGGCAAAAAAGTCCTACCAAATACCTTTAGCCAGTGTTTCTGATAAAGGCCTTATTTCTCAAATACATGGATAATTGAGTCAAATTTATAAAAATACAAATTATTCCCCAATTGATAAGTGGTCAAAGGAAATGAACAAGCAGTTTTCAGATGAAGAAATTAAAGGCATCTATAATCATATGAAAAAAATGTTCTAAATTATTATTGATCAGAGAAATGAAAATTAAAACAACTCTGAAGTGCCACCTCCCACCTATCAGAATGGTTAATATGATAAAAAAAGAAAATGATAAATATTGGAGAAGATGTGGGAAAATTGGAACACTAATGCATTGTTGGTGGCATTGTGAACTGATCCAACCATTCTGGAGAGCAATTTGGAACTGACTCCAAAGGGCTATAATACTGTGCATACTCTTTGATCTACTACTAGGTCTATATCCCAAAGAGATTTACAAAAAAGAGGAAAGGACCCACATATACAAAAATATTTATAGCACCTCTTTTTGTGGTGGCAAAGAATTGGAAATTAAGGGGATGCCCATCAATTGGGAGATGGCTGAACAAGTTGTGGTAAAAGAATATAATGGAATACTATAGTGCTATAAGAAATGATGGGCATATGGATTTCAGAAAAACTTGGAATGACTTACATGAACTGATAGAGAAGAACCAGGAGAACACTATACACACTAACAGCAATATTGTGCAATGATCAACTATGATACACTTAGCTCTTCTCAACAATACAATGATCCAAGACAATTCCAAAAGGCTCATGCTGGAAAATGCTATCCATATCTAGAGAAAAAACTGTGAATTCTTAATTAGATCAAAGCATACTATTTTCACTTTTCTTGTTTCTTCTTTCTCATTTTTTTCTTTTTTTCTGATTCTTCTTTCTCAACATGACTATGTGGAAATACGTTTAACATAATTGTACATATATAACCTATATCAGATTGCTTGTTGTCTTTGGTAGGGAGGGAGGGAGGGAGAAAAATTTAAAGCTCAAAGTCTTATAAATAATGAATGTTGGAAACGATCTTTCCATGTAATTGGAAAAAAATACTATTAAGTGGGAAAAAAAACCTAAAAGCTTTAAAAGTCAAACAAAGGAATTTCTACTTAATCCTAGCAACAACAGGTAGCAATCAGAATTTACTAAATAGAAGAGTGATCTGTTCATATACATTTTTAACTTTGGAAGCATTGAGGAAGACAAATTGTAATAGGTGAAGAATTCAGATAGGCAGACCACTTAGGTAATTATTGCAATACTTCAGCAAAAAGTTCATAAAGACCTGAAATAAGGTGGTGGTTGGTAAGTAGTGATAAGGGATGCAATAAATATAGCAGAGTTAAAAACAGCAAGATGTGACAATGTATCACATATGTGGGACTGAGGAATTGAAAGCAATAATTAGATTGTGGACTTTGGTGACTAGAAGAATGGTCATGCCCTTAATTGAAACAGGAAAGTGTGGAAAAGGGGTTTTAGTGGGGAAAAATAGTAAGACTTACTTTTGGCCATGAATTCGTCTATAGGACGGCTCGTTTAAAATCTCTAATAGATATATATATATATATATATATATATATATATATATATATATAGCTAGTGATATGGGACTGGACCTTAGGAGAGAGCCTACAGTTGGATATTTAGATCTGCAAGTCACATGCATTGATAGAATAATTAATCTTTTGTAAGATAATGAGATCATTAAGTGAAAGAATAGAAAAAGGGAGAAAAGAGAAGAGTGCCTAGGACTGAGCATTAGTTTACATCCACAGACAGGGCTTGTGAAATGAATGATAAGCCAGCAAAAAGACTGAGAATGACTAGTGAGTCAGGTTTACCACTAGTGGTGGTAAACTTGCATAACAGAAACATAAAGAAGAGAAAGTATCTTGAAGGAGAGACTGGTAAACAGTGACCAATGTCAGTTAGATCAGAATGTCCATTGTCTTAGCAGCTCCACTCCAAAGTCTCAAAGGGTACCATGAAGGTCTTCTAGCCCTATCTGCAGCATGTGTCTCTTCTACAATGTTGCCAACAATTCTTCATCCAATCTACATTTGATACCTCTAGTACCAGGGAACTCATTATCTCTTCAGTTGGTCCATTAGACAACTGTTAGGAAGTGCTTCCTTAGACTGAAGTCTGCCTTTGCCTCATTTCCTTTCATTGGTCCTGAATCTTCCTCCTATTCCAGGCAAAAGGATTCTACTCTATCTTTCTTCATGATAACCCTTCAGATATTTGGAGGTAGCAGCTGTGTCTCTTCTAAATCTTCTCTTTCTCAAGACTCAATATCCCCATATTTTGATGCATGATAGTGTGAATCTTTCCATTTTTATTTCTTCTACATCTGTCCCTTTCTTTCCACTCACACAGCCACCACTCTAGTTAACTTCCTTCCCATGTCTCACTGGCTCAAGTCTCTACTCATGCCAATCCATCCTCCACGCTACTAAGTGATTTACACAAATCAGAGGTTTCATTATGTTACAACCTTCCACAATAAACTCAAATACCTTTCTATTGACTTTATAATTAAATATAAACCTCCCTATTTGACATTTAAAACCTTCCACAAAGGGCCCCAACCTAAGTACAAGATTGTAAGAACTACAACACACAAATAAAAATAGCATTAAAGATACTCAATAATCCTCAAAGGTCAAAATTCAAAACATAAACAAATAATAAAATTCACAGTATTAAACATATATGTGAGGGGTAGGGGTGATGAAGACCAGACCAAATGTTGATTGCCTCTAAGTTTCCTTTCCACTTGGCCTCTGTGATTCTGCCCAGTAACAACAATTAGATATAAGGGCAGAGAGCCAGAGCTCTGAGTTTTCACCTGGGGTATACATCTCATTACAACACGTGTTTGCACATGGGACTGAAGGGCTAGAGAGCTACACACTCACATTTCTATGAGTAATCAACTACCTGACTTGTGGTCCTTCAGCACTTATATTCCTTTTCAGTACTTTACTTGTATTGTCTTCACAATAGACAAGACCGAGGCTTGGCGAATTAGAACTCATAACTAGAATATGGTTCTGGAAGGGCATGCTTAAATTCACAAATGGATCAGTAATCTCATTGACTTAAACATTCCTTTCAATAATGCAGATCACAATATTTACATGCTTGCCCACCTTGCACAACTCTTGACAGAATCATCCTATAAACTGAGCACAGATGGTCCACTAAATGTGCTGGGGTCTTTTTTTTTTTAACTTTCTTCTGATATTAAAAAGAATGCAAATAAAGCAGACAAACTCGCAACCACTTTTCCCACATTTTTATTGCATTACAAGCCCAATCTTTATTGTATATTTCCTTGATGGCATCTTTTACTAATGGTTCTTAGACATTTCTTGTTTTTTAATATCTTACAGTTTACTCACATTCACCATTGTCCTTAATTGGCAACCATATATTAAGCACTATTATGTACCAGTTATAGTCCTAGGCACTGAAGATACTAACAAAGAAAAAGATTTTCTTTTTTTAAGGAGCATACAATCTATTGGAAGAGGGGAAAGCAGAATGGAGAAGGAATTACCTAAAATGCATGGCAGAGTAATATCGTATATTAAAAATGTGTATGCATGTGAGGAAACCCAGGAAGGAGGGGGGAAATGATGGAGAGCCTTTGGGTGAAGAATAAGAAAGTATGAAAGAGAAGCCACATTATTGTTGTAATTTACTACATACCACATGAGCAGAAGAAGGAAATAGATGAATTTGAAAAAAAAGATCATAAACATAGAAGAGAGGTATGACATAGTAGTTGATGGGAGACTTCAATTATTTAGATATCTGCCAGAGCTCTCTGCCAAAAGCACCAAGTAAATTGTTAGATTTTCTTAATGATGATTTCAGTCCTCAAGAAGCAGAGGAAACAATGAGGGGAACTATCACATCCCTAATTTTTACTAACAAGATAGAACTGTTAACTGAATTAGAAGTGATGGAACCTTTGTGGGGGAGTGAATACCCCAGCACATAAATTTTGATAGAGGAGAGGAAAACTGCACATAATCTGAAATGTATCCTAGATTTTGGGAGAATAAATTTAAGAAAAATATAGAACCCTATGGCACTAAAATTTTATAGGGAAAATCATAACAAGAGCCCAGGAAAACACATGCTGAAGACACAAATAAAACAGTTTAATTGAGGAAGAAAGGACAGAATGATATAAAAAAGACTGATGTGTGTGTATAGATCCCCATAATAGAATGTAAGCTTTTTGAGGGCAGAGATGGTTTCCTTTTTTCTTTGTGTCCTCAGTGTGAAGCAGAGTGCCAGGAATTTAGGCAAGACTCAGCAAATACTTGTTAATTAATTGATTAATTGATTTTGAGTAGATGCCAATTATCTCTGAAATGATCATGAAAAATGGGAGACACGCTACAGGGCTGGAAGACACATGTCCTAGTTTTCATAAAAAGAGAGAGAGAAAGATGAAAGTCTACAAATTATAGTTCAATGAACTTTACTTATTTTTTATAAAATTCTAAAACAAATTAAAAGGTTTATTTCTAGTTATTTAGAAAGAAAAATAGAAAACACTAGGAGAAAATATAGCATCATCAAGAACAGACCACAATGAATGATGAAATATGTTGAATATGATATTCTGGGATGGTCTACATGAACTGATGCAGTGTTACAAAAACAGTATACATAATGATGAGAACAATTCAAATAGCAACCACAAAAAAAAGTCCCAAGTGAATGGGACAAAAAATCTCTACTTCCACCCCTTTGCAAAGGTGGTACGTTGTACATATTTCCAGATTTTTCAATACATTGTTGTTGTTCTTAAAATACTGTTATATAGGATGGCTCTCAGGGAGGAAGAAAGTAGGAGGGATATTGGGGAAAATTATGGTGATGAAAATAACAACAATGTCAATAAAATCTTATTAAAATAACTTATTTTTTGACAAAGTTAATATAGTAGGTCAGGGTAGCTCTAGATGTAGCATTCTTAGATTATAGCAAAACATGATACGAATCTTTCATATTGTCTTTGGAAATAAAATGCAAAGATGCAGGCTGGATGGTATCATAGTTCATTGAATGCAGAAGTGATTTAATTACTAAACCTAATGAGTAGTCATCAGTTAGTTGACGTCAACTTAGAGAGAGGCCTCTAGTAGTGCCACAGGAACTCATACTTGAGCCTGTCCTATATGCCTAAATTTGTAAGACCCCAGGCCAATACATTTTTTTTTACCAAGTTTTGTTATATATTCTCTAAGAGTTAATTCTTCCTATATTTTAAGCTGATGTCCATAAATCCAAATCCCTTTCTCTGACAATATCTTCTTAACTAACTATTCACTTCACATTTTTTTCTTTTTTGAAGCTCTGGATTTCAATCTGTGACAGTGATGAAAATATAACCTTTGTCCTTAAACTCTTTTATTTTCCTGTTTATAACTTCATATTCTTCCATGAAGTTTCCTATATTCATTTTGGCAGGATCACACATCTTCTTGTGAATGACCAGAAATGAATCGTATTTATCAGGTTTAACCAGTGTTGGGAGATCCTTCTTCATATCCTGGATAGGCCCTGGCAAGATAGCAGACCTCCTGATTGCTGTTTTCAGGTTGACAAATCATTGCCTTAGAAACCCTCAACAGAGAGTAACCATCTACCACCATTCATTGCTTCTTCCTCTGATTCTTACTGATCTCTTGTGGTGTGTCCTTGAGTAAGAAGGTTTTTTCCTCTCTGGGACCCATTTTACTCATCCATAAAATGAAAGGATTGGACTCAGTGATTGCAAAGACCCCTCCTTCCCCCAGCTTGGGTATTCTGTGTTTTAGCTATTCTATGTACAATTTTAAATGCTCTTCTGATCACTCTTAAATCAGTTATTCTCCTTTTTTAGTGCTTGATTTTTTTTCTCTTCCTTGAAATCTACAATCATCTATGTACACTTCAATATATTCTCCTCAAATTCTCACCAAATCTCCACGGGTTCCTATGTCTCTTCACACTTCAGAAAGAATGTAAGACAGCAGCAAAGTGGTTGGGAATCTTCTGCCAAACCCAGATGGTGGATTGATTGCTCTTTCCATCTACATGTGCCCATCAGTGTGGCTACAGATGTTTTGGACATGTGTCTGTTGGGAAAAAGCTGCATCCCTTAAATCTAAGAGCTCATTACTGGTGGCCATTCCAGAATATATTTTGTGCCATGCTCGCTCATTGTCTGCCAGTAAGGAATATAAAAATCTAGTGAGGTACTAGTTTTCTTTTGTTAGGGACCTGTAGTGTTTGTTGCTCACGGCCTATATACACCCTGGATTCAGTTTTTAACTTGTGATCATGGTGGCTTGTATTTGTCAAGAGCTTCAGAGTTTATAAAATGCCTCCCCATCCAATAGGCCCTTTTGATTCTCACAGCTATTATAAGGTAGGCAGAAGAAGTAAAACAATAGTAGACATTGGATTAGCTGCTTAGAGGGAAAAATGAATCCCCTGAAGTGGTCGCATTATTTGAATTCACGCTGCATATTTTCATTGGGCTGGAATCAATGACCATATTTTACATAATTATAATTTCAAATACATGTGAGTACTTCATAGGATGACTTTTTCTGGCTAATTGGGATGGAGCTATAATATATAGCTCTTTCAATATGGTGTAGCATAAAGCAATAATATCAAATTCAAATGGAAATAAGGATCCCTGTGGGTTGCTTACTGAGTTTTAAAATGTGATATTATCTGTCTTATTGTATTTTTATTTATTTTGTTTAACATTTTCCAATTACATTTTAATCTGGTTTGGGCTCATTTGTTGTGAGCTGAATGTAGCCAATTGACTGTGTATTTGACATGTCTGGTGTAAAGAACATGGAATTTGGAGTCAGTCTTTGGATGTGAATCGAATCTCAATCTTTTTCCTAGCTAACTTGATCTTGAGCAGCTCACATTGTCTCTCAGAACCTCAATTAATTACCTGTGAAGTGAGAAGGTCAGACTAGATGATTTCTAAAGTCATTCTCAGTTTTAGATCTTAGGATATTATAAACCTCACAGAGTGATTTCCCATAACAACCCTGTAGTTAGTACCCATTTTGTTATCCCCATTATACAATTGGGAAAGTTAAGTCTTGGAGAAGGAAAATGACTTGCCTGGAATCACTTTACTAGTAGGTAGAATGGAAACTTCAGGTCTTTCTAGGACTATTTCTACTATAATATGTAGCTGATAATGAAAAATATCCCAGTTAATGTCATTTCAACCAAGGAAGACTGATAAAGCACACAGGTAAAATAAGCCTTGTTACCTAACTGAAGACACTAGAATGATGTTACACAGAATGTATTCTATCCTCTCTTCAGTAACTTACTTTACTTTCTATTGCTTAAAATAATCAATGATCACATTTGTTGTTCAACCACACAAGTCAATTTACCTCCTTCCCCTCACTTCTAGGTTCATTGTTAATGTCTAGGTCTAAGCTATCCAGATGATAAGATTTTTTTCTGTGTTTGTTTTCTAGATATGCAAGGCTAAAGATTCTGCAGTCTGCACTATATGCAAGGATAAAGATTCTGCAATCTGTACCAGTTCTGTATTTTGATACTGAAGGAATCAAAATAGGTCCTTTCTCCTATCTTAGTGATAAAAGCCCTGGCATGTAAGGACACCTATGTTTGAGTACAAGCTCTGATTCTTATTAACTTTGTACCCTTGGAAACAATTTAATTTCTCTTGCTCTGTTTTCTTCCCTATAATTTGAGAGAAAAACTCTAGTCATAGAAAATTAATGATGAAATAAATCTTCCTCTTCTTATGAGAAAGGTGTAGGATTTATGGAGTTAGAATATGGTAGGCCCCATAAGATATCTATCTATTTACCTAACTCTCTCTCTGTCTGTCTATATAAATAACATATGCATACATACATATATATGTATGTATATATGAATACACATATACATATATGTATATATACCAATAGATACACATACATGTATATACACACATGCATACACACATATGTGTATGTGTGTATATGTATATATATGTATATACATATATAATGTTTATCTTGCTTAAATACTTTTTTTTCTTTTCTACAAGAAGGGAGGCACAATTGCAGTGTAAGGAGTAAGAGGAAATGATTGTAATGCAATAAAAATAATATTTTTGTAACTACAGGCTGAGACGTGGAGATCCATTGGTTTATTCAGCTGATACAACTTTCTTATTTGGAGAAGCTGGGAAGCTTGTTTCCAGGACAGTAATAATTATGTGTAAAGGAAGTGCCTTGAGAAACTGTGGGACATCTGTAGACATTCTGTAACTGGTTGTAATCTGTGAAACATGTGGTAAGTGTGAAGCTCTTTGATTGGTTGCTGAGGTACTCAAAAGGCCTTCATGAGATTCCCACAGGGCTCCCTTGCCCTAGTCTTCTCAGCTGCTCTGTTTATTATTGGATAGCATCCATACCCATATATCATGCTATAAAGGGAGAAGCCTTGGAATACTCGAATTTGTAAGTTTCAAAAGGTCTGGAAAGCATCATAGCATCCCAGTATTCTAGGTCAGATTTTACAGCCAGCCTAGAATAGAATTAATGCCCAGAGGAAAAATGGATAACCTTCAGGAGTGACCTTCTAGAGCCAGGCCACTAGAAGTCAAGATCAGGATTCATCCTGTAGTTATGCCATATCCAGACATGATCTTGGTATGACTAGTGTTATATAAAAACTGAACCTACTTCTCACAAGAGAGTGAAGTGGTATAGGAGATGTCATCATGGTATTGATTGGGGCAGGGGAATTTGTTCTTTTGTTCTTACTATATTTTTAAAGTAAAGCTTTCTTTGTAAAAAGTTACTTGATGTTAAATGATTAATTTGAACTGGGATGCTAATCACTGGTGCCTAAATGTTGTTGTTGGTGGTGGGGAATCAATCTAGTGGGGGCTTAAACTGATGACAGAATAGAAAAAGATATCACAATCCCTCAAGGTACCTTTGAATTCTGAGGGGAAGATGTGGCAGGCCTGGCTCTTGGGGAGATGGCCCGAGTGTAATCACTCTATGTAAAATCAGAAAATAGGGGCAAGCACACAACTCCAGTGTGGGATGAGGAAGGTGCTTTGCAAACCAAAAGGTTCTATAGAAATAAAAGAAGTTATTATTCAAGTGAATTCTCAGGTGTTTTAATTAATCTTTTTTTTAAACTATACAATACATCCATTTCTCTCTGTTAAGTCAATCTGTATGCTACGTGTAACCCATGATATTGTCCCTCATTTGATGTTTCAAAGGCAGTATTTGAACTCAGGACTCCTGACTCCAAATTTAGTACTCTTTTTCCTACATAATAATACTTTAATAGTAATACATAGTACATATGAATCTGACTATAGCAGGTATTCTGGAAATGAATACTTCTAGATCAGCTAGATAGTAATCACAATTTTATAATATTTTGTGAATTATGAAGTGCTTTCTTTGCAACAACCCCACAAGACAGTTAGAGGTGAGTATATTTTTCCATCTGACAGATAAGGAAATGGAGGCTCTTGCCCTGAATGACACAGATTAAAATCTGGAATTCAAACCTGACCTTCCAGTTCCACAATCAAAATTCTTCATACCAAGTCCCACTATCTCTGAAGAAACTGACAATAAGAAAGAACCTATAGTCAAGGCTGTCTGATCATAGATGGAACTGCCTTGGAAAGTAGTGAGTTCTCAATTACTGAAGTTTCAAGAGGCAGGCTTAGGATGACCACTTTCCAAAAATGTTGCAGAGGGAAGATGGGGTGTGCTTTAGGCTTCCAAGATTTCTTCTAGCTCTGGATTTTAAATATTCAAATGCTAGTTTTTTCATAGTATCTTACAAATTGAGCCAGTCAAGTATGCTCTCCTGATGCTATACTCTACTATCTTCCTCTACAATTCTCTTTCCTTTTTACTTTGACATAAGGACATTATTATCTTTGCCAGTGCAGCTAAATAGGAAAGAAACATCACCCTGAAGCCATCAATTTTACATTTGATCCTTTTCCCTAGTTTTAAAATTCCTCAGAAAGGCACTTAAAACACACAGATGTTCCTCAATGGAAGTTTTATGCAATGGACAATGTTCCCTATTTGAATTATTTCTTATAAGTGCAGATAGCATTTCTAGTGTCCGCTATTCAATAAGGCATTAATCACAGAAACATTGCGCTTTAAAATGTTTCTTTTAATGCTCAATACATCTGTGTCCTGTGCTTGGAAGACACATATATTGCAATTCCAGAGTAGAATGCTCAGTATTTCAATCATAGATCTTCTCATCATGCCAAGGCTTGGGATCCCCTTTATTGGTGTAAATATATTCTCTTTTTTTGGTGTGGAACAAGAATGCAATTTATGTAAGGGGAAATAAAATTCACAACATTATAAATGGCAGGTATTTTCCTCATACTAGAGAGGCAGAAAGAACATTGCCTTTAAAAGACATGTCTTCTAGTCAATGTCTTCTACTCATTATTGTGTGGCACTAGTTGTACAGTCACTTTATCTTTTTAGGGTTCGGTTTCCTCATCTGTAAAACTGGGGGCTGATATTCCCTGGCTAAGTTACTATATTATCAAAGAAAAAAAATTCTGGTAAAGATCTATGGCAAGATTGAAGTGAAATAATTGTGTTATCATCTCAAAAATGTAACAAATTGAAGGGGGATTAGATTTGATGGTTTGGGGAAAATAGCAATAATGATGACGAAGGAATGCTATCAGTGATGTGCTTTGAAAGATTAAGTGACTTATCCAAAGTTGGAGTTGGGTAAAGCACTATGTCAAATTCTCGTTAAGATAGAAACATAAAAGGTGTTAGAGGAATCCAGGTCTTTCAATAAATAGCCCTTCCCCCCAATGTAAAAGGGCATCAGATGAAACAATGACCCAGAAAAATAGAGAAACATTAGCTGGATAAAAAGAAACACTAGGCTCTTACCTTCCCTTTTTAACTTTTGAAAGCCTAGAAAATATCACCCCAGGAAAAACCCTGGAACAGCTGAACCAGAAAAATACAGGGTACAGGAGTCTGGTAGTCCATGTAGCCTGAAGTATTAATGGGAAAGGCCCTTCCTGCCCTGGGGAAACGGGAGCAGTAAAGAACAGGAGGAGTCCCAGCAAGTGAATGGAAAGCCCCACCTCAGCATAACAAGGAGGAGATTCTGAAACCCAGCTGGTGGAGCAGGCAAACACTGACACCAGGACCTCTGAGTGCCTCAGTGAGGGTGGGGGAACCAGTGGAAACCAGCTTGGAAAAACACCAGGTGCTTCAGTTTCTACATCAACCGGGTTTCCCCATGCCTCAACAAAACTAAGGGAAGCAGTACTCCAAAGGGTCCCAGGCTGATAAACATCCTGCAACATCCATCTGAAGAGAGCTGAAGAAATAGAAAGGAAGGAAAGAAAAGGTCAAGGTGAGCAGGAAATCTCCAGGGGTCACACTCCTCAATCCTACCCCTAGAGTTCCGGTGTTGCTGATTCCAGCCCAACACTGGGTAAGCTGCCAGAATGCTATAGCCTCCCAACTGCCAACATCAGAGGCCCCAGCACACAAAGCCAGTGACCAGACTCTAGGCTTCCAACACAAGAAGCTTGGGTCAGTGCCCCCTATCAAAAAATAGTCATAGAAAGAATCCACAATCACCTCCTGAAAGAGATCCCAAATTGAAAACACCAAGGAATATAGTAGCCAAATTCCAAAATTACCAGGTCAAAGAGAAAATACTGCAAGCAGCCAGAAAAAAACAATTTAAATATCATGGAACCACAGTCAGGATTACACAGGACCTTACAGTTTCTACATTAAAAGACCGTAGCGTGTGGAGCAGGAGAGCTCATTCTCTTTAAAGGCCAGGAAATAAGCAAACACCCTGAGCAAAAAGAAACATGCGATAGATTCTTATTATGGGAACAGTGAAGATCAAGGCAGAAATTCTAAAGAGGACAACATTGTCAACAAACGCACACCAGGAACCTCAAAAGGGAATAGGAACTGTTCCTAAGCCCAAAAGGCCTTCTTAGAAGAGCTCTAGAAGGATTTTAAAAGTCAAATGAGAGAGATAGAAGAAAAAAATGTGAAAAGAAATGAGAGGTATGCAAGAGAGAGTCAATAGCTTGGAAGAGAAATGACAAAAATTAACTATAGAAAACAAGTCCCTAAAAAATACAATTGGCCAAATGGGGAAGGAAGTACAAAAATCTAATAGAAGAAAACAATTTGTTAAAAATTAGAATTGGGCAAATGGAAGCTAATGACTCTATGAGAGAGCAAGAATCAGTCAAACAGAAACAAAAGAATGAAAAAAAAAGATGAAAATGTAAAATACCTCATTGGAAAAACAACTGACCTGGAAAATTGATCCAGGAGAGAAAATTTAAAAATTATCGGTCTACCTGAAAATCACGATTAAAAAAAGAGCCTGGACAGTATCTTTCAGGAAATCATAAAGGAAAACTGCCCTGAGGTCCTAGAACCAGAGAGTAAAATAGCCATAGAAAGAATCCACTGATTACCTCCTGAAAGAGATCCCAAATTGAAAACACCAAGGAATATAGTAGCCGAATTCCAAAATTACCAGGTCAAAGAGAAAATACTGCAAGCAGTCAGAAAGAAACAATTTAAATATCATGGAACCACAGTCAGGATTACACAGGACCTTACAGCTTCTACATTAAAAGACCATAGGGCATGGAATATGATATTCCATAAGGCAAAGGAGCATGGATTACAACCAAGGATCAACTACCCAACAAAAATGACCATGATCTTTCAGAGGAGGAGATGTATATTCAATGAAATAGGGGACTTCCAAACCTTCCTGATAAAAAGACCAGAGCTCAACAGAAAATTTGATCTTCAAATATAAGACTCAAGAAAGACATAAAAAGGTAAACAGGACAGAGAGAAACAGCATGTTATTAATAAGGGCAAACTGTTTACATCCCTACAAGGGAAGGTGACACTTGTAACCCTTGATAACTGTGTAGTTATTGCACCATGTTAAAGGTGTATTCATAAAGGGGGTGAGTATAAGTTGATTTTGATGTAATGATAAAAAAAATCTAATCAAGTGGGTTAAATGGATCCAAGTAAGTGGATTAATCTGACCTAACTAAGAAAATGTACTGTGAGAAAAGGAACGCAAGAGGCAGACAAGGGTAAATTACATTACAGGAAAAGGCACAAAAACCTATTACAGCAGAGGGAAGGAAGGGAGGGAGATGGACATTGTTTGAATTTTACTCTCATCAGATTTGGCTCAAGAAGGAAATAATATAATCAGGTATAGAAATCTAACTTGCCCTATAGGCAGTAGGAGGGAAAAGGGGAAAGAAAACAGAGGGAGGATAGAAGGGAGGGAAGAAGTAGTAAGGGCAAAGGGGAAGAAAAAAGAGGGGCAATAGAAGGGAGGCAGGATTGAGGGAGGTGGTGGTTAAAAGCAAAACACTAGTGAGGAGGGAAAAGGAAAAAGGAGAAAGAAAAAGATAAATGGGGAGGGGGGAAGGATGGAGAGAAAGACATAGATGGCAATCATGTCTGTGAATGTGAATGGGATGAACTCTCCCATAAAATGGAAACAGATAGAATGGATTAAAAGTCATAATTCTACAATATGTTGTTTACAGGAAACACATTTGAAACAGAGGGACATACACAGGGGAAAAGTAAAAGGCTAGAGCAGAATATATTAAGCTTCAGGTGAGGTAAAAAAAAAAAGCAGGAAGAGTAATCCCGATATCAGACAAAGCAAAAGCAAAAATGGATATTATCAAAAGAGATAAGGAAGGAAACTACATCCCGCTAAAAGGTACCATAGACAATGAAGTAATATCATTACTAAACATACATGCACATAATAGTATAGCATTCAGATTCTTAGAAGAGAAGTTCAGGGAGTTATAGGAAGAAATAGACAGCAAAACTATGCTAGTGGGGGACTTCAACTTCCCCCTCTCTGAACTAGATAAATCTAACCACAAAATAAACTAGAAAGAAGTTAAAGAGGTGAATAGAATATTAGAAAAGTTAGGTACGATAGACCTCTGGAGAAAATTGAATGGAGATATACTTTTTTCTCAGTGGTACATTGCATATACACAAAAATTTGCCATGTACAAGGGCATAAAAACCTTACAATCAAATTCAGAAAAGCAGAAATATTAAATCCATTCTTTTCAGATCATGATGCATTAAATATTATATGTAATAAAGGGCCATAGAAAGATAAACTAAAAAAAAATCAGAAACTAAATAATCTAATCCTAAAAAATGATTGGGTCAAACAACAAATAATAGAAACAATCAATAACTTCATTCAGGAGAATGACAGTAATTAGACAACATACCAAAATGTATGGGATGCAATGAAAGCAGTTCTTAGGGGAAGTTTTGTGTCTCTAAATGTTTACATGAATAAAATAGAAAAAGAGGAGATCAATGAATTGGACATACAACTAAAAAAAACTAGAAAAAGAACAAATTAAAAATCCTCAGTTAAACACCAAATTAGAAATACTGAAAACCAAAGGAGAAAGTAATAAAATTGAAATTAAGAAAACTATTGAACTAATAAATAAAACCAAGAGCTGGTTTTAAGAAAAAAAATCAATAAAATAGATAAACCTTTGGTTAATTTAATTCAAAAAAAAGAAGAAAAACAAATTACTAGTATAAAAAATGAAAAGGATGAATCTACCACCAATGAAGAGGAAATTAAGACAATAATTAGAAACTATTTAGCCCAAATGTATGCCAATAAATTTGATAATCTTAATGAAATGGACGCATATTTACAGAAATAAAAATTGCCCAGATTAACAGAAAAGGAAGTGAAATATTTAAATAACTCCATCTCAGAAAAAGAAATTGAACAAGCCTTTGATGAACTCCCTAGAAAAAAATCTTCAGGGCCAGATGGATTTACAAGTGAATTGTATCAAACGTTTAAAGAACAACTAATTCCAATATTATACAGACTATTTGGGAAAATAGGTGAAGAAGGAGTCTTACCAAATTCTTTTTATGATACAATTATGATGCTGATACCTAAGCTGAGAAGAGTCAGAACAGAGAAAGAAAATTATAGACCAATTTCCTTAATGAATATAGATGCGAAAATTTTAAATAAAATATTAGCAAATATATTACAACGACTTATCACAAGAATAATATCCTATGACCAGGTAGAATTTATGCCAGGAATGCAAGGCTTATTCAATATTAGGAAAGCTATCAGCATAATTGATCATATCAACAACAAAACTAGCAGAAACCACATGATCATCTCAATAGATGCAGAAAAAGCTTTTGACAAAATACAACACCCATTCCTATTAAAAACACTAGAGAGGATAGGAATAAATGGAGTCTTCCTTAAAATAATAAATAGCATCTACCTAGAACCTTCAGCAAGCATCATATGTAATGGGGACAAGCTGGAAGCATTTCCAATAAGATTGGAGGTGAAACAAGGATGTCCATTATCACCAGTGTTGTTCAATATCATGCTGGAAATGTTAGCATTAGCAATAAGAGAAGAAAAAGAAATTGAAGCTATTAGAATAGGCAAAGAAGAAACAAAACTATCACTCTTTGCAGATGATATGATGACATACTTAGAGAATCGTAGAGAATCAAGTAAAAAAGTTCTTGAAATAATAAACTTTAGCAAAGTTGCAGGCTATAAAATAAACTCACACAAATCATTGGCATTTCTATATATTACCAACAAAGCCCAACAGGAAGAGATAGAAAGAAAAATACCATTTAAACTTACTGTAGATATTATAAAATATTTAGGAGTCTATCTCCCGAAACAAACCCAGGAACTATATGAACACAATTACAAAACACTTTTCACACAAATCAAGTCAGATCTAAATAATTGGAAAAAAACATCAGTTGCTCATGGATAGGCCGAGCTAATATAATAAAAATTACAATTCTACCTAAGCTAATTTACTTATTCAGTGTCATACCAATCAAACTACCAAAAAATATTTTATAGAATTAGAAAAAAGAATAACAAGATTCATTTGGAATGACAAAAGGTCCAGAATATCAAGGTACCTAATGAAAAGAAATGCAGGCAAAGGTGGCCTAGCGAATCTAGATCTTAAATTATATTACAAAGCAGCAATCATCAAAACTGCTTGGTACTGGCTAAGAAATAGAGTGGTAGATCAGTGGAGTAGGTTAAGTATTCAAGACACAGTAGTCAATAGCTATAGTAATCTATTATTAGATAAACCCAAAGACCTCAGCTTCTAGGATAAGAACTCACTCTTTGGCAAAAAATGCTGGGAAAACTGGAAAAAAGAGTATGGCAGAAACTAGGCATAGACCAAAATCTCACACCATATACCAAAATAAAGTCACAATAGGTTCATGATTTAGATATAAAGGCTGATTCTGTAAGCAACTGGGAGAGCAAAGAATAGTTTACCTATCAGATTTATGGAAAACAGAAGAATTCATGACCAAACAGGAGATAGAGAACATTACAAAATGTAAAATGGATAACTTTGATTACATTAAATTGAAAAGTTTTTGCACAAACAAAACCAATGCAACCAAGATTAGAAGGAAAGTAGAAAACTGGGAAAGAATTTTTACAACCAATCTCTCTGAAAAGGGCCTCATTTCTAAAATAAATAGAGAATTAAGTCAAATTTATAAGAATACAAATCATTCCCCAACTGATAAATGGTGAAAGGATATGAACAGGCAGATCTCAGATGAAGAAATTAAAGCCATCTATAGTCATATGAAAAAATGCTCTAAATCACTATTGACTAGTGAAATGCAAATCAAAACAACTCTGAGGTACCACATCACACCTATCAGATTGGCCAACATGACAAAACAGGAAAATGATAAATGTTGGAGAATGTCTGGGTAAATTGAAACACTGATGCATTGTTGGTGGAGTTGTGAAATGATCCAACCATTTTGGAGAGCAATTTGGAACTATGCCCAAAGGACTATAAAAATGTGCATACCCTTTGACCCAGCAATAGCACTTCTAGGGCTGTATTCCAAAGAGATCTTACAAATGGGAAAAGGACCCACATGTACAAAAATATTTATAGCAACTCTTTTTGTGGTGGCAAAGAATTGGAACCTGAGAGGATGCCCATCAATTGGGCAATGGCTGAACAAGTTGTGGTATATAAGAAATGATGAACAGGCAGACTTCAGAAAAACCTGGAAAGACTTGTATGGTCTGATGCTGAATGAAGTGAACAGAACCAGGAGAATCTTGTACACAGTAACAGCCATGTTGTGTGATGACTAATATTGATAGACTTGGGGGGGCGGAGCCAAAATGGCTGAGGGAAAGCAGTAACTGTCTTGAGCTCTTTCCCAAAGCCCTCCAAATACCTAAAAAAATGGCTCTAAACAAATTCTAAAGCAGCAGAACCCACAAAAAGACAGAGTGAAACAAATTTTCAGCCAAAAACACTTTGGCTGGTTGATCAGAAAGGTATATTGTGCTGAGCTGGCAGAGGAGCGCAGTGCAGCATGGGCGTGCAGGCAGTAGCGACCCTGGAGCTGGCCTCAGAGGACTGAACCGCGGGCAGCTGTGGTGGTTTCCAGACTTCTCAACCCAGGAATGCCAAAGACAACATGAAAGGTCAGTGGGAAAAGTCTGTGACTGCAGTGAGAGAGGAGCTAGGTCTCAGCTGCAAGTCCCAAGCATGCCCTCGGGGCAGCTAATGTTTCCTGAGCTTCTGGTCCACAAACTGAGAGGGAATTGAGTGGCTGATCAGAGGAGGATTACAAGGATCTCTTGGCTGGTGCTGAAGCAGGAATCTCTTGCTTTACCAGTGCTTGGATCTGGGTCACAGTTCTGAGGGGTGGTCCTGGGGTGAGGAGGAGTGCTGGCATGGTGGAGCTTGTTGTGGCTGTGGAGAAGAAACACCTCACCCCTTATCATAGCACCTTGGAAGAAATGAAAATTTTCAGGTCCCTAGAAGTACCTCTGAAAACAGCTGTACAAACCCCCAAAGCTTGGGACAGTACATTCTTCACATTGGAAGCAGACTTTTACCTTAACAAAGAGTTTAAAACTCATGTAATTGGCTGGGATCATGAGTAAGCAGTGCAAAAAGAGTCAGACTATATTATCGTACTTTGGTGACAAAGAATATAAAAACATACAACCAGAAGACAACAAAGCCAAAGCTCCTACATCCAAAGCCTCCAAGAAGAATATGAATCAGTCCCAGGCCTTGGAAGACCTCAAAAGGGATTTTGAGAAGCAAGTAAGAGAAGTAGAGGAAAAACTCAGAGTTTTGCAAGAAAATCATGAAAAACAAGTCAACAGCTTGCTAAAGGAGACCCCAAAAAATACTGAAGAAAATAACACCTTAAAAAATAGCCTAACCCAAATGGCAAAAGAGGTCCAAAAAGCCAATGAGGAGAAAAATGCCCTAAAAAGCAAAATTGGCCAAATGGAAAAGGAAGTCCAAAATATTACTGAAGAAAATACTTCCTTAAAAATTAGAATGGAGTAATTGGAAGCTAGTGACTTTATGAGAAATCATGACACTGTAAAACAAATCTAAAAGAATGAAAAATTAGAAAACAATGAAATATCTCATTGAAAAAACAACTGACCTGGAAAATAGATCCAGGAGAGAGAATTTAAAAATTATTGGACTATCTGAAAGCCATGATCAAAAAAAAGAGCCTAGACATCATCTTTCAAGAAATTATCCAGGAAAACTGCCCTGATATTTTGGAACCAGAGGGCAAAATAGAAATTGAAAGAATCCACTGATCTCCTCCTGAAAGAGATCCCCAAAGGAAAACTCCTAGGAATATTGTAGCCAAATTCCAGAGTTCCCAGGTCAAGAAGAAAATATTACAAACAGCCAGAAAGAAACAATTCAAGTATTGTGGAAACACAATCAGGATAACACAAGATTTAGCTGCTTCTACATTAAGGGACCACAGGGCATGGAATATAATATTCCAGATAGCAAAAGAGATAGGATTACAACCAAGAATCACCTACCCAGCAAAACTGAGTATAATCCTGCAGGGGAAAAAATGGTCATTCAGTGAAATAGAGGACTTTCAAGCATTCTTGATGAAAAGACCAGAGTTGAATTGAAAATTTGATTTTCAAATACAAGACTCAAGTGGAAGATGAAGAGGTAAACAGGAAAAAGAAAATCATAAGAGACTTATTAAGGTTGAACTGTTTACATTCCTGCATGGAAAAATGATATTTGTAACTCATGAGACCTTTGTCAGTATTAGGGTAGTTGGAGGGGAAAAAATTATATGTGTATATATATATATACATGTAGATAGATAGAGGGCACAGGGTGAGTTGAAAATGAAGGGGTCATATCTGGAGAATAAAATTAAGGAGTAAGAGAGGAATATAGCAGGAGAAGGAGAAAGGGAGAGGTAGAATGGGGTAAATTATCCTACAAAAAAAAACAGAAAAGAAAAGGCTATTACAGTGGAGGGGAAAAGGGGGAAGGTGAGAGGGAATGAGTGAATCTTATTCTCATAGAATTGGACTTAAGGAGAGAATAACATACACACTCAATTGGGTGTGGAAATCTGTCTTACCCTACAGGAAAATGGGGGGAGAAGGGAACAAGAGAGTAGGGGAATGATAGAGAGGAGGGCAGATTGGGAAAGGGAGTAATCAGAAGCAAATACTTCTGAGGAATGACAGGGTCAAAAGAAAGAATAGAATAAATGGGTGGGTGGGATAGGATTAAGGGAAATAGAGTGAGTTTTTCACAGCATGTCTACTATGGAAGTGTTTTGCATAACTGCACATATATAACCTATATTTAGTTGCTTGCCTTCTCAATGAGGGTGGGTGGGGAGGGAGGAAGGGAGAAAATTTGGAACCCATAGTTTTAAAAAGGAAGATCAAGAATCTAGAACCTAGAGCAACAAGTGTCCAATTCAAATGCAAATGAATCTGTATGGGCTGCATATTGACTTAGAATACCACAAATTAACATTATCTATGTTGTATTGTATTTTTTATTTATTTTATTAAACATTTGCCAATTATTTTAAAAAAACTATTTTAATTTAATTTTTATTGATTGTGCACTCACCCTTTTAATTTTTGAACTGATAATTTGGTTTTCTTCTTTCTTTTAAAAAATTAAGTTAGCCAATGATTTATCTATTTTATCATTTTTAATAAAACAAGCTTCTAATTTTGTTTATTATTTCAAAAAAAAGAAAAAACATAAAAAAAATTGATAGACTTAACCCTTCTCAGTAATACAAGGATCTAAGACATCTCCAAAGGCCTCATGATGGAAAATGATATCCACATGCAAAGAAAGAACTATGGAGTTTGAATGCAGATTGAAGCATATTGTTTGCTATTTTTTTTCTACTGGTGTTTTGTTTCCTCTTTCTGGTGGTTCCTCCTATTGGTTCTAATTCTTACTTACAACATCCCTAATGTTAAAATGTTTATTAGGAATGTATATGTATAGCCTATATCAGATTGTGTGCCATCTTGGGGAGAGTGGTGAGGAGGGAGGAGGAGAAAAATTAAAACTCAAAAGCTTATGGAAGTGATTGTTGATAAATCAAAATAAATTAATTTTTAAAAAAAGAAACACCAGATAGAAACTCTTCTATCCAGTCCAGGACCACACAAGCAGATGGCCAGATGCCTCTGTATTCTGAGAGAGAAAAACATGTAAGGATGATGTTAACTCAAGCATCTTTAATAGGGCTTAAAACTAGTAAGTTCTTGATCTTGGCCTTTTTGAGTTGCAGTTGGCCATAGAACCAGCCCTCAATAATTCACTTCCCAGAAAAATGGAGCTGGGAAGTGTGTGCCAAGAGACTTGAAGTTTTAGCCATAGAAGATGATAAGACCATCAAAGTGTCACAGGTAACTTTATCACAGGACTTTCAGGAGTCGTGAAACCAATTTGATCTCTGAATTTTCTGAGCTATAGTAAGGGCTAGAATCTGTTGCTATTGCAGAATTACACAAAGAAAAGGAGACAGAGATGGAGATTTGAGCACTTGTGTTGAATCACTACAATGCAGAGATAGGAGACAGATTGTGATGGTTGGTATGTTCTTGTCCTAATCATCTCATCCAGAACTGTGGCATCAGCACCTTCCACAGAAACATCAGGTTCAAACAGTGCCTATCTTACTCTATCCATGAGTATTAAAATAGGAGGAAGTTTGCCATGGAATAAATCCCTATGTAGGAACTGATATGAGTAACTAGAGGAAAACTCCAAATATAATAAAGAAATAATATGAATTAAAATACTCCCAAGAGATAAACTCAGAAGGGAATTTAATTCACAATAACTATAAGTGGAACCTCAAAAAAAAGAATGATTTAGTCACAATGACTTTCAAGAATGACTGGAAGAAAAGAAACAAGAGTTTAAAAGAAAAAGAAATTAAAACTCTTAAATAAAAAAAATGAATGGTAATAAATGACTTCAGCAAAAGGTGGAAAATCTTACTCAAGTGGGTCTACACTATTAGCGGTGAGAACAAACTGCCAAACCTGAAATAGTTTTAGAAAGAATTTTATTAGGTTATTTGGCAAAGGAAAGAGCCAGAAGAAGGTGTGGTTCTCTGCCACATTACATAGAATTCAGATAATGCCATAAAGACATTTGCCTGATTGATTTTACGGACAGTAGGTAGTCTCCAGAAAAGGGCATTTTGAAATGTATATAAGTTAGTCTAATTTGAGGAAGGCAAAATGTAAGTTTTGGGTTGACCTAAAATTAGACCTGAATGGGCCTAAAACAAGCACTACATGGGACCTAAGCATTCCTTATAGCAATACTGTTTACCTGGAGTGTCCCTACAGTTAGCCTGAACTCTATGATAAGCTTTAGGGATAGATAATTTTCTGGCCACATAAAGCTAGGTTCAAACAATATTAATAAATGATAAATAATAAAGTATTTCCCTCAACTCTATGAAAATTAGGATGAGTCAGGCAGATCTTAATCACTTCATGAAACAGCATGAAGAAATTTTTAAGCAAAGTCTAAAAATGAAATATATCTAGTGTTAAAAATAAATGTAATATATCTACTACCAACTGATTGTGAAAACTGCTAAAGGAGAGATAGTTTAAAAATCATTAGAGTCTTAGAAGTGGCAAAACAAAAAGATAGTACATTGTAAGAGATCATAAAACTGTCAGATCTATTAGAACTAGATAACAAAATGAAAATAGAATAAATACATTGGTCACCTGTTGAAAGAAAAATCAAATTGAAAACACACAGGAATATCATAGTCAAAATCTAGAGGTTCCAGGTCAATAAAAAATATTGAAAGTAGTCAGAAAGAAAGAAATCAAGTATCAAGGTACCACAGTAAGGATCACACAAGACTATACTGCAGTTATGTTAAAAGAAAGGAAATATTGGAATATATTTAAAAAAGCAAAGGTAAAAAAAAAAGCTTACAACAAAGAATAATTTATCCTGCAAAACTGAGAGTTATCATACCAGAAGTAGAGGGGAACAGGGAGTAAAGGAAAATAGACATTTGATTGAGAGAGAGAGAGAGAAAGAGAACTTGCAACAATTCCTGATGAAAAGGCTATAGCTATATAGCATCCTTGCAATTCAAATAGAAGAGACAAGAGACAATTAGAAAGGTACATACATTTAAGCACTTGAAAAGAGCAAAAAATAATTATCAAGTGCTTATGTTCTAGCAGATAAAAGAGGAAAGTTTCTTTTCAAAATCTTGCTGTTTTAAGGTTCACTGAGTGAGAAAGAAAGATAAATGTAAGACCTATAGAGTGGTCACTTTATTTATTTTAAGAGAGGAAAAAGAATTGAAAAAGGAATGGCATAAAGAAGAAATGAGGAAGAAGAGGAGTAACTTATTATTTTTCTTAATTAGTGGGCACCAGTAGAAGATAATGCAAAAATAAAGTAGGGCGGTGGATAGAGGCATCATCTCATGAATTTCACTCTTCTCTAAACAAAACAAATGGGGATTGAACCACTGATACAAAGAAGTTGATGTCAAAGCATATTAAAATCCAATGGGGAAAGAGTTTGAGGAGAGGAACAAATCTTTTAGCCTGTGTTTCTCATCTCTTTATAAAGGTCAGATAACTGTTTGTTTCACTGTCAGATCTATTGTTCTAGATGCAGACTTTGACTTCAAACTAAGGACCAGCTCAAAAAAAGTACCAAAAGGCTTAACACTAGGAGTCTAGCTGTTAGGTGATGAATTGTTCTAGACAAAGAAATCTACAGAAGACTTTCACCTTATTTAAAAAAAGTGTTACTGGTTCTGGGCTCAGTGTCTTCTGCTTCCACAATGAAAGTGGCATAGTGACAGAAAATGTAGAGAGGATGTTAAGAAAGACATAATTATTTGACCATCTATAAAAATTATCTTCACTGTAGATATTCTAAAAATGAGCTTTTAGTTTAATGAGCAACATCAATATACTACTGGAAAAAATTGAAGCACATCAATATTGACATTCTGGAGATAAATGAAGCCAGAAGACAAAAGAAATATGCAGTTAAATGGGAAGATGGTTCACAGATTTTCCTTGGGGAAGAAAACAAGCAAAGAAACAAACAAAACAAAAAAAGCAGACAAAGGTAGAGGTGGTTTCACCATGCATCTCTATACCTACCACTGTCTTAACACACAGTAGGCATTTATAAGGGTGTGTTGAATTTAATTGGACTGAATATGGAAAATGAATAATTTAATTTGTTATATACTAGAAAGAAACTATTTCCTGGGAATCTTGTTTAAAATAATTGCGCCTTATGTGCCAACATCTGTTTCAGTGAAAGAAAAATTAGAGGAATTCTATTCTTGATATTTAACAGGTCTATTAAATCAATCAACATAAACTTTGATACTTGATAACTTCATTGAGAAAGTGGATATAGATAGAAAGACAGATAAAATTATCTTTTTAAAAGTGCTTACTATATGGCAAACACTGTGCACAATATAGATGATGAAAATGATGTTAAAGAGATGACTCAAATTTAAGAAATGAAAGAAGCCGCAAGACTACAGATTAGTCAGAAACTTCTAATTAAGAGGTAGGAAACCTGAGGCCTCGAGTTCATATGTGGCTCTATAGGTTCTCAAGTGCAGCCGTTTGACTGTATCCAGCCTTCACAGAACAAATCCCTTTGGATTTGTTCCGTAAAACTTGGACTCAGTCAAAAGGCAGCATCCAAGGGCTTAGAAGGCCACATGTGGTCTCAAGGCTGTAGGGTCCCCACCCCTGCACTAATCAATATGTCACAAAAACTTTTTTTTTTCCAGAAGGTAGTTGGAAGACATTAGATATGGCAATACCCATATGGCATTAAAAATGAAATTAAATTTATTTTATAAGTGGACAGATATAGAGTTGGAAGGGACAATAGAAGTTCTATAGACAAGGAATAGTAGAGGTCCAATTTTCATCTTATAGATGAAAACCGAGGCATAGAGGCAAAGTCAACCAGCTAGTAAGTGTCAGAGCCAGAATTCAAACCTAGGGCATTTGTCTTCAAAGGCAATATTGTTTCCACTACAGCTTTTTTATAGACAGGAAATTACTAGTTACCTGTGTGAGAATCATATCAGATTCAGCTGTCTATTTCATAGTCAGAGCACTCTTTACTTAGAAAAATCCAAATGGAAGCAGGGGAAATGGAAATAAGAATTGGATTAAGTTATCTCTGAGGTCTTTTCCAACTCAGATCCTGTGGTTTTATGAAAAAAAAAACAACACATCAGAATAAAATAAAAGATAGTGATGAGATGAGACAGGGTATAATTACTGAAAAATTGAAAATGACAAAAAGAGGATGCTGACCTCTTTATTACCATGTCCTGCAACAATTTAAGTGATGTGGAACAAAATAAGGAGGTCAAAAGCTCTCAGAAACCACCTTAGTTAGCAAAATGCTTGAGCTGTTTGCCAAGAGAGCAAAGATAGTAGCCAAAGGAAATGTCATTTCAGAATACAAACTAATTTAAAGGCATTATGGAAGAGGATGGTTGAAAATTTTAAATAGCATTGCCTTATAAAATAACACGAAAAACCACAATAAAGATGAAAATAGGTCTATAGAAAGCTTTTCATGAGACACAAGTAAATTACAGTATTCTAAGAGCAATCATCAATGAACTTGGCAAGACAACAATAATTTGATGAAAAAAAATGGAACTGATTTGCTAGAGTGCCTACAATAATCTATTTTCATCATCATTTACAGTGTAATTACTGTACCTGGATTCTAATATTTCAGTCCCCATTGTGCTTTTTTAAGTCAAAACCACACTTTAGAAGTTAGGAAAAGTGTCTCTAAATCAATAGAATTACAATTGGATAGAATGTCTCAGAGAAAAAAAAGATAGCCAAAGAAGGGGGGAAAATGGATCATATTACTGGCAAAAATGTGTTAAAGACATTAACTACTTTTTCTTATACTCATCTTTTCTTTTAAAATAATACCTTTATGTGAAATAGCTACACATGCATTAATGGTATCTACACATGTAGGATAAGATATTCACATGTAGATAAGCTACTAATATATTAAGGATATATTAAGAAATGAATTTGCAGAATTAACAAACAATTTTCTACAACAAATAACATCTTCACATTTACAAGACTGATTGAATTGCCTAGAAAATACAAAATCCCTCTGTGGCAATTGTTCATTGATTACAAAAAGGAAACAAAACAAAACAAAACAAACAAACAAACAAACAAAAAAAACCTCTTTGCCATAGTAGAGAAATAATTCAGCCTTAAAAGGTCTCTTCCTAACAAAATATGTTATCCATGTTTTGATCATATACAATTTCTTTATTTATACAAGTAGAAATAAAGGTAATTCTGTTCGTGACCCTTTGGTGTTGATTATCTACATCAAATGAGGCATAACACATTAATATGTATGCTCAACAAGCAGTGTTGACTACTGACATGGAGGATGTTTTATACAGAGAATAAGTGAAAGAAAAGTTCCTTAAAGATGGTGAGGTCTTCTGTATGCTTCTGCTTCTGGATGATATAGTCTTAATTACATCAAACCCCAGAAAAATCCAGAGTCTTTTCAACGAAAGTCATAATTTCTGAAGAGAAATTATCCAGACCATAAAACATAGTTGGGAGTTCAATCCACTGGCTTAGTACATTTGTACTAACTGGTAAGAACATGCTGCATTGGTAAGATAGTTGTAGTTGGAGTCGCAAGAAATCTGGGCTTGAAATCCCTTTTCTAACCCTAGCCAGCTGTATGATTATGGAAAAATCACTTAACCTATCTCAAGTTCAGTTTTTCTCATCTGTAAAATGGATATAACAATCCCTATAGGATTATAGAGCTTCTGTGGAAATCAAAGGAAATAATACATGTTAAGTAATTTGTATATCTTAAGATTCCATTTACATGGCCCCTGTTATTATTAGAAAACATATCTAAGAGAGGTATTGTAGATGGACAATAAGTTGGGCTTTAATAGGAAGACAGAAGAGAGCAGGGCTGAGCTGCATTTGGGAAATTGAATAGTACCATACTTTTGAATGATCTAATGTGCTCCCCAGTATTAAAATGCATGTTTTAAACACAATTATTCTCCCCGTAATACCATATGGTTGTGAATCTTGGAATACCACAATTTTCAAAGAAGCTAAGTTGGAGGACTCCCAAAAGTCCATGGAGAGCTGCATGGTAAGTATAAATAGATTGCAACATATTTCCAGTGATGACCTATGAACAAGAAGTGGCAGAAGGATATCATTCCAGAAATGTATGATCACAAAAAGAGGGGGCCAGACAGACAGAGCGAGGGAAGGATAACAGATGGACAACCCAAGTGCTGCACTGGTACCCACAAAATGTAAAAAAAAAAAGCCTTAAGCACATTGGGTAGATTAGGTGGGGAATCTAAGGGAGAAGAAGAGTAATAATTTCACAGGATCAAAAGTCATGGACAGGGTGTCCTCTTTACCAATAGGAGAAATACATCAACAAAGTCATGGATCCCTTGAAATATTGAACTAACAAATCAAACCTAAAATAGTAGACATTTTTTTCTGAGAGTATGAAGAGGTACTAATGATATTGATGACTAAGTAGCAACTGGATTCTTTCTTCAATTATTTTTCCCCCAAAGCTAAACTGATTAAATGAGACCTTTAATTTCCTCTTTTGCCCCTTTAATTCCCAACTTCACTTCACCTGTCTTAAACTGGTTCAATCTGCAATACCAATCTATCCAACATGCATAAAGGCATGTCAGCTTGGTGGAATCCAAAGGAGATTAGACTTAATTCCAGCATGCTTAATTGTATGTCTTCTTACAATCCTTTTTTCTCTGAGATAACATCTTTTGTTTCCCAAATTACCTAATGAGAGCTATAGAATGTATCCCTTTTATTTTTAACAGTGAGGACTTAGGTAGGTACTGTAATTCCATCGTGAGAAAATTAAACTATTAAAATGTATCAATATGTGGAGAGGGAGAGATATAGACAGGGACATTGATTTAAATGGGTCCTGTCATTAGTTGTTGTACATTGCGAAGAGAATGTTGACTGCACGTTCAATGATGTCATTTAAACAATGTGAGGCAAACTCACTTTTCTTTTTTAAAAAAAATACATTTATTATTAGCAATTTTTTTAAAGGAATTTATAGTGATCAGGTGAAAATAAACTGAAGATCTCTCTGTCTTTGTCTTTTTCTGTCCATCCAACCATACTATGCTTATATGTTTCTATTACCTCTGTAACAAAGGCAGCCATGACATATTTATTAGAGAGCTAGTCTCAAGGAGATCTGACTCACAATGGCTATGTGACTATGAGTTGCAGAGAAGGTATTGACCTTCACAGATAGAAGGAGATCCCTCATCTGGGATTTCCCCATAAGAATGAGAATATAGATCTAGTTACTATCTTTTTACATATGTATCTATATTATAATTGTATGTTTCTATTTTTACTGCACATATGCATTTTATCTATTGGATCACATCTGTATATTTATTTCTATAGTCTGTGTATGTGTGTGTATCTATCTATTTGTTTTTATGTAATGTTTCATTTTATGAGAGGCAGTATGACTTTGTTGGTAAAAAAAAAAAAAGAAGAGGGATTTAATGGAAAAAGTGTTGAACTTGACCTCAGAGAACCTGGGTTAGATTTCCATCTCTGACATTTATTCTCCAGTGTCTTCATTTATAAAACAAAGGGGACAAATTATTTTCCAGTTCATAGCATCTTATATTATTGGAATTGATAGGCTCATCTGATTATACTTTGTTGAGTTGTTTCAGTTGTGTCCAACTCTTTGTGACCTTGTTTGGGGTTTTCTTGGGAAGGATACTGGAATGACTTGACATTTCCTTCTCTAGCTTATTTTACAGATGAAGAAACTGAGGGAAAGAGTGTTAAATGACTTGCTGAGAGTCACACAGCTAGTGTCTGAGGCTAGATAGGAACTCATGTTTCTCTGACTCCAGGCCTGGCTCTCTATCCCCTGTGCCACCAAGTTGCCCCTCTTCTGATCATACTCTAGCCAAAGAGTAGTAGAAGCAGTTAGTTGGCATAGAGCACTGGGCCTAGAGTCAAGAAGACTGAGTTCAGATCTGGGCTCAGACACTTCCTAGCTGTGTGATCCTGAGCAAATCACTTTACTTCTGTTTGCCTCAATTTTCTCATCTGTAAAATGGAGATAATAATAGTACCTACCTCCCAGATTTGTTGTAAGGATCAAATGAGATAATAATTATAAAGTGCTTAGCATAGTACCTTGCACATAATAAACACTATATTAATGTTAGCTATTATTTATTATTATTACAGGTAGTTAAGTGGTAGAATAAGTATCTAAAGCTAGGTTTTAGTCTATAAAGAACTGGTCATAGAATCAGAAGGACCTATGTTCCAGTCTTTCTCTAATATAAACAAGCAATGTGAGCATGGAGCATATCATGCAACCTCTCAGTGATTCTTTAATACCACAAGTTATAGATGAGTTACTAATCTGCATTGATAAAGAGGATTTCTATGCTAAGAGCCATATACTGATGACCTATGTCATATTACAGGTCACCTCCCCAATTTTTCATGATCATTTTTTATATATTTATATGTCAATCATATTTCTGTTTCCGTCTCTCTTCTATGTACATATCTATTATATGTGTATATTTTATATATAGTAATCATTTCTATATTTTCACCTCTTTATATGTATGTATATACATCCAATATATAGATTTTTATTCATCATTCTTTGTATATGTATACATGTATCTAGGTAGCTAGCTTCTGTGTCTAAAACAATGTCTGATTTTCTGTTGGGAATGTGGAAAACAAGGTCATGGTTTTATTATACTATCTTGTATACCTCCTCTCTGAAGTTTACTTTTATTTCTGCAATGTTTTTCTCTCATATGATCTAACTAGCCCAATCCTATTACCTTGTAAGGTCTATCTTAAATTCTATTGCCTCCATGAATAAACTTTCCTGAATTTTCTAGCCCACAGTAATCTATGTTCCTTCTATATTCATTGTCCTTATTACAGATTTGTACTTTCCAGATACTGCTTTGTGCACAGACATTCTTTCAATTTAAAACCCTGTTTGTAATGTTTGAATCCACAGAATGCAGTGAAAATATCCATGAATGAAGTGTTATAAAATGAGCCCATTATACTAGAAAGCCTGTGGTCAGAACCACCAGGTTCTGGGAGTCAAATGCTTGTGCTACCTGTTAGATATCTCTTGGTGTGCCTCATCCTCTTGATCTTGTATTGAGGGTAAATATAATCTGGTACTGGGGATGCAAACACCAGGTATTTCCTGACCAGATGTTCAGCACAAACTTTCGGCCACTTTGATCCTTAGCTCCCTGATGTTTGGAATGGAATCCATTGATTCCAATGCCACTGACTTCATGCAGCTTAGGCATCACAAAACCTTAGAGATGAGGGACACAAATTAAGTGTTTTCCCTTCATTCCTATAGGGAAGGTGAATTCCTACCTTCTCTTTCTCTATTCCTTATGATTCAGTCACTATCCAATGAAGTGAAAGCTCTTTTCCTGCTATTCCAATCCCGGCTTTCAATGTTATCCAGCCCAATCAGGGCTGTGTACTCTTTCTATTGACCTTTGTCCTCTCTTTTTTTTCCAATGTGGAACCCATGCTACATCACTGATAAATGTTTGTTGATTCATAGAGTCTCATTTCATTCTACATTTCTTCATATTACTTCCACCTTCTGTTGCTCATGGGCTCATGGAACCTTTTTTTTTCTTCTGAGAGACCAGGCCACAGTTTGTTCGGTCTTCCAATATACTAGGCCAAAAGGAGTCTGCCAAGTATTTGCACCCTACTACCACTTCCAGATCCTTCCTCTGTGTTCATTATTATACCACCTCACCCTTTGAGGTTCCCTCCACCAGTCTTTATCATATTGATTAGATCTTTGTAGCAGTGATCTTATATGGAATGCTAGAGATTAGACTTAGGGAGAAGAAATTGAGGTAATATTTGAAAAACAATTTCCAGGTTCAAATCCTAATTCTGATCATTGTGAAAGAAGGTTGCAGAAGAAGCAGGACTGAGGAGTAAGAATCTGGAGAGAACTTATCTAGTAGGGAAAGTAGGTCAATGGCAAGACAAAAAAGTAAGAAAAGTAAAACAAATTGGGAAGTAAATACTACATGTATTTGCTAAAATAGGAAAATTTACCATCATATTTAAGGAAAGGCTGAAAAAAAGATACTCTGAATAAAATTTGGTTAAGGAGATAGTATACATGAGGGAGTGGGCATTGTAGTAGTCAATCATTCATAAAGCAATCATTAAGTACCTACTATGTTCCTGGTACTATGCTAAATCCTAGAGATACAAATAGAAAGAAAGAAAGAAAGAAAGAAAGAAAGAAAGAAAGAAAGAAAGAAAGAAAGAAAGAAAGAAAGAAAGAAAGAAAGAAAGAAAAAGAAAGAAAGAAGGAAAGAAGGAAGGAAGGAAGGAAGAAAGAGAAAGAAAAAAGAGAGAGAGAGAGAGCAAAAGAGAAAGAAAGAAAGAAAATCTCTGCCCTCAAGGATCTTATAATTTAAGGGGGAAGATAACACACAAAAGGAAGCTGAAAAGCAGGAGGGAGGGGAGGGAAGATACCTGGTGTATGGGCATGTTTGAGAATTCCAAACGAATGCAGCCAGGTGGGAAGAGCTATCTGGTTTGGCTTGGTGAGCCAGGAAACCAGAAAGACTATGTTCTAGTCCTTTCAATGTCCCCATGAAAATTTGGTGAATGCATTTTAGATCTTGAATCCAGGATTCATATACCTTATAAGGGCAATAATAACTCACATTTCTCCAGTGTTTTAAATTTTATAAAATATTTTCTGCTCAGTAACCCTGTTTGTTCAGTGGAAATGGAAGAACTGAGATTTTAGGCCAGGTTGTGATTTTTGTCACTAGTGTATTTAATAGTATTCTATTTCTTTTAAAATAAATAATCCATCCATCCATATATATGCACATATATGCATGTATATACATATATACATAGACACATATATACATATATTAAGATATATGTATAGACATACATGTAAAGATATACACATATGAAGATATATCCTTGAAATATAATAATTTATATTCATATAAGCTTTAAGATTTATAGAATTCTTGCTTAAGAACAACCAATTAGGTATGCAATAAAAATATGTCTTTTTCACAGAAGTGGAAATTGTAGCTCTCAGAGATGAATAACTTATCCAGTATCATGCAGCTAATAAGTGTCCATAGTGAGCTTTAGAGTAATGTTTTGTTTTTAACATCAAGACCAGTGTTTATTCATCCATCCATCCATCCATTCATTCACAAACATTTATTAAGTACCTACTATGTGCCAGGCAACTAGTTAGCTCAGTGGATAGAGCACTGAGGCCTGGAGTCAGGAAGATCTGAGTTCAAATCTGACCTTAGACACTTTCTAGCTGTGTGGCCCTGGGCAAATCACTTAACCTCTGTTTGCCTTCATCCACTGGAGAAGAAAATGGCAAACCAATGCAGTATCTTTGCTGAGAAAAGCCCATAGACAGTATGCTGTGATCCAAAGGGTTACAAACAGTTGCACATGACTGATCTACTGAACAAACAAACAAAAAATGTACCAGGCATTGTGCTTCAGTGTCTCAGATACAAAGATGAAACCAAACAAAATAAAGTAGTTATTGATCTTTGAGGCTCATGAATTTAAATACTTTGCAAACTTTAAATTCTTATCATTGTTATTAACACCGTCATAGCTTTTTAATTTAGAGCTGGAAAAGGACCTCAGAGGCCTTTTAACTCTTTTTCTTCATTTTACAGCAGAGGAAACTAAGCTCCAGCAGGGTTAAGTGAATTGCAAAAGGAAACCTAGATAATAAGTATCAGAGGTAAAATTTGATCTTTCGCCTTTGGACTCTAAAATCAGTTTTAGAATCTAACATGGAGATTGTTCCGGTATTTCTTCAGGGGCTTGTATTCTAGAGGGGAAAACCACCAATCATATACATACTACAAAACATATACAGAATAAATTCAAAGTAATTTGAATGTAGGAGAGTAATAACAAGAGGGGAGGGACAGCATTGGAGCAAGGAGCAGGACTGGCCCTTGTAAGAGATGCCTCTGGAGTAGAACCTTAAAGGAAGGAAGGAAGTCTGACAGTAGTGGTAAGAAGTGAATACATTCCAGGCAATCTGTGCAGAGGCACTGAGACAGAGATGGTACTAGCCCATCTAGTCTCTAGTGAAGTGATAATCAAATAATAATGTATTTAATAAGATACTAATAAAGATAATAAAATACCTAAAATGTCTTTTAATAATAAAGTACTCCATAAATGATGGCTACATGTAAACTGTGTATGAAGGAACATATGAGTTCAAACCTCAAAAAGTTTATAATCTAGTCCAAGATTTTATGATTTAATTACAGGCTACCCATATTGTATTGTGGTCTTTTTTTTCAGTCTAGAAGAGATTTTAGATAAGTAGGAAAAGTGAAATATTGGGACTTGAGACTGGGTCTACATGAAAACTGAATAGCTGGTCAATTTTGTAAAGAAATCAGTGTAATCATGTACTTATTTATTTTTGCAGGAGAGGTACCAAAATGGCATTTGCCTGAATTTTTCACTTTAAAAACAGCAGTTTGGGCACCATGTAGATAAAATCCATGAACTGAAGGAAGAGGAATTGAGGAAAGAGAATTTTATATTCACTTTTTAACTATTAGCTTCCTGGTTAAGGGTTTGTGAACCTGAAACATGTGGGACAAATCTCCCTTGAGAAACACACAATTTTAAATTGAACAGATGTCTGTAGTACAGTGTATGTTTGGGGTTTTACTAGCCAGTTAACACTAGCTTCAGATTGGGGAGAAATTCATAAGACTATAGAATGTCAGCACTAGAAAAAAAAAGCTGAAATTCATAGTGCAATATCTTAAAGCTAGAAGCTTCCTTAAAGACTATTTCATCTAACCCCTTCATTCTACGATTGAGGACAATGGAATCTAAAGACAGGAAGAAACTCAGATGAAATTACACAGCAAGAAAATGACATAGCCACAATACAAAGTTCCAGCTCTTAAATCAGCATTCTTTATATTATTCCATTTATCTGTTAACTTTAGAATGGAAAGAAATTCAAAGAAAGAGCATAAAGAGGGCTTGCCTGGGTGTCACATAGAATAAGAAACTTTGCCCACAACAGTCCTGTTGTGGGTCAGTCAGTCAGTCAATAGCCTTTATTAGGTGCCTATGAGGAAGATTCTACAAAGATATTACCATCCCCTTTTCAAATATTTAGAAACTGAGACTCAGAGCATGGAAGGTGCTTCTCAAAGGTTACAGAGAAAAGGAGAAAGAAAAAAAGACAGGGCTGCCAAAGACAAATTTTTTTTTTTTACCATTTCTCTCAATTGCTGGCCCTTTGACCAGTAGAAATAAAGAACCACATCAAAACTGTCATCTGGAAAATACAACTCATTATTTCTGTAAACATGGCTTGCTATGTGCAGGACCTTGTGGTAGATTATGGTGACTCTAACTCCCATCTATCACATCCTGAGAGAAGGAAAGATTTAGACATAGAGAGTACTATTCTTACAGGACCAAGGCACGGGTTCATATTCATCCTTGCTAACATATCTCTGCTTCTATTTTCCATATAAATCTTTTTTTTTTCAGCCAAAGACAAGGTTTATTAGAACATCCATCATATTAGGCAAACTCTTAAGGAGTCTGAGTGTTGGTGAGCTATTGGCTAGATTTTAAGAATCTGAGCCCATGGCTAGATTATAAAAATCTAAGCAGCAGCTGGATTATAAGAATCTGTGCATGTGGTTAGATTATGAGAATCTGTGCATGTGACTAGATTGTAAGAATCTGAGCAGTGGCTAGATTATAAGAATCCAAGTCTATATAAATCTTTTTAAAACCTAAGTTCCTTCTGCATCTACATTAGACAGCTTCCCTTTTTTTCCCCTTCTTATTGGAGTAGCTTCTCTTCATTGTGTCATGTTTGAGAGCTTCCCACTCTTTCTAGGTTGATTATCCCTTTTAGATTGTGGGATCCTACCTTTAAACCTTTTTCAGATCTGGCCTCTTCAAATCTAAAGTACATGTCAAAGTATATCTGACTTTGCTCTCTAATATCATGACTTTCGAGATGGAAAAATCACTTTCCCATAGGGCTTAAATCATTTCTAATCTACCAATTTCTCCTTTCTGGAGTGAATCAGGTACATAAAAACAGAATCTCTCATTGCTTCCTCCATTTAAAAAAATAATTTTCATTGAAATATGTGGTTTTTATATTACTTTCATTTCCTCCTCTCTGTCTTAATAATTTCACAAATAAAAATGAAGGGGAAAAAGTTCATCAAGGCTAACCATCACATCAAAAAGTCTGACGTTATACATAGTACTCAAAACTCACAGTCCCCCACCCATGCAAAAAGGGAAGGAGGTGACTTTTCTTATTTCTTCTTTAGGGTCAAATTTGATTCATTATAATTTTAAAACATTAACTTTAGATTTATTTTCTGCTGTTCTTCCCATTGTTGTACCATCCTTTCTGAGTCTGAATCTATGATCCTATGATTCCCCCCTTTAAAAATGAAAGCTTCCTTAAATTAAAAGAAGAATATATTAACTGTTTTTTGACAGAGAAAAAGTGCCAATGGATGCCTACTATATGATTACTCTATGGCAGGCTTATGATCTACTTCCCAAACCCCTCTTCTTTTCCTTTTCTTCTGCCCTGGTGGTTTCTCTGTCTCTCTCTTTCTCTGTCTCTCTGTCTTTGCCTCTGTACCTCTCTGTATCTCTCTTTCTCTGTCTCTCTGTCTCTGTCTCTCTGTCTCTGCCTCTGTCTCTCTCTTTGTCTCTCTTTGTCTCTCTCTCTCTCTCTCTCTCTCTCTCTCTCTGTCATTAAGCCTTAGTCAGTACAAGATGGGCAGCTAGGTAGCTCAGAGGATAGAGCACTGACCATGGAGTCAGAGAGACTCATCTTTGTGAGTTCAAATCCGGCCTCTTAATAGCTTTGTGACCCTGGACAAATCACTTAACCCTATTTGCTTCAACTTCCTCATCTACAAAATCAACTAAAGAAGAAATTGCAAACCACCCCTGTATCTCTGTCAGGAAAACCACAAATGGAATCAAGTAGGGTCAGACACAACTGAACGAACACAAACTCGGTACAAGACAACAAGACTAGAATAACCAATAAGCAAACTAAAAACTCCAGAAAACACAAAATAGAACCAATCCAGAAGACTTTCCATTTACTGGATGGCTGAGGGTAGCAGTGGAGGGAGAGTCCCAACATGTGAAAAGATTAGTATAAACAAGGGACAGCTAGGTGGCTCAGTGGAAAGAGCTCCAGCCTTGGAGTCAGTAAGACCTAAGTTCAAATCCGGTCTCAGACACATAACACACAACACACTAGCTGTGTGACTCTGGGCAAGTCACTTAACCCCAATTGCCTAGCAAAAAAAAATTAGTATAAATATAATACATTGAGGATGAACAAGGGAAGCCTAACAGCTGAGGTTATCAGGAAGGATTTCTCATAGGAGAGGCACATGAAATGATCCTTAAGGTAGCTAAGGATTTAACAAGGCAGAGACATGAGGAGGGGGTGAATTCCAAATATGAGGGAGAGCCTAAGCAAATAATTTCCTCCTTCAAGTTTATCATCTTGACATACAATGGTTTTCTATCTTCTCTTTTATTGGTTGTGTTCTTTTTGAACAAGATATACCTTTTTATAGTCATATTCCAGGTGTGTGTCCCATACCACAAAGTTTTAGTTTCATCCATGAGATTAAAATGAACTGCATTTGGACCCTGGAGCAGCTATTAAATCTGTCATAAACAAATACTTGGGGAGCACGCATACTTAGGATCATAGAACTGAACTGTAAGGAGCCTGATAGGCCATCTAATCTAATTCTCTAATTTTGCAGATGAGGAAAATGAGGCTGAAGAAGGAAGTCACACAGGTCATAAGCTTCAGAATCTGTGCATCCAGATTCTCTGACTGCAGTCAGTGTTCTTTCCCACAGTACAGCCTTGTGTATTCTGACGTTTTTTACTAACTATTAATACACCAGCCAAACCTTCATCTTCCGTGGTTATAAAACTTCTGAGGCTCAACAGTCCATTACAGCATAGTGACTCACAAAGACACAAAATAACAAGTGATAGCCAATTCAAATCTACCACAGTCATGCTAACTCACAGCAACATGAGCCTGGCCTGAAACTATACCCCTCTCTTGACTCACCTTCTATTCCTCTGTGGTAGAATTGCAAGGAATCTGTTTCACACCCAACAGCAATGTTTTTGTGGCCCTTTTGACTTAAATACACTAACAATTTAGAGGCAGAAAATCCAAACGATTCTCCTAGTATAAACAGCCAGACTATGAATGTATGAAAATGAAAAGGTGAAACAGGAATTATGCCAATAGGAAGAAATGGGAGTAAAAGATGTTGAACAAGATGCTCTCTGAGGTCCTGTACAACTGTGGCAATTTGTGGTTCAATAATTTGAGGGGTCATGGTCCTCCCAGCACAGATATCCTATGTTGTCATCTTATAAGGTTTCTTCCAGTTCTAACACTTTAAGAGTCAGACTGTGAATGTAAGAACACATGGACAAGTACAAAATAACACAAACAACCAAGATACTTTCATTATTATTTTTATTTCATATCCTTCTCAATCAATTTTCTGTGTGGTTACTATTATTGGCTTTTCTCGTACCTTGGTCATGAATAAATTCTTATCTCTGAGTCATATTCTTATTTACACTATATTACCTTAGAAATACTAGCAAAGCAACACATAGAAAAAGATGACGATTTCTTCCCATCTAAGTTTTATATGTCTTGAGGCACTATTATAATGAGTTGGACCCAGGCATAAAGGATTTTCATGTGAGAAAGACTTATTGAATTCAAAGATTCTATTGCTCAATCTTTAGAGAAGGCTATAGACTGTTATAAATGGATGGGTACTTTATTATCCTCCATCAATTGAGGCTCCTAGGGAAAAAAAAACAGCTTTTGACCCCATGCAATAGCCATGGCATATTTGGATTAACAGTCTAGAAATGTGATCTAAGAAATTACCCTGAATGGTGGTGGATCAGTTTGGAAAAAAAAAGAAAGAAACACGATTCAGAACATAAATTGAGCCTGACCAAAAGTGTGTATATGTTTTTTTTTTTCCTTCTGGTGTTCCCAAACAGTCAAAAAAATGCATTTTAAAGATGTGTTTATGTATTTCTAGGTGCAAGATACAGAGCCAGAGATTTTTAGTGAGAAATGGATTTGCAGGGTATTCTGAATTATTTTAGATTCTGGGAGACATAGAGAGATCTTTACAAGACAGCTAAATATAGAAAGGATTCTGCAGGAATGCTAATGAAATGACTACTGGGTGGGGAGTCAGGTAACTTGGGCTCTAGTTCTGGCAGTGACAATCAGTTGTTGTATGACTGTGCAAGTCCCCTCTTTGGTTCTCAGTTTTCTTACCTTTAAAAATCAGGGGATTGACTTAATGCCATGATAATTATATGATATTTAAAGTAATTTCTCTTTATGATTTTCTGCAAGTGAATGATTCCAAAGTTCTATCCTGATCTAATAGTCTATTTTCTATCATTCTAAGATTCCTGTCTGTCTCACATTCTGTGTCTATGCTACATAACATTGTGTTAACTGAGGTAAATATTTTAAATTAAAACATGCTCTCCTGCCTCTAAAGATTTAACAGTATAACAAAGGAAACAGTACAGATAGTCAGTAATATATTACTACTAATAATACTAATTAGCCAAAATAACTTATCTCATTTGATACTTGCAACAATCTTGTATGGGTTGGTGAAAGAATTACAAACTTAACTTTACAACTGAAGAAACAGGAAAAAAAATAGAAAAAAAATGATGGTAGGTAGATCAAGAGAAGGGATTTGGGCACATTGGAAATCTTTAGATTAATCACAGGTTTTCGTGCTTGAGGGTACTTTAGAGATCATCTAGATTAGGATTCCTTAACCTGGGACCCTAGAACTTGCATTTCAATATCAGTGATTTCCTTTAGGTTCCTGTGTATTTGATCTTATACCTTTAGAAACATTATTCTGAGAAGAGTTTGATAGGTTTCACCAGAATATCAAATGGGTGTCCATTACACAAAGAATTTTAAGAATCCGTGGTCTAGACCAACGTCATTGTTTTACAGATGAGCAAACAAGCAGCCAAGAGTGCTGATTTGACAGCAAAAGGTGATACATCTAGGAACAGAGATGAATTTTGAACTCTTTATCTGACTTGGTCAGGGGTGTGCTGGAGCAAGCTTGAACTAGCTTGGAAGAGCACATTATAGTTTTCAGCATGAGTATTTAGCCCTTACTTCAGTTTGTATCTTCTGCCCTGCCTGATTTTAACTCCATGAAACAGATGCCCTTCCAGGGTAAGCTTACCACTTCTAATCTCACCACCAAGCTTCAGGCCCTGATTCATACCACCTCCCTCAGCCTCCTCTCCCCTCTCACTAGAAGACTGGAGGGCAGATTACCAAACTCCTCCCAATGTCTTCCTTTACAGAAGGCTAAAACTGGACTCAGCTCACTGCACTTTGCATCTGTTGTCCTGCCTGGTTTCAACTCCACAGAACAAGATGCCCCATGCCACTTATCCCCTAGTGTCCCATCTCCCCACCGCTGTTTTTCCGCCTTTTTGTGTGGTGTCTTCCCTTTTAGACTGTAAGGTCCTTGAAGGCACAAATTATTTTTCTTTTTATTAATTGTATTCCTCAGTGTTTAGCACAGTGCCTGGCACATAGTAGGCACTTAAATGTATATTGGATTGGATACTCAGAAATCAGCAAACTATACAGATCAGCACTTGATTTATTGTTTAGTTGTTTTTCTACACTTAAGAAAGTAATGGAGAAAATGTTAATAGTAAAGATTGAACCTAAAAGTTGGAGCTGCATGTGAGTTTTTTTTTTTTTTTGAGAACCAGTTGCTAATCATTTACCAGCACAACCCTGCTCAGAATCTACTGCTCTTTTCATCTATCCAGTGCTATGTCAGTCTTGAAATTTTGCTGGTAGAATAGAGGCTCATAATGCAAATCAGCCCTACCTCTATCCTCATTCTCCAGGACAGCTCAAGGAAGCTTGGGGTAAGCTTGCTTTAGGGCATGTGTTATGTGGGGCTGCTACAAAGACAATTCACATGTAAGTATCTTAACCTGTTTTGTCTTTATCCCTTTAAAGTGGTTTCCTTAAGGAACATTCAGCTGTTCTGGAGAATTTAATTTTCCCTAGGTCTACTTCATTTACTGTTTTCTATTAATTTCCTTACTGAGACTGACTTACTTAAAATAGCTTTTCTTCTGTTTTTTTCTTCCTCTGATTCCTTCTTTCAAAATCCATGATACCTGCCCAAGGTGACTTCTACTTCTGGGCCCTCCTCCCTGTCCACAGAGGCTAAAGCAAGGGTCCCCATCTTGACTCTTTCCTCTTTGAGGAGACATAGTATAGTGTTCTAGAAAGAGTCCAAGTCAGAAAAATGCCCAGGCTGTGTGCCTTTTAGCAGGTCACAAAATCTCTGATTCTCAGTTTCATCATTTCTAAAATAAGGTTATTGTAAAATACTACCTCCCTCACAAGGGTTTGTATAAGGCTTATATGAGCTACTATGTAAAAGGGCTTTTTACCTTAAGCTTTGCTAAATTTCAGATCTCATTCAGTATGGGGACCAGATGGAAACCCCTTCATGCCTTCTCATTCTACTTAATCCTTGTCCCAGGAATCTCATAAATCTTCCATCAAGGATCTTCCAAATATGCCAGGGGACTTCATCCTGGTCTTTTGGCATTTTGTGATTTGAAATGACTCCTTGTATTGTTTGTTCATCTCTCATCTTTAATTGTTAAATGACCAGCCCTGTATTTTCATCTTATACAAAGTAATTAAAGAGCACATTGAACTTGGATTTTCAAGCATATAGAGGCCTCCAACATTCTCTGGAAAAAAATAACTCACATTTACACAATATTTTGTTTACAAAGCCCTACCCTCATAACCATCCTTTGGGGTAAAGAATAATTAGGAAAGTCAGGTTAATAGAAGTTAGGTAGCTTCTCCTGGTTTGTATAATTGAAAATTCTGCAATTCTACAAGCATTTATTTATAAGTGTGGAAGTTGGGATTTGAATTTAGGCTTTCTTTCTCCAAAGCCATCATTCAAGGAGTGGCTGGGAAATATTGATCTTAACACATTGATTTACATGGTCCTTCTTTTGGCAAAACCGTAACAGATTTCTTCAGTGCCACAAGGTAACTTCAAAAGGAGGGGTTTTATTTTAATTACTTTCTTTATAAAGTATAGTTTATAAAGTATAGTTTTTGGTATCAGGGACTGAGTTCAGCTGGTGGAAGAGATAAATCCAATTTGTAATTCTGATCTGATTCTACATGGTGCTAAGAGGAGGAGACTATTAATATTAGTTAATTAGTATATTGGTACCTAGATTTCAACAACTGCTGATAAGTAGCAATATATTTTATTTTCCATTCCTTTGACAAAATGATTCCTCCTTGATGGAAAGGACTAAATTTAGCACCACATTGTGAGTAACTATTACTGGGGGAAGTGGGGTACAGGCAGTGGGATGTGATGGAATGATCACTGTCTTGACAGTTGGGAGGGCTGGATGACATTAGCTCTGCAGTTAATTAGTTGTGTGACCTTGGACAAGCATTTTCCCTCTCTGGACATTAGTTTCCTCATCCCTAAAGTGCTTTCCAGCTCTGACATTCTATTGTTCTAATAATAAAAGCTCACATTTATAACAACAATAATAGTAATAATGAATATTTCTATAGATTTAAATTTATAAAGCATTACATAAGTTAATAAGAGAAATTCACAACTCCTCACACCTCTCACTTTGTGAAATTCATAGTACAGGTGTTATTACCCCTATTAACAGAAGAGGAAAGTAAGGTTTTGGAGGTTTAGAGACTTTTCAATAGAGATATAGTTAGCGGTAGAGCTGGTCCTGAAACCTGGGCCTTCTGACTCAAATCCAGTATGTTTTTACCAATAAAATAGTGTATTTTTAGAGCCAGAGGTTACCAGTGTCCTCTCTGCTAAACACTGCACTGTAATTAAACAATTTACTTCTTCTTTGAGGGGGGAAAATAATTTTCTTCTCAAAAGTGGGAGCAAAAGTGGTATCTTTAAACTTCCAATGGAAGAGACCAGCTTTTTTTCCCAGTGTTGTTATTATGATAATATAACAGAAGTTAAATGCCTAGATATCAGAGGATAATGTGATAGCATTAACACAAATTGCTTGTAACTTTATTGTTTCATAGAGAGGAAGTGAGCCATTATTACGTTATTATTCTGCAGTAACAGCAATGAAGTTCTATCATGGATGCACCTCACTCTGTCCAAAATGATTTAGCTTCATTGGAATCCTTAATGGGAATCCATTTAGTTTCTTCATAGATGACAGAATGGTCTCCTTGCCCTCCCCTCTTCTCCTTTTCCTACCCCCATCTTTCACCCTTTAAGGATAATACCGTGCTACATCTGCTTTGCTTCCAGAAAGTTCTGAGCTGAGAAGCACTCTATTGTACTACATCTGGTACACCCCACCATCTGGAAGGAGAGGATTTCATGTTCCTTGGAAATTCATGATATATGGTTCCTTCCTTTCTCTGATGGCCAAAACACTATCATCAGCTTTAGGAAGAGGCTGGAGAATGACGACAGTCATGTGGGAAAGAGTTTTGACTTATTCTAAACTACGTATTTACAACCAGTACTTAGCACAGAGGTCTGTACACAGTAGGTGCTTAATGAATGCTTGTTTCATTCAATTGAATGAAATGGAATTGTACTCTGGAGGGCAGAACTAGAGTGTAATGGGGAAAATTGCGGAAAGATAGATATAGATTAAATATACTCACTAGTTCAAGGAACATTTTTCAAGTACTTACTATGTGTCAGGCACTATGAGGGACACTGGAAATATAGAGGAAAAAAAAATGAAACAATCCCTGACCTCCAGGAATTTGAATTCTATAGTGGGAGCTAGTAGGGAGGTAATATGTAACTGAAAGACCAAAACAAAACAAAAGCTATACAAAGTAATTTGGAGGCTAAGAGGGGCTATCTCAGACAGGGTTTCAGGAAAGGTCTCCTTAAAGAGGTAACATTTGAGCTGATCTTTGAAGGAAGCCAAGCATTGTATGGTGAGACAGAGATGAGGAAGGAGTGGATTTCAGGCATGAGGAAGAGCTTGTGCAAAGGCTGGAGATGGAGCGCTCAGAAGTAAGCTAGTTTGGCAGGAGCATATGAAGTGGAGCAATGTGGAATGGGTCTGGAATAATAGATTGGAGTCAAATAGTGAAGAGCTTTAAATTACAAATAGAATAATTTGCATTTTATCATAGAGGCAGTAGGGGAGCCTCTTGAACATGGGAATGATAGAGTGAGGAGTGTATTATGAAATTTGCAGATGTGTGGAGAATGCATAGGTGAGAATATATAGATGGATATACGGGACTAATTAGCATGCCATTGCAATATTCCAAGTGAGGGGCAATGGAAGCCTGAACTAGCATAAGATTTGTGTGAGCAGAGAGAAAGGGATGGATACAAGAGACATTGTGGAGGAAGAATTAATGTGTCATTTCAACTGATTGGATACTGGAGGTGACAAAAGTAAAGAACTGAGAAAGTAGGTACATGGACTGCAGAGCTGAGAGGGCAAGAGATAGGATAAGGTTGCATAATAAAATGTTTTGTTTCGGGGCAGCTAGATGGTGCAGTGGGTAAATCTTCGGCCTTGGAGTCAGGCGGACCTGAGTTCAAATCCGGTCTCAAACACTTGACAGTTACTAGCTGTGTGACCCTGGGCAAGTCACTTAACCCAGATTGCCTCACCAAAAAAAAAAAAAAAAAAAAAAGTTCTGTTTCCTGATTCAAAGCCCCCAAAACACTAGATCAAGTATGAAAAAATTCCCCTAAAGCTGTTGCCCTACTCAGTGACATGGATCATGGATGCTAGTTTCCTTCCTATTTGTCAAAGCAATAAAGTATTTCATAAAAATGTTAAATGGCCCTTCGAGATATGAAATTTACAAAAAAATGGGATTGAGGACATAAGATACAACTGAATCTTTAATTTATAGTTTAACAGTGGCTTCATTATAGCAATATAAAGGAACTCTTAAAATTTTTATTAAATAATAGACTACAATGAATCTTTAATTTACTGTTTAAATAGTTGTTACATTCATGAAATATAAAGGACAGCCTTTGTGTCTTATCATTTTTAATGATTCTTTAGCAAAGAATACCTGCCAATTAAGATTATTTTGTCCTTTGAGCTTCATCATACAGTTTTTTTGTTCTAATTACCCTTGTGATGTACTACACTAGCTACTGCTTAACACCTGCCATCCCTGTTCCTTTCCAAGAAGCCCAACAGGCCATCATGACTGTCTGGTAGACTGGCAGATGCCCCTGTCCCTGGAAGGAGACTTTGGTTACATAGAATTGAAGTATAAGGTCAGATTCTGGCTAGGGTTTTGAGAACAAGAGTGAGTGGTGGGTAGTGGTGGGTTTTTTGTTTGTTTGCTTTATTTTGTTCTATTTAAACTTAGTGTAGGCTCACAGATATTAAAATATCAGAGCATAAAGAGACTTTAAAATCACAGGATCAGTAGAGATGAAAGAAACCTTAGAATCAGAGAATCATCCAATAGTAAATCTGGAAAGGACCTAGGAAGCACAGAATCATAGAATTATATAGATGCATGGTGGAATAAAAGTTCAATCAAGTCAAGAAATATTAAATACCTACTCTGAGCCATGCACCCCAGTGCTATATTCTGAGGATACAAAGAATGACACCAACCAACAATAATAATAAAAAAAAAACCTCATTAAGGAAACCTCCTAAACTAGTCCCTGTTCTTAAAGAACTCAGTCTAATGGAATATAATACCAAAATGTATAAATAGTGCATTTTTCTGTATACGTGGCAAAGAATGAAAGAATAAAGAATATTAGAGCTAGAAGGAACCTGACAGATCATCTAATCATTTATTTACATAGGAGGAATCTAAAAGCCTGAAACAGGAAGTGATTTGCCCAAGGTCACACAGCAAGTTAGTGTGACCTGGAAGAGTCAGGTAGACACCTGAATATTCAAATGGTTCTGTTGTTGCATTGACTTGGAAGTTCCCTCCAATGATACGGTGTGCTACCCATCCAGACCTGCCTATTCTGTCTGACTTTTACCCGTGTCTTCCCACAGGTGTACCAAATGGAGTTCACTCGACATTTAAAGAGGCCTTCTGTACATTTTTTTCCCCTGACATCACAAGGATGCCAGTCAATTCCTTGACTGTCTACCTGTTATCTCTCTTCCTCGTTACATGCTGTCTGTTAAATCTTGGGATAGAGAATAATAGTAACAATAATCATCTGCATTTATGTTGTTCTTTTGTAGTTTATAAAGAACATATTTAGATTTTTGAATGGTAGTTCCCTCAAGTATTACAGACAAGGAAAATAAAACTTATAGAGATTAAGTGTCCTGATCATAAACCCACAGTAAATAGAAGAAACAGGACTCATGACATAATTCTTCTGACTTCACATCTAGCTACCTTTCTACTGCATCAAGAGAGAGTTCTTGGATATAGAAGAGTTTTGCTTAAAAAAGTAAAAATAACCTTATTAATATTGACTACTTGGGGAAGATCCATCTAAATTATTGAATCTAAAATAAGAATATTTTAAAATAAATGTTTAACTACTTCCTTAAAATAGATAAAATATTGCTCAGGAGAACTTATAAAACCAAAGAAAGTTTGACCTAGAATGAACTTAAGAGACTATTTGGTGCAAAGGTTGTTAATCTGGGGTCTGTGAACTGTTTATTTTTATTAATTTATTTTAATTTATCAACAATCACTTCCATAAGCTTCTGAGTTTCAAATTTTTCTCCCCCTCCTTTCCTACCTCCCTCCTCAAGATAGCACACAATCTGATATAGCCTATACATATATATTTCTATTAAACATATTTTGTGAACTTTTTTAATAATTGTATTTCAATATAATTGGCTTCCTTTGTGAATCTGTGTTTTGTTTTATGTATTTAAAAACATTATTTTGAGAAAAAGTTAGTAGGCTTCATCAGCTTGCTAAAGGGTTCACAATGCATAAGATTGTTTAAACAAACCAAAATCCCTGAATCTACTCCATCATCTCAATTCACAGATTAGGACACAAAGCTCAGAGAGGGAACATGACTTGTTCATGATCACACAGCCTGCCAAAAGGGGTCTATGACACAAAAAAGTTTGAAAACCCCTGTTCTAGAACTTACTTTCAGAGATGAAGTGATGTTTGTCCCCTCTTTTAATTTCAGAAAAAAGTGCAAATTTTATAAATGCTTTATTTTTGATGTATTTTCTATTTCAAAAGTGTTATGATGGGCAGCTGAAGAGCTAAGTAGAGCACTTGAGAAAATAGGAAATAATAGAAAGAAGGCACTGGTATTAAGAGGGGTTGGGGAAAGTTTCCTATAGGAGGTGGGATTTTAGGGACTGAAAGGAAGCCAGTGAGGTCAGTAGTCAGAGTAGAGAAGGGAGAGCTTTCCAAGCATGGGAGACAGCTGTAAAGAATGTCCATGCATACAGATGGTTGATAAACATTTCTGTAGTTTTCTTTTATTAGATTGCTTTGATGCTAGACTAGCAGCTAGAGGTGTTATTGAAAATAATAGTAAGAATAGAAGTTCTTAACTTAGCCTTAGATTTCATGGGGTCCATGAACTTGGATGGGAAAAAATACATCTTTATTTCTATTAGCCTTTCACTGAATTAGCAGTTCTTCAAATTACACATTAAAAATAATATTCTGAGAAAGGTTTCATAGGCTTCATTGGAAAGTCAAATGGGTTCGTGAAACAAAAAAAGATTAAGAACTCTGAACTAGAAAGTTATATTATTTCCCCTGTCTTGAAATCAGAAGCAACTAAAATGTTTTAACAACAACAACAAAAGACTAATCCCCAGCTAATTTGCAAATCATAAGTCAATCCTGATGGCAAAGCCTAGATGCAGGGATTTTCCAGTAATGCAGATGTGGCTGCAGAAAGAGAGATGACAGGCATAGAAAGGGAGGGGGCCATTCCTTTCCCTCTTTTCACCAGTCTCCCTGGCTAGTCAAACCAAGGAACTATGGTTATATTTGATTGCTATTTTGTCCCTGTCAAGTTAATGCTGGTGAGCAACTCAGTCAATGAATGACAGAAGTCACAGGAGGGTTGGAGGTGTCTCCTACCATTTCCCTGCTTCTTATGCTTACTTTTTATAAAACAAAAGAAGAGGGTCCCAGCCAGCAAGGTGAGGATAGACATGTGTACTGCTGTTGTGTAAATGCCTCCCTTTACACCTCATAAATCAGTAGGACGAGGACGGGGAGATCTTCCACCTGGCATCCTGGAGTACCCAAATTGGGCAATATCCCCAAGAGCTTCTGTGTGGCTTACAAGGGTTCTCGCTGGGCAGCGGCTGAAAGAACTATAGTCTCTGAAGATCAAGATTCTAGTTTAATCTGTGACAAGTGACTAGTTCTATGAATTTTGGGGAAAATCCCTTCACCTATCTCCATGTGGCTGCATTTCCTCATTTTTAGGGACCTTGTGGAAAGGAAATACTTTGGAAGGTAGATAGCCAGGGCAGAGGAGAATAGATTAGTCATCATATCATTTCTGCTAGAAATAATAAGTTTTCAGGAGCCTTTAGAAATGTGGTTTCCTGACAGATTGATTTCAGGGACACTTTGTCTTTAGCTTCTTGCTGTCATGTCAGCCTAAACCCTTCATAAATACTGTATCAGGCACTCCATTTAAAGATTGGGAGCCCTCCCTGATTTCAGGAAAGCACGGATATTGTACAACCTCTAGGATTATCATTGGCCCGCCAGGCAGATGAGACTTTACCAGGATTGGAGAAGCCAGGTGGCACTATGTAAAGAGTCCTGGATTTGAGTGAAGACTAGAAGACCTTGGTTTGAATGACACTTCTTCTATTCATTAGTTGTGTGACACTGGGTGAGATATTTCACCTTTCTGAGCCTGTTACCATTAGAGTTGCAACTAACATTGGGTGACTAGAACAAATCCAATGGAGCTGCTGACTTGGGGCAGTTTATCCCCTTTTCTGGGCCTGATTTTCCTCTTTGCAAAGTGAGATGCTTATGCTTAAAGGTGTCTAATGTCCCTCGCAACTCCAACAATCTATAATTTTGGGATTCTGCAACATACAGTGTAAAGCTAATCCCATGCACAGACAAGCATAGTATATAGAAACACTGTCATTGTTTGAAGCAGTTACCAGTATAACAGCTCAAACTGACACAGTAGTTAACACATATGTTATCTTATTTGAGTCTTACAACAGTCTCATAAAGTTGCTCATGCAATTAATATTATCCCCATTTTATAGATGAAGAAACAATCTCAGGAAGGTAATTTACTCATGGTCACATAGCCACGGTAGGATGTAGTAGAGCCAGGATTTGAATCCAAATCATCTGGATCAAGACCCAAGACTCTTTCTTTGTGTAGTTACTTTTCAGTCATGTCCAATTCTTTAGGACCCCATTGGGTACTTTTTGTTTGCTTGTTTGTTTGTTTTTTTTGCAAAGATACTGGAGTGTTTGCCATTTCCTTCTCCAGATCAATTTACAGGTGAGGAAATTGAGGCAAACAGGGTTGAGTGACTTGCCCAAGGTTATGCAGCTAGTAAGTGTCTGAAACCAGATTTAAACCTAGGTCTTCCTGACTCCTGGCCCAGTGCTCTATCCACTGAACCACCCTTAGGGTCTTTGTACCACACTCATTGAACCCATTTCACTATGCACCAAGAATGGCAGCCCAAACACCCTGAATGGGAAGCAAGAGACTAGAACAACATGGGCTTGGTAGTAACTTAAGGCGACAACACTGAGGCAAAATGATTTCTGCTGTTGCTGAGTCGCTGGCTTCCATCAAAGTACAGTGAGGCTATTGTTTTCAAGCTGTCACTAAATGACACAGAGGCTCTGATGTTGAATTTCAGATGCCCTGCCTGCCCCTTGAAAATCTAGGGGCTTGAGCTTCAAAGCTCTTGGGTAATTACTTTTAGAGACTGATTTATGGGCCAAGACACCCGTAAGTATTAGGGGATGAGCCCTTGTCTTTATTGCCACATGGAGGAAGTCTCCCTAGGGCGGTGTGTCTTCTTTCTTTGCTCCAAATCTTCTGTGAAGGAATATCTCCCCTCTGGCTACAAGGGCCTTAATAACCTAAGAACCAACTGGAGAAGTTTTCTCTTGGTGATATGGGATGGCTCCTCAGGGAATCAGTCAATATCCTCAGTGGACTTCTCTTGCATGGGCCCATCCTCCTGCTCCAGGCAGATCTACCATCCCATCCATAGACCTAGCCATGTTGATTTATCCAATGAGCTCTGGGCCTGCTTGGGTTTCCTTCTACCACTGCCTCATACTCCCCCAACTTTATTTTCTCTTCTATAGACTACTGAGGGAATCTTGAGTTACTGATTCAGAGAAATGTCACAACACAAAATCTGGCTAATGGCTACTCTTCATTAATTCCCCAAACTCATATGGGGGGGAGGGGGAAGAAATTAAGGCCAGAGCCTCTTAAGTGGGCTCTCAGGGCTGAATGAGCAGGCAGCTGGCACAGCCTCTGCACCTGCCCTAGACATCACTTGCAAAGCAGCCTTGTTTTCTATGGGCAGACTCATTGCTCTTTCATGATTCCTCTCTCCTGCCTACCCCCACCCACAAACTGCTCCATGCAGTGACTAAGCGCACCCAGGGATCTGTGTCTACCACCTCATCTTCTCTCAAATAGCAACTTTCTCACACAGCTGTTTGCTTTTCCCTTATATTCTCAGGCTGTAACAACAAAAAATGATGAAAATTGGTGACTTGCAGAGATATTGAAATAAATGGCAATCCAAGGAGCAGGTCTGTTCATGTTTTCTTGGTTTTGTTATATTTGCATCTCTATTGAAGTCCTTCTCAGAAGCCTCTTTACAATATGGAAGGGACTCTAGCCTTCTGAAGGCTTTGCCATTAGAGGTGAAGATCTTGAAGGTTCTACAAAGCTGGAAAGACTTTTAGCATAGACCTGATAGTGGACTATTTTTATCATCTAAGAGCCAACCTAGCTAAATTCAGAGTGGTTCATTGTTGAGATATAGGCCACCAAGGGATTATTTCTTTTTCTTTTTGGGGGGTTAGGGGGTGCTGAGAAATTCAGGAAATGCTCTGCTAAATCATAGAGGGATTACCTCTACCAGTGAAATCATAGATTTTGAAATTCAGGATCTCTATTAGAAAAGAGATTTATAATTCGTTTTAAGAGGCCATTAGTGAGAAATGTTAATTATAGGCATCTCGCTGATGAAAAGAAATCCTGACTAGAATCATTGAAATTCAGAACTTGAATGTATCTTAGAGCTCATGTCTTCAGAGAATAACAAAATATTAAAGCTGTGAAGGGCCCTAGAGATCACCCAGTCCAATTCCTTGCTTTAACAGATGAGAAAACTGAGGCACTGAGCAATTAAGTGATTTACCCAAGGTCACACAGTAAAATGACAGGATTTGAACCCATGCCACCTGACTTCAAGACCAATTATCTTTCTACTGTACAATGCTTCTTCTCTAAGTCTCCTGTGAAAAATTAAGACAAAGAGAGGGTACTTAAGGGCACACAGCTAGCTAGCAGCCAAGCACTGGGTAGAACTTCACAGTCTACTATAGAACTCTGCCTTTCAAGTGTGCAGTATAAATGAATAATCTATTGTATCCTCCCCCTCCCCCAACTTGAGTTTGCTCCTTCCTAGTTTACCATGTTCCAAGACACAAATAATCTGTCTTGGTCTAACAATACCAGTTGTTAGTCAATGAGCATTTATTAAATGTATACAGGAGAAAAAAAAGTGTTTAAACCAATAATTCTTCCCACCAACTTCTTTCTTCTCCTCCAGAGATCACATACATGCTGAATTCTTTCCCCTTATTCTATTTTTTGAATTCATTAATTCTACTTTAGGCAGCTTTTCTCATATTTATGTATATGTCCCTTTTAGCCCACCTTCTTTTGCTTTCCTTGCTGGCTCTTAACCAGTTTTTGTGTGAAATTTTCTCTCATGTTTTTCTTTCTGTCTATCTTTTTCTCTCAGGCTGATGTATCAGAATGTTACTGGTGATATACCTATATCTATAAGCAGTTTGCGTTCTCTATGGCTATAAGACGGATGATAGACAGTAAATAAAAGAGCCCAAAACAATTTGGAGAAGGTCATATCCAAAATTCCATAACAAATACTAAGAGTTAGCTGGCAAACACAGACAGCAAAAGCATCATCATTACTCCTATGAGAGAATAATATAACAACAATAGCAGATATTCATGTGCCAATGATATAATAGTTAGCATTTGTATAATGTTTTAAGTTTTGCAAAGCACTTTAGAATGTTATCTAAATTCATCCTTGCCTAACTCTAGGAGGCAGCTGTAGCAGCTTAGAACTGTGATAAGACTGTTGGGATCTCCCATATTATCTCATTTCAATTTCACAATAACCCTTCAAGATAGTTAAAATAGGTATTATTTTCCCCATTTTGCAGTCAATGAGACTGAGGTTTAGAGAGGTCAAGAGACTTTCCCATCATCACAAAGTTTGTAAGGAGCAGTGGTAGGACACAAATTCAGGTCTTCCTAACTTGAAGTCCAGAATGCTTTTCACTGTGTCATATAATGCAGACTTGAAGTAGTAATCAGTAATAATAAATATTGGACCATCAGAACAGAAATCTGTTGACACATTCAGTTCCATGATGACAATATAAGACAAAGATTTTAGGGAACTTTATCCCAAAGTCCTGGGCTAGCTCAACTTTTATAAGCTACTTTACAGGTAGCCTCCAGAGATGCTTCCAGCAAAGATGAGCTGATTGAGTCATGTCTGAGCTGAGTTAATTTACTGTCAAGATGTTACAACCCCCGACACAGACAGATCTGAGAAAATAGAGAAAGCATTTCAAGTTATTAAAAAAAAAACTTTTAACTCAACTTAATATGGAAAGTAAGAAATTATATCAACTTCCTGTCAATCCTCTGAGTCTCTAGTGGGTTTTGTGCTCATGGGAATATTCAGATAGGACATATCTGTATCAGAATGTCTTGTCAAGTCTTAGCTGTCATTGACCTTGAGGTATAGAGTCATCATAAGGGAATGGTACCTACCCAAGTGAAATCAAAATTCTCCTGCAGTATTAAAAAAATTCCTGTTTACAGGGGGATTTGCAATTGTTTTTAGGCTGATATTAGCAGGGAAATGATAAATATAGGTCTTCTCTGACTTAGGAAAACCCAACTAGAATCATGGAAATTCAAACATGAATGTATCTTAGAAATCATCTCCTCCAAGAATCACAGAATATTAGTTCTGGAAGGGATCATCTCTATGGTATATTCTGTAACTAATGCCTGAAGCATCAGTACTGTACACCCCGATGCATATAGGACATTCCCTAAGGACACCTACAACACAAAAGAATGAAGCTACAGACACACAGGAAAACCCACCTAGTTAAGCAAGCTCCACAGAGCTGTTCTGCCACTGTGAGATTTCCTTCCTGGTGACATCCCCACAACCACAATATCAGAAGAAGTTTAGGGAACATTAGCCCAAAACCACTGGGTTGCCTCGATGTTTGGTAGCAACCTCCAAGCAGCCCCAGAATGAGAGAGGGATAACTGCCCTCATTAGGGCTATTCATAGCGTCTGCTACCTTCCTAATCTCACTACTCACCTGCCATGACTCTGCAATTGGGATAAGCACTACTTCAGCAGGAGAAACTGGACAGTTTTGTATTGTTGTTGTTATTTATCCTTCATTCACATAGAGGATCGATCAGTGACATCATGGATGGTATCTTGACTTGCACATGAATAGGATTTAAGTGAGGCAGAGCTGAGCAAAGTCATCAGCTTTCCTCTTGCCTCCAGAGTCATTAGAGTCCAGTGGCAAGACAAAAGTCAAGACAACTGTCAATGTCCTAGAGTGGGAAAGTGCTGGTTTGGGTGGGGCTGGGGGGTGGTAGTGGAGATCAGATGACTAGAGTTCAAATCCTAGGTCTGCTATTTGCTAACTGTATAGCTGTGGTCAAATTGTTTAGCCTCTCTGACCTTCGGTTTTCTCAAATGTAAAAAGAGACGGTTCAAAAATATGAAAGTCTACATCTCGAAGGTCAGTTTATGGAAACTTTATGACACATTCAGGCTCAAAATCTATGATCCAATGTCAAAACTTTTTACCACACCACCTCTAAGAAGGAGTAGGTGCCACTGTATTTTTTTTTTTCATTTTAAATGTTGTCTTTCTGCTATGGGACAGACATAATATGGGAATACGTAATATACATGTGTTTTCATTCTATTGATATCTTTTGTTTTTGTTTTTGTTTTTGTTATTACATCCCACAGTTTCATAGATAGAAACTTCAAAGAAGGATATGAAACCTGGTTAATTCCCTACCTTAACCATCTTCTTTCTTACACAAAAGTTGTTTTGCATTTCTGTGCTTTGTTTGGTCTTGGCCCAACCTAGATTTTTTAGAACTGTGGTTCTCAAAGTATGGTCTGGGGAACCTGAGACCCTTCCAGGGAATCCACAAGGTCAAAGCTATTTTCATAATAATACCACAATTATTTTATTTTCTAATAATGGTAAATATTGATAGAGATAATCCATATAAAGAAAAACTCTTTGGAAGGTCTTCAATATTTTTAGGAATATAAAGAGGTCCAGGTACTAAAAAAGTTTGAGAGGTATTTCTTTAAAAAAAAATACACCCCGTCTGTATGTCACAAAGGGGAACAGGAACCAGTAAAGCCTCTCTAATAGAGGAATGTCACTTTCTTAGTTTCAACATTAAGTTAAATGTTCAAAGTTCTTTTATACTTTTTTCATAACTTGATAGGGGGAAAAAAGTCACTTAGATTTGGATAAACTTCCAAGTATGAAATAACCTGGGATTCAACTTTTAGTCAGTGCTATCATAATTTACCAGATGAATTTGGTTTTTAATGATAGATATTTTATTTTAAGCATCTTATCTGCCATAATATACTTCAGTTCCACACCCACACGTACCTCTTAAAAAATAGAATCACAGAAATTTTGGAGATGGAAGCAACCTTAGAATCTTCAAATGATAGAATGTCAGAAGTAGAAGGGACCTTAGAAATCACTTAGTTCAACTCTCTCATTTTACAGAAAAGAAAGTTGAGGCCCAGAAAAAGAGAAGCGATCTGTGCAAAGTTACACAATGAGTTTCTCAAAGAGTCTGAACTAGAGCCAAGGTCTATTTATCCCCAGGTTAGGGCTATTTCCTGTACATTATACTATCTGTACATGATAATATCTACATCTTGGGGACCAGTCTGTATGACTCTATTTTTCTATTCCCCTTTTGGAATTTTCTCTTAAATTATTGGCTTAGTGTTGCTTCCCTATAACCATGTAAACAAACTTTAGGCCACGTTCCTATGGCCTAAATAAATGCAAGATTCTCTTAATAAGGAATTTAATACATAATACTTCTCAGGTTGATTTCTATAATGTTTACTTGTATCCAATATTTTTTTCCACTAAAATAGAGAATACCTTTTCTTAGATTTGTAAGTATAGTACAATGGAAATAGCAATGAATATGGCTCTTGTCCCAGTTCTAACATTTATTAGCTCATTACTGAATATTTCTGACTTGCATTCTTTATCTGTAAAATGGAATCAATAATATTTATGAGATATTGGAATTGGGAAAAAAAACTAAGAACCAAAGAATGTCAGAGTTGGAAGAGACCTAAGAATCATAGCACAAAGATCATTTAAGTATGAGGGGAAATTAGAATCATTTAGCATAGAGTGTGAGATGCAAAAAAGGCCTTAGAATCTCAGAACCATTGTGTGTTAGAATTAGAAGAATCCTTAGATTCATAAAATAAATATTGTCAGAACTGGAAAGGGTGCTATGAGATCAAACTCCAACCCTTTCATTTTACAGTTGAGGAAATTCACTTTTAAGAGGGGCAAAGTAATTTGCTCGAGGCCACAGAGCAAGTTAATAGCAGAGCTGGGATTAGAACTTTGGTTTGCTTATTATCCCTCTTCTATGCTGCCTATATGATAAGTGGGCTTCACTTTAGTGCTAGAAGGGTGTTGTGGAACTGTGGAAAGAATGCTGGACCTGGGATCAGAAGAAACTAGGTTTGAATTCTACCTCTCACTCTTACTAGCTGCAGAGCCACAGACAAGTTATTTAACCTTTCCCAGCCTTGTTTACTTTTATCTGTAAAATGGTGATTATCATATCTATTTAATTGAGTGCTGGGATTATTCAAATAAGTATAAATGGCAGCTAGGTGGTTCAGTGGATAGAGCACTAGACCTGAAGTTAGGAAGACTTGAATTCAAATTCTACTTCAGATACTTGCTAGCTGTATGACTCTGGATGAATCACTTAATTTTTGTCTGCCTCAGTTTCTTCATCTATAAAACAAAGATTATAATGGGACCTACCTCTCAAGATTATTATAAGAAAAAAATGAGATAATATTTGTAAAGTACATGGAAAACTTTTATAAATTTTAACTATTATGATTATGATGATGTAATTATTATTCACAGGATTAGTATTAATCATAAGTGAGATGTATTTAAAGCACATTGTAATTCTAAAGCATTTTATAAATGTATGCTACTATTATGATGACCTGGAAATAGAAGAGAAGATAGCAAAGTGGGACAAAAGTATATATTTCTACCCAAAGTCTTATATTTTCAGAGACATCTTTCCCACCTGGACTACAATGTTGTTCAAACTCCTCTCCATGTTTTCAAATTCTAACCATTCTCCTGACACTCAATAGACCTTGTGGGTGTGGAAAGTGTTTGTATTTTGCCATATTGTTTTCCCAGATTGACAGTATATTGAGTGCTCAAATAGCCTATGACATAAAGAGACCTTTATGGCTCCGATGGAGCTATTACATTTTATCAGCTCAAGAATCCTCAGATTAAAAGAGTCCTTGATGGGACTTTGACACAATTAAATATAATTATTCCAAAGGAGTTACAATGGTCTATTGTGTCAATAATTTATGTAATAAGGGATCTCTGCTGTAAGTAGACTTTGACATGAGAATGTAGCTTATGGACTTAGTGGGAATGATTGACATCTGAGTTCCCATAATGCACAGCAAACTAGAGTTGTTGAAAAGAGATTTTATTTAAACAAAGTTCCACATGTAGTGTATGCTAAACTCATTAAATTTAGAATATGCATGCATGTCATGGGATCATAAAATGAGAGAGAGCTGTAAAGGCCCATAGAACCATAGCAGTTTAAATTTGGAAGGTACCTTAGCATGATTGAACAGAGAATGTTAGAATGGGTCTTTAAAATCACAGTACATAGATTGTTAGTGCTGCAAAAAAGTCTCAGGCACCATCTGGTTCAAGCCCCTCATTTTATTCATGAGAAAATTGAGACCCTAAGCACCATGGTAAGTGGAGGCAGGGGAAAGGAGATTTGGCTTAGAGTATAGAATAGATATAATGCATATTAAAACTAGGGGTAGCTAGGTTGTGCAGTGGATAGAGTGCTGGACCTGGAGAGAGGAAACCTCATCTTCCTGAGTTCAAATCTGGCCTTAACTAGCTATGCGACCACTGGCAAGTCACTTAACCCTGTTTGCCTCTGTTTCCTCATTTTTAAAATGATCTGGAGAAGTAAATGGCAAACCATTTTTTGTATCATTGCCAAGAAAACCCCACATGGAGTCAGGAATAATTGGACACGACTGAACAGCAACAACAAAAAAAAGTTTTTACTGGTATTTTCTCCAGGAATATGGGGAATAACTGAGTTATGCTGGAAGATGATTATCTCAGCACTTTGGACAGGGGCTGTGAGTTAGCTAACTAGGTCCACTAGGGAAGTAAGAGAAAATGGAACTTGATGTGTAGATTTCAGAAAGACACACCATATAGGGAAAGTGTCAAGTAAGCATCAGATGTGGGCTCATAGGAATTTTGCTCAGCTGTAGGGGTTCATCCGTCTTATACAATTCCCTATGTTTCTTGTTCTATGGAGTATTTGGTTGCCGACCCTCTGACAGAAGGGGTCAGAAGTCTGGGTAATGTGGCTGCATCTAAGTTGGTCTGTGGTTGGGTCCTATGCTGGACATGGAATGCCTTGAAAGGGGCATCTGATGAATGACAATCCATTGACAAGCTTAGCCTAAGCTCTATGCATTTGACCTTCAAATATTCATTCTTTGTTCTCAGCAAAATGAGTCTAAGCAGGGGAGGATGTATACTGTAGGAGCTGAAGTGACTTCCCTAATGTCATGCAAGTTAGTATCAAAGGCAGGATTTGAACCCAAATCTTGATTTTTAAATGCAGTACTTTCCACTAGGCCACATGGATTCCTCCCTCCTGATTCTTCACAAACACTGGTGTAGGGGTTTTTAACTTTATTTTTATGCTTTGGGCTTTTTTTTTCTAAAACCATAGAATCCTTGTCAAAGTAATGTTTTTTTTTTAAATGCATGATATAAATATATATAGAATTAGAAGGAGGACCAAAGATTGTTAAAAATTAAAAATCAGTGTTTTCCCTCATCCAAGTTTATGGATTACCTGAAATCAAACCCAAGGTTAAGAGACTCTGTGCTACTGATTTCAAGGCCTAGAGGACTCAGGCTTATGTGTCAGTAAACCCTAGACAGAGTCATGCTTTCCATTAAACAGACTACCTTATAACCAAGAATTGCCTTCCTAAGTCCTTGATCTCTCAGGCTTTGAATATCCATTGGTACAGACTCATCCACACATACATGCTGACATTGGCTATGGATGTGTCTTTTTCAACAAGGAAAATACTGGGGGCTCAGAACCATGACATTTAGATATCTCCTATTTGTTAGGGCTTATCGTCATATTTACCTTCAAGGCTAGAATCAGTCCATGGGAGTTGGTACTAGGACCCAAGACACACTCAAACTCCTTGGCTTATTGCCAAGCTGGGGGCAAACATTAATTCTCAATCATCCCCACACTTCTATAGAATGATTCACCCTAATTGTGAACACAACACTTCTGCAGATCTGTACCCAGAAAATTGCCCACAAACCACCAGGGATTTTCACTTCAACAATCCCCCAAATGTAAACATTGTTGCACAACAACACACACTATTTAGCTTCCTCTCTAACCATTTTTTTTTTCCTCTGGTTCTCATATTAGGATTCAATTTCCATTCTTTGCACCCATTCTGCACATGGTCTATTCTCTATCACAGTCTTGCAAGAGTTAATTAGCTGGCCACCCATATCCCTCTGATTTCTGACAATGGACGCAGCTCCTGGAATGTTTTTATATTCCAAGAGGATAATTAAGGATTTTACTTCTTGAGTTAGGCTCTCAACTCTAGCTATAATCATAGGACTTAGAGCTAGATGGGGTGTTAGAGATTTAGTTCAGTCTTTTCATTTTACAGATGAGAAAAATGAGTTTCAAAGGTTATTTAAGTTGTTATCAGCTAAGCTTAGATTCAAGCCCAAGTGCTCTGATTCTAAGTTTAGTGTTTCCTACCCACTTTTGCTCCTGTTCCACAGTCCCATACTAATTTTTATTTCAGTTCCATAACCCACGTTATAACTAACATTTTCATATTGGTCCAATGTTTATAAAGCACTTTAAAAGAATCTGTTAGGTAGGTAGTACAGGTATTATTGCCAATATTTCACAGATGAGAATATGAAGAGAAGTTAAAGAATTTACCTAGGTTCACCAGGCTAGACAGTGTCAGAGAAAAGATTCCAAACCAGATCTTGCATCCAACACACTTTCCATTATAACACATGGCCTCTCACAAATAGCTGGACCATTCTTCCTTGCCTTCTAAGCATCTGTGCATGTGGCAAGAGAGAAGATCCAAAAGTAGAAACTCAGCTATGTCAGCCCCCATTTATATTTGATCATTCTTTTGTGTGAATGCACTGTCCATATCCAACATTTTGTGGATGAAATTCCTCAGCCTTTCAAAAATATCAAACAGCCTATGAGGATATCATTCACATGACCCAAGCCTAGCTCCAATCAACTTTCTAGCCTTTGAAAAGTTCTCTATTTTGACTTAACCATGAAGACATTTCTTTTCTCTTTCCAAAGAAGGTTAGTCTTTTAAGGATTCAAAGAGTCCCAAAAGAACATCCTCATTTTCTCAGACAGAAAGCTTGCAGCGTTCTCTGCATCATGGATTGGCAAATATGAACCGACAGCTTTCCCCTTTTATTCCGTCTTGTTACCTGATGTGGCTTTTAGGTCTTCTTCCAAATGAAGCTCTCTGTGAGATGGGCCCAGATAAAAGTGACGGAGGCTGAACTCACCACCATAGAGCTTCTCAGTGCTTTAATAGTGTGACTGATTACAGTATGGAGACTCTGACGTGTATTTTTTTAAAAAAAGAAAACCCTCTCAACTTCTGGGTGAATGTATCTTAGGGACACATGAAACTTCCTCCCCCACATCCTTTTTCTCCCCTCAAATGGGGGAAGACAGTAAACATGTAAACCAATCATTAGATATTTTTAAATGTAATATTTGAATTGATTTTCCTGAAATTTGAATGTGAAAGTGGCAGATTGCTACTTGTACATTCCATTAAACCCTTAAACTTGCACAATCCCCCCCAAAAGAAAGTGAAGATTTTGAATGTCCTACACATTTCTACATAAGAGTGGACTCTTTTTTTTTTCCTATTCCCAATTAGAAATAAATATTTTCTTATTGGTGAGGGATGAAACAAAAAAGAGATTACTAAAATTGAGTGACCTCTGTGCCAGTGTGAGTAGATTATCTGAGACCAGGGAAATTCTAAAGACAAAGAACAAAATCAAAGCAATACTGCTTGTCTAAAAGAGCAAATCCTAAGCCTTACTGGAACAGAATTTGCACTCAAGAAACATCTCATGGTGGAAAGCTGTTGGTAGGCTTTTTCTTGGATGGTAGCCTTGTATGTCACTGCTGTCAGACCTTGGAAAAGCAGCATGCCATAGGTGGAAGAGCCCTGGAAGAAAGTCAGGAGATTTGGTATCACATCTTATATGCCTTTGAACAATTCCATCACCTCTTTTGGCCTCAGTTTCCTCATCTGTAAAATTTATTTGATAATTTCTATCCTGACACCTTAGGTTTAATATGACAATAAAATGGAATGATGGATAAAGAACTACTCTATGAACCATAAAAAGCCGGGGTTTCATCAGTATGGGCACCCTTTTCACTGACACAGGTTTCAATCACCCCTTGACTCAGTAGCAGGAGATTCCACAAGTTGCTATGACCAGAAGAATTTACAAATGCAATGGCCAGCCCACTGGTGATAGATCTGTCCTCCCTGATTCTCAGACAGCAGGCACAGACTATTTCTCATCCTGCACACTTTCCAACTTGGTAAGATTTTCCAGAGCTCAACAACCCAAGATCCCTTCCAACCCACGATCAACTATCAGAGGAAGATTTAGATTAGATATAAAAAATAATAAGATATTTTCATTTCTGATTAGAATGATGCATATATGACCAAACCAGTCATTCTCCTCCGTGCTTCTTGTTAAAGCACTGATAACTTTCTAACTACATTATTAGAAAAGAAACTGAGAATTGAGAAAATTTAATTTTATTTCCTCCTTAAAGGAGAACTCAGAACTGGTCTTCACTTTTGTTAATACAATTATATTTGGACTATTCCTATCTTAGGCTTGTTTGATTAAGGTACCAAAGATAAACTTCCCTTCCTCTGACATAAGCTGCAGTTCCCTCTTTGTGTAGGGCCCATTAAAAGCTCCCATTCTTAAATTAGCTCAGGGGAAAAAAAAGTGCATTTTATAGTCAAGCAAGCAGTAATTGGACACTGTGACTCCAAGTGGCCCTTGTGGTGTTTGGACCCAGTCCAAATGTACCTTCTGTCTGTCTCTGACACAGGCAGACAATAGGAGTATTATTTACTGCCCTGGCTCTGTGGAATTCCACAGACCATCTGCAAGAACAAAAGACCTGCTAACATCTTGCCCAACCCTCTTCCCAAGTGGAGGCTGATCTATATTTTGTCTATGATTTTCCCCAAAATGGGAGAGTCGTATTTCTGTTTTGCCACCACCTTGACAAAGCCAGTGAGAGCAAAAGAGCTGCTATGGCCAGCAACTGAATGGCATCCCTTTGCCAGATGCCATGGTAAGGGGAAAGAGCACTGTGCCTGAGGTCAGGATACCTGGGTCGAAAGCCTGACTTTAACACTTAATGTTTGTGTGACTGTGTAAAAGTCACTTCAGCTTATGCAAAGTCATGGTATATTGAGTTAGAAAAGGCATTAAATTTGAAATTAAAAGATACGCATTCCAATTCTGATTCTGTTGCTAGTAAGTCTTAGTTTCTTTAGCAGTAAAATGGGATGATACTTTTTACCATTTACCTCATAGGAATGTTGTGAGGAAAGAGCTTTGAGAATCTTTTAAATAGATGTTATAAGAATGTGAGTTATTATTTCTTATGTATTTCTTTTGGAGAGAAATGTCTTCTATTCCCAGGGAGTAACCATAACATCCCATTAACTGGTGTCCCTGGAGTTGAGAGCAAGAGATTCAGTTACATTATCTATGTATAAGATGGGCATAATACTTGCATTAGGTGCCATATATAATTGTCTTGAAAAAAAAGCACTTCTTAAAACCTTAAAACATTATATAAATATGAAATATTGTTCTTATTTATGTAATTCTTCTTTGAGGAGAACATTCTTTAAGACTTCCTCATCCCAATAATTGATGTGGTTAGAATTGAGAATGAGAGCCCTTTCCTTAGATGTGCTTTCTCAGGATAATAATAACCATCACATAATATTTTTACAGCTATAGCAATTTATAAAGATCTGTTAGGAATATCACCTGCACAATATAGATATGCCACACCAGAGAATTCTTTGATCATTGAAGTAATGAAAAATGTAGCTTGTTACATCTTCTCTGTTACTGAATATTCACAAACCACCTTGTCATTTAGGTAGTACAAATGTTATGATACCCATTCTACAGATGAATAAAAGAGGCGAACAAGTGACAGGACTATGACTTGAACCCGGATCCCCGGATTCTGGATTTCATTGCTGTATCTACTATATCATGGTGCAAGTCTTTACCAGGGAGAATGTGGCAACTGCATTGATACATTTGGGAAGCACTGTCTCTGTGGAGGGGCTGCTAGGTGGTGAAGTAAAGCACCATGAATTTTTTTTAAATTTGTTACTTTTTTAAGTTTCAGTACAAGGATGTGGTGCAGTGCATACAAATATACAAGTCATTGTTGTTTAGTCAGCTATTAGTCTATATCCCTATATGGTCCAAGTACAAACAAATAAGCTTCCAACTTTTGAGAACAGTTGCCTGAATGCCAAGAGGACTAGTTTACCATGTTGACCACAATGACACAAAACTAAAAGGTATACTTTAGTGTCTTAGCAAGAATACACTGAGCTACATGTACAATAAGTATGCTTAATTAGTGTATTAAACAGGAAAAAATGCAATGCATAATGCATAGAAACCCAATTTTATCTGATGTATAAAATCAAAATGTGCCTAACACATTTAACACAGTCTTCCTGGGTTCAAATCTGGACTCAGATACTTATTAACTATGTGACCCTGGGCAAATCACTTAACCCTGTTTTTCTCACTTTCATCATTTATAACAAGAGTTGGAGAAGGAAATGGCAAACTATTCCAGTATCTTTGCCAAGAAAACCCCAAATGGGTTCACAAAGGGTTGGATACAACTGAAAATGGCTCAACAACAACATCTCTGTGGAATTAATATTCCAGGAAATAATGTGAAGTCTTTTCATTAAGTTATAAAATCAGAGAACCTTAGAACTGAAAGAGACCTCAGAGGGCCTCTTCTCCAATACTCATCAGATGAGTAATTGCTGTAATACTATCACTGACAAGTAGTCATCCACCTTCTGCTTGAAGACTTTTGTGATGGGGAGCTCATTACTTGTGTGACCCAGTGCCAGTCAACTAATCTTTCTCGGTCTTAACTTCTTCATTAGTAAAACAAGGTGTTTGAACTAGATGGCATCTATAACCCTTTCTGGCTTGAAACCAATGATTCTATGATCCTACCTTGTGGGGTAGCTCAGTCAACTTCTAGAAAACTCTATTAGTTGAAATATGCTTTCTTTGACAGATCCAGAATCTACATCTCAGCATCATTCACTCTCTTATTCTTGCCCTTCAGGGTCAAGCAGAACCATGTCTAAACCTTTTTCCACATGGCAGCCCTTCAAGTACTTGAAGAAAGTGTTCATGTTCCTCCTGAGTTTTTTTTTTTAATGTAACAACTTTTTAAATTCAGCAAGACCTGCTTTCAACTTGGCACTTCTATTTTGTCAATCTCAGGTAGATTTTCTTGAAGAAGGGGAAGATAATTTTAAGTTTAAGTTCAATAGTCATTTATTAAGTACATATTGTGGGCAGAGCATTGTGTTAGGCCCAGGGTAAATGTCCCTGCCCTTCAGGAGTTTACAAGTTAGTAAGTTTAATAGGTGGACACACACACACATACAGAGAGAGAGAGAGAGAGAGAGAGAGAGTCTAGAGAGAGAGGCACACACAAATAGCTAAGATAAAAATGATACCTTATACAGCTGGGGTAGAACGGGTGTAAGTTAAATGCTTTGTGAGGCTGGAAAGGATAAGTTCCTTACTTAAGTAGGGAAGAAAGTGTTTTTTCTACTATTTATTAGAAAAAGCATCACCCTTAAAGTCTGCTTTCCTGGGACTGAGTCCTTGATCTGTCACTGACTAATTGGTTGACACTGGTGAATTAGCTTCATTTCTGAGGGCCTTAATTCTGTCATTTACAAAATGATCTGACTATACTCAGCGATCTCTTTAAAAGCCTACATTTAACATTCCGCGATTCTGGGATGGTCAGGGAGGGCTTCTTGGAGGAGTTAGTATTAGAGTAGGCTAGGGATATTTTCAACAGTGGTAAATGGGTAGCTTTCTAGGCATATGGCACATTAAGTCTTGCAGTCCCCGCTTTAAAGGAAAAGCCAACTTAATTGTTGTTAGGTGCCTGCCAGTAGCTCAGTTAATTAATACCCTGTAAATAAACAGGGGGGACCTACTGCTCAATATAGCCCTGACCATCAAACTTTCAAACATATTGTGAGATGATAAGGCAACCAAAGCAGGTGATGTGATTAGGTAGCCACCAACTGGGCCCCCTTGCAACACTGCTGGTGTCTTTGAAATCTCATGACCTCAGGGATTATACCACCTCTTAAAACTCCTTTGGCTCTGAGTAGTTTTGTACAGAGGCCACAAAATCATAGGATTTAGGGTTGCAAGTGTTTGAATCAGATATTTCCAGGCCCCTTCAGTTTTTGATGGCTTTGAGGAAGCCACTGATTTGCATCTTTACACTTTCACTGGCCTCCCTAATGAGCTTCTGTGCACACGGTTAATGAACTAATTACTTTTGGGCAAAATTAGCACCGAATCCCAAACCTGTGTCTCCAGTTTCCTTAATAGAGGGCTCTTTTATGGAGCTGAAGAAAGCATAATGCCACAACAGCACGGCTGGATTTCTGACAATAGGTATTCACTCTTAAAGGAAGGAGTCTTCCGAGACAGGGAGAACAATATGAATGAAAACGTCCCCTTGAAGACGGACATTGGAAATAACGAGTTTTTGTTTTTTATTTATTTATTTTTAAATTTAGGATAGGCTGAATTTCACTGGGTCCTGAGTTAAAAATAGAGTTTTTCTGTGAGTCCACAGGTAACTTTCTGGAACTGAGTAGTTTAATGACAGCAAAATAGAGGTATGCCAAGTTGTCTGGTTTCAATTCATGTGGTGAGCAGACAGAGCATCTTTGAGTTCTCAGGAGGGAACTTTTATACCTGGGGTTTCTTTTAATAGGAAGAAAAAATTTTGAGGTGGAATGAAGATGGTGGATTAAAGGCAGCTCAGTCAAATTCTACCAACATTCCCATCCACACAACTTTAAAGTAATGCTTCAGATTGAATTTTGGAGTGGTAGAGCCAATAAGAGTTCAGAGTGAGATAGTTTTCCAGCCTAAGACAACTTAGGAAGCAGGTAGGAGAGATCTGTGTCATTGGGACGGGGGTCACCAGGATTGCACTCTGTAGAGCCTTGAGTTGAGGAACTTTGAAAGCAAACTTGATAGCAGCAGCAGCTTCAGGGGCTTTCAGCCCAGAAATGGTAAGGGAGTTGGACAATTGGTCAGAAAGTGATTACAGGGAACCCTTTGATGGCACTGGATGCAGCTGCCACTGATTGGCATCTCTTATTGCCCATAAGCAGCTCCAAAGTGCTTGTGTTTGGTCTTAAGGAAACAGGGACCCTGGTCAGAGTTCCAGGGTTGGGGAAGAGTATTTGTGGTCACTCACAAGGGAGCAGGGGACTGGTCACAGTTCCAGGGCCAAGAGGAGCAGCTTTAGTGCTTGTAGCTGCAGGGGAGCAGGGGTACTACCTCGGTACAGACCAGAGCATGCACCAGGAGAGCAGTGACCACACTTCTCCCAAGATCACACCACTTGGAAACACCAAAAACTTGAAGACCCCCAGAACCAGCAATGAAAATAGCAGCACAAAAAAAGTATTGGCAAAGTGCCTCCTCACTGGTGAGCACAGCCCAACTTTAACATAAAGTTCAAAGTCAAGAAATAGGCTGAAAATGAGCAAACATAAAAAAAGAACTTGACCATAAAAAACTACTATGGAGGCAGGGAAAATCAAGACACAAGTAAGAAAAAGTGTGAAAAAAAACAATGTGAACAGCTACAACAAAGCCTTAAATAAAATGCTACTTGGACCCAAGCAAAGAAGAATTCTTGGAAGAGTTAAAGAAATAGATAAGAGTGGGAGAGAAAAAAAAAATTGGGAAAAGAAATGAGAGTAGTGCAAGAAAATTGCTAAGTGAAAAATAACAGCTTGGTAAAAGAGGCACCAAAATATGGAAAAAATAATTCCATAAAAATAGAATTGGCATAATGGTAAAAGACGCACAAAAGTTTGTTGAAAAAAAAAAGAACTCCTTAAAAAGAAGAATAGGTCAAAGGGAAAACAGATGCAGAAGCTCACTGAAGAAAATAATTCCTTAAAAATAAAAATTGGATAAATGGAAGCTAATGACTTAATGAGATAGCAAGAAACAATCAAAGAAAGTTAAAAGAATTAAAAACAGATGGAAATGTGAAATATCTCATAAAAATAACTAACCTGGAAAATATATTGAAGAGAGATAATTTAAGAATTATTAGACTATCTGAAAGTCAGGACCAAAAAATAGCTTAGACATTCTTTTCAAGAACCAGAGGAAATTGAAAGAATCCAGACATCATTTCCTGAAAGAGATCCAAAAGTAAAACTCGAAGGAATATTATAGCCAAATTCCAGAGCTCCCATATCAAATAGAAAATATTGCAAGCACCTAGAAAGAGATCATTGAAATATAATGGAGCCATAATCAGGATCATACAAGGTTTATCAACTTCTACATTTAAAAAGTGGAGGGCTTGAAATATAACATTCTAGAAGGCAAAGGAGCTAGGATTACAACCAAGAATAATCTACTCAGTAAAATTGAGTATAATCCTTCAAGGGAAAAAATATTTAATGAAATAGAAAACTTTCAAGTATTCTTGATGAAAAGACTGGAGCTGAATAGAAAATTTGACATTCAAACATAAGACACTAAAGAAGCATACAAAAGGTAAACATTAAAGAGTAATGATGCAGTTACAAGGAATTTATATTGACAGAGAGCAGAAGTGTGAGTTGACTATGATGGCATGATTTCTTCCCCTAAAAAAATAAATGAAGGGATGAGAAAGAGGGATTCCCTGAGAGAAGTGGGAAGGGAGAGATAGAATAGGGAAATTTTTCTCACATTAAAAGGTGCACAAGGAAGAACTTTTATAATGAAGGGGAAAATGGGGTTGGGGTAAGCAATGCTTGAACCTCACTCTCATTGGAATTGGTCCAAAGAGGAAAGAATACACACACACACACACACACACACACACACACACACATTTATATATGTATATACATACACACATATTTATATATGCATATACATACACACACACATACATATGTGTATGTGTAAGTATATTCAACTGGGTATAGAAATCTATCTTACCCAATAAGGAAATAGGAGGAGAAGGGGATAAGAGATATGGGGTGGGGAATGATAAAAGGGAGAGTGGATTAAGGGAGACAGTAGTCAGAAATAAATAGACTTTTAAAGAGGAACAAGATAAAATTAGAAAGAAGAATAAACAGATGAAAATAGGATGGAAGAAAATACACAGTAATCATATCTGTGAATGGGAACTGGTTGAGCTTACTCATAAAAGAGAAACAGATAGAAGAATGGATTAGAAACCAGAATCCAAGGATATGTTGTTTACAAGAGACACAATTGAAACACAAAGACACACATCCAGTTAAAATAAAGGACTAGAGCAGAATCTATTATGCTTCAGGTAAATCAAAAAAGGCAGAGGTTAACAATCATGCTGTCAGACACAGCAAAAGTAAAACCAGACATAATTAAAAGAGGTAATCAGGGAGACTACATTTTGCTAAAAGGTAACATAGACAATGAAGTAAAAATTTTGCAGTTAGTTTTTCCAATAAAGACTCCATTTCTCAAATATATAGAGAATGAAGTCAAATTTATAAAAAATAAGAGCCAATCACCAATTGATAAATGGTCAAGGAATATGAAAAGTTGATTTTCAGAAGAAGAAATCAATACTATCTATAGTCTTATGAAAAAGTACTCTAAATCCTTATTGATTAGAGAAATGTAAATTAAAACAACCATTAAGTACCACATTACACCTATTAGAAATGACAAATTCTGGAGGGAATGAAGGAAAAATAGTACACTGATGAATTGTTGGTGGAGTTGTAAACTAGTTCAACCACTCTAGAGAACAATTTGGAATTATGTCCAAAAGGCTATAAAACTATGAATACCCTTTGATCCAGAAATACTGCTACTATGTACCCCAAACAGATCAAAGCAAAAAGAAAAGGACTGATATGTACAAAAATAAGTATAGCAGCAATTTCTGCGGTGCCAAAGAATTGGGAATTGAGGGGATGCTCATCAACTACGTAATGGCTAAACAAAAACATATGATTGCAATAGAGTACTGTGTTTTTTTAAAGAAATGTCAAGGGGAAAAAAATATGACAAGACCTATATGAACTGATACAAAGTGAAGAGAAGAACTGGGAGATCATTGTGCACAGTAAAAGCAATGTTGTAATGATGATCAACTTTGAAAGACTTGGCTACTCTGATCAGTACAAGGATCTAAAGGGCTCACAATGAAAAAAAAATACTGTCCACCTACAGAGAGAAAACTGATGAACTATGATTGCAAATTGAAGTATAATTATCTTGCTTTTATATTATATATATATGTGTGTGTGTGTGTGTGCGTGTGTGCTTGTGTATGTGTGTATGTGTGTATATATGTATATATATAATTTGCTTTTTTCTGATATGGCTAATATGTAAATATGTCTTGCATGATTTCACATGCATAATTGATATCATATTGCTTGCCTACTCAGCAGAGAGTGGAGGAGAGGGAGGTAAGAAGAGAATTTGGAACTCAAAATTTAAAAAGAAAAGAATATTATAAATAAAATAATAAACTAATTTCTTTTAAAAGACAGGAAAAAAGTTTCTTTGCCTCTAAACACTAAAAGAATATTACTGCCTATTTTATTAATGACTCAGATCAAAGCATAGATGGCAAGTTCATCAGATTTGCAGATGACACAAATTTAGGAGCAATAGCTAACTTTGCATAATGGGATCAGAATCCCAACAGTTGTAGACCAGTTGGAATGAAGGGTTGAATCTAATAATGAAATTTAATAGGGTTTCATAATATAATACCTGCTTTCAAAAACTCATTTGTACAAGTATGGGATAGAAGTTGGCTGGGACATTATTAGATGGCAGTTCACATGAAAAAGACTTTGAGTTTGAGTAGGCCTCCAGGTCCACATGATATCACAATGAGATAAGGCACTCTAAATCATTGATACCATCTTGAGCTGCATTAACAAGACCATAGAACCCTGAATGGGAGGAATAATAGTCTCACTGTTTTCTTTTCTGATCAGATCCCATATAAAGGATTATGGTTAGTTCAAGAAACTGCAAGTCAGCTTACTTTCTACTTTTTTCAATTCATGAACATCTTTTTTCTTTCCCTCTTGTTTACTTTCATTAAAAGCACACAAACAAGCAAGCCCCCTTGTAACAGATAGATATAATTAAGCAAAACAAATTTCCATATTGGCCATGCCAGCATCCTGAGTCTACCACTTCTCTAGCAGAAAAAAAGGTACCATGCTTCATCAATGGAAGGAGCTACGTTTTAGAAAGGACATTTAAAGATAGGAATAAATCTAGAGGAGAGTAACCAGGACAGTGGGCAGCCTGAAGCACATGTCATGGGAGAAGCAGTAGCAGCCATTCAGCTTTAGGCCCTGTCTTCCTATGCTTTCTTTGTTTCTATTTAATAAATAAATTAAGCCTCCTATTTTCTCTGGAAGAGACAGAGACCCTGGTGTTCATGCAGTTAGAGAGAAATGACTGGAGATCAGTAACCAGATAAAATTAGATAGTTTAGCTCATTAGATAATTGAATTTTAGCTTGGATTTATTGTAATATAAACTACATGGAGTGGGATAAGGTGTAAGAAGGCTTGAAAGGGGACATGTTGTGAAGAACTTTATATTTCAAACAGAACTTTTGATTCTTGAGGTAATAGGGAGCCATTGGTATTTATTGAGTAGTGGAATGGCATGATCAAACATACATTAAAGAAAATTACTTTGCCACTGAGTCAAGGGTTAATTGGAGTGGGGAAGACTGAAACAGAGAGAACATTTTAGACACTGTTGTTCAGATGAAAAATCATGAGGGCCTCAATTAGAGTTGTAATGGTGGAGTGGAAAAAAGACATATATTAGAGAGGAGGTGAAGATAAGAACATCAAGATTTGGTAATGGATTGCATATATGGGATAAATGTCAGTGATAAGTCTAAGATGACACTGGAGTTGGGATCCTGAGTGATTGAGATGAGGGTAGTACCCTCTTCAGTCTTAGAGAAATTAGGAAGAAAAGAAAAATTGTGTGTGTGCAGAGGAGTTCTGTAATTGATAAACCGAATTTTTAAGATATTTCTGAGACTTCTAGTTTAAAATGTCCAGTAGGCAATTGTTGATTCAATATTGGAGCTTAAGAGAGATTTGGGATAGGTAGAGAGATTTGGGAATCATGTGCAGTTAGGTGATACAGTGTGGATAGAGTACTAGACCTGGGGTGAGGGAGATCTGCATTCAAATCCAGCCTCAAGCACTTGCTAGCTACATGACCCTGGGCAAGTTAACTCTGTGTGCTCAGTTTCCTCATCTAAAAAATAGTGATGATAATAGCACCTATCTTCCAGGGATGTATTGAGGATGAAGTCATATTTATAAAACATTTCTGCAAACTTTAAAGTGCTACAAAAATGCTGCAGCTGCTGCTACTACTACTACTACTACCATGATAACTATAACCATTGGAGCTACTGAGATCTCAAAGTGAGGTATTACACAGAGAAAAGAGAAGAGAGCCCAGGGCAGAGGCTTGGTGTACACCCATGGTTAGAAAATATAATATGTATGAAGATTCAACAAAGGAGACTGAGAAGTGGTCAGACAGGTAGATGGAGAGCCAGGAGAGAGAAGTGTCACAAAAACCTAGAAATTGGGGGAATCAGAGTAGATCATTAGTGTCAAATAGCTTAGAAAAGCTCAAATAGAATGAGGATTGAGATAACTAAGAGGTCTCTGGTAACTTTTGAGAAAGTAATCTTAGTTGAGTGATGAGGTGGGAAGCCAGAATACAGAGGGTCCTATGTACTATATCTTAAGTTGTATGTACAAGGGTATTATTTGTTTCCACCCACTAAATAAGTTGAGCTTTACCGATTCTTCCTACCCCTACTTGCCCAACCTCATTCGGTATAGGGAACTTTCATGAAAGTAGAGTAAGATCAATAACAAGGTCAGCTACAATTTGCAGGACTCATTAGCTAATTATATTTCATCTTGTGTGCTTGTGTTTTGTCAGCTGCTTTTTACTAAATAAATTAAAATTTACCTCCTCCCCAATCTATCTTCCGTAGGAAAAGATAACCTAGCATCCAGAGAATTAGAGAGAAACAACTTGAGATAAATAGTAAGATGAAATAAAATCTCTTTAGATTCACATCTCCCAAATAATAAATGTGCCATGGCAGTCAGCATCAGATATTAGCTATAATATTTACTCAGGAGATTCACAGACTATAAATTTCGCCTCAGCCACCAAATATGAAAAGTTAAGAGACTGGATGTTTCAATAACTTGCAGAGTATGTGCTAAGTTTGTGATTCTTCTAATTCCAAACTACACCAATGTACATAAAAAAGTGTGATGTATAGCACTTTACTGAAGCACATTACCATCTTTGTTGAATCTCACTGGACAGCGTCTAGCTTATCAATTTCCTTTTTAAACTGTAGCTTCTTAAATTCTTTTGGAAAATTCTGCCTTTTTTCTTTAAATATTTTCATTATGGTTTCTCGTGGTACGTGTAGACAAAACTTATTAAATTTTTATAGAAATGAGAAAGTAGACATAATGGTCAATGATTCCTTCTCAGTTTCCCTTTTATATTAGTATTACCTATGCTGTTTAAAAAATCCATTATAATTTTTTCTCTCCTTTGAGATTTCTTGAAGTTTAGTTCCCAAATGCTTTTATAATGTTGTCACTTCCAGCATGAGTTAGTTGCCTCCATGTTGTATTTGGCTTAATCTATCTGCTTTTTTC
>NW_020947062.1:3996484-4027653 GCF_900497805.2 Vombatus ursinus | reverse complement strand
GACTGCAAGTTCTCTACTGGTTGGCAAGCAGCTCAAGTGTTTGCTGGATTCTCTTGGCATTTTTGTGTTGATTCTTTGACAATTCAATGTTGTAATTTCTAAGCAAGTGAAGTGTGATGATATATTTCCCAGTTTTTTTTAAAATAATTCCTTTGTGCCACATAGATCACTTGTTCTCTCAACATTTAGTTGTATTTATAAGAAAATTCACTTAATGAAATATTCAAATATCTCATTTTGTTAGAAGAGCAAGTTATAATATGTAGCAATTCATTTGTTTTTTATTAAATTATGCCTTGATATCATTGGTACCTCTGAGTTTAGTAACATGGCATCAAGTCAGTGAAATTGGTTGTTTGCCAAGGGTTGAAAAATAACACATGATGAATCTACCTCATTGTCCTCCTTCTTCTGTCTCTCTCCTCTGTCATCATCTTTTTACTTGAGTCATACAAATACATGCTTGACCTATCTGTAGTTGAAAGGTTTCAGTTGTTATCTGATTCTATCATGTCTTGTTGGTGTTTTTGTTGATATTGGGTTTTTTCATTAAAGGTCTTTTTCATTAAAGAATACAATTGGGGCTCAGAAAACTAAAATTAAAATTGGGGCTCACAGCCATAGAACCAACTAGTTGGGAGCAAAGTTGGTGATGAAACCCACTTTCAGATATCAATGTGGCAAAGGATTAATTAAATCTTTCCATTTTTCCCCTGATGATACAAAACAGAAGATGTGTCTGACGATGAAAATCTGGCAAGTACAAAGAGGATATCTACAACTGAAGCATATTAGGCCTGAAATTGGGCAGACAGGTGGTTCAGTGGATAGCGTACTGGGCCTGGGGTCAGAAAGACTCATCTTTCTGAGTTCAAATTGGGCCTCAGACACTTACTAGCTGTGTGACCCTGAGTAAGTAACTTAACTTTGTTTGCCTCAGTTTCTTCATCTGTAAAATGAGCTAGAGAAGAAAATGACAAACCACTCCACTATCTTTGCCAAGAAAACCCCAAATGGGATTGTGAGGAGTGGGACACAACTGAAACGACTAAATAACGAGAAGAAGGCCTGAAATCTCACAAATTTCTTCCAAAAAAATTATAATTACTTTTATGATTGTGTTGTGTTCCCTATACTGCCTACTTCCTCCCTTTTGCCCCATCTTAGATTCAGGGTCCCCTGGAAGAGAGTGACCTCAGTGTGTGGTTAGTAGCTAAAATGATATATCAGAAATATTGCTTTTTGGTTACCATATTCATACTGGTTAATGAAATAGACACTGTCCCACCTTGGAATATCCACACATATCTAAGGTCTTTTCCTCCATGCTATATTGCAGGTGAGCATAATTTTCCCAATATGTAAATTATAGTGAATTTTAAATTCTTCCTCCTTTCTCCTAGATTGTCTATTGTTTTTGAAGAATGTGACACTGTTACAAGAAGGCCACTGGGTTGAATTTAATATACAGAACTGAATATTATTCCCTACCTCCAACCCCATTGTTTGGTTTGAATTCAGAAACTCAACTGATTTGTATTTGATCTTTGGTTTGGTTTGAGAGGGAGTGCTCTTTTGTGGCACACGAAGTTAAAATAAAAAAAAAATGATCTGGTCATTTCTAGACCAATTAACGGTGAGTATGCCATTTTTGGCAGTATAAATTGGGCAAAATAAAAATAAAAAGTCATTGTTTTATATGAGTATGCATTTAGTCGATTACTGAAGAGTCAGTAATCATCTCTCAGATGCAACTGGGAAGTTCTTAAAAAACACTATTTCCATTTCACAGTCCATAAAAATTGATTAAAGCTATTTTCCTAAATTAGCAATATGTGGTAGCTATGCTCAGTTAATGCCCAGTTGAATATATGTCAATACACTTTTGGTCTCAATTTGTTTTTAGAATTCTCTCCACTAGGACCTCTTATATTCAGTGCCTCTTCACCAAATAATTCATGTTCCACCTTCCCCCAACAAAAAGTTCTGTCTCAGGGACAAAAGAATAAATACATGTACAATTTATCACCTTTTTGAAGGGTGGGGTTTTAAGTCTCAATGAAGTCAGCAATCATCCATTAAATCCCAAAAGTATATTTCCAAGAAAGAGTTCATTTTTTTTATTTGTATAGAACTATAGAATTCACAAAGAACTTTTCTTACTACAGTGTTGGGAGTCAAGTAAAAAATAAAATTATGCCCAAAGAATACAATTGGGGCTCAGAAAACTAAAATTAAAATTGGGGCTCACAGCCATAGAACCAACTAGTTGGGAGCAAAGTTGGTGATGAAACCCATGTCTTGTGAATTTTAAGTTCAGAATTCTTTAAAATGCACCATGAAGGGAGAGAAAATTCCAAGTGAGTAAACAACAAATTGAGCATTTATGGACATTAATTGCTTGATGATCATTAGCCAAAACAACTATGCCACCCCATTGCTCTTAGTAGATCTTTTGCAGTTTCTTTTGACACATCACTCAACCATTGTGAGTTATGTTGAATCATATCTCTGAAATCCCTACTCATGATTTTGGATGATGCTGAGGGTGGGTGGGAAATTACCCATAAATTTGTCAACAGTGCCTTTGCACAACAGTAGCATGAGTCAGTATTGGGGAAATGTTGATAGTCATTTTTTCAATGCAAAGTTCTTAAAGTATATTTAAAATCTATGCTCCTTGTTGCCAGCTACCTCTAAAAGATCCAGAGATTGATAACTGCTCACATGTTCTCAGCCAGATCTTCACTGTTCCTGTGAATGCACACTGGAGGTAACAGGGAGTGCATATTAAGTTCTGGCTTAGGCTTCAGCTGGTCCATGTGACCACAAAACCACAATGATAAGGCTGATGCCAGACCTCTTATGAATCCCCTTTTAAAAACAGCCACAAATGATGGGATCACTATGGGCTTCTGGCCACAGAATAATAGCCCTTAACCACGGGAACCTTTCTCCTCAGAGCTCCTAATCCTGGCTGATAGTTGGTGGGACCAGAGCTCTGCTCCAAGTGCCTTTATATTTTCTCTTTTCAGAGGAGGGAAATTTGCATGAGAAATCTTCTCTACAATCAGACCCCCAAAACACATGTGCTGGCTAAAGGCATTGACGGATTAGTGGCATCCTATTTTAGAGAGAGGCACAGGATAATAACAACTCGTTTCTATAGCTATTTACAGCTTATAAAATGATTTTCTCCCCAAAACTCTGGGTGATAGGCAGTACAAATATCATTATCTCTTTTTCACAGATGAGGTAGTTGAGGCTCAGAGGTAAACTAATTTGCACACAGTCATATGACTAGATAGAATCAGAGCTAGGGCTTGAATAACAAATTTCTGACTAATATGTTGCTCTTTTCTCCAGAACAAATCTTTTAGAAAACCTATTGCCCCATTTTAAAATGCCCTTAGGGCCTTCCTGGGCAAGCTACATGGCACAGTGGATAGAGAAGTGAGGAAGATTTATCTCCCTGAGTTCAAATCTGGCCTCAGACACTTACTAGCTGTGTGATCCTGGGCAAGTCACTTAATCCTGTTTGCCTCAGTTTCCTCATCTGGAAAATGAGCTGGAGAAGGAAATGGCAAACCATTCCACTATCTTTGCCAAGAAAACTCCAATTGAGGTCATGAAGAGTCAGACATGACTGAAATGACTAAACGACGACAACAACAACAGAAAGGGTCTTCCTATCAGTTCCATCCAATTACTTACATTTCTATACCCTTCACACGTACATTATTAGAAAATCTCTGCAGAAGACCATATCATAAAGATTTGACCATGTCACTCACTGACTTAAAAATCTTCAATGTCTCCCTATTATCTCTAGGATAAAATACAAAATCTTTAGCCTGATACATACATTTCACATTATTCCCTTTCAAATAATTCTCATAATGGAATGGTCTATGTGCATGATATTTTAATCTTCTATCTCCATTCCTATGAATAGTTTACTTCATATCTGGAATACAATCTTTCTTTACCACCACCTTCCCGAATCCCTAATTTCCTTTAAAATGCAACTTAGATGTTCCATCCCATACAAAATCTTTTGTGATGCTCTGTCAGACCTACTTGAAATTATTTTATATTCTTTTGTATATATGTCATACCATGTATATAGGTTATGTCCCCTCAGTAAAATGTAAGATCCTTGAGATCAGAGATTGTTTTGCTTTTGGCATTGTATTCCCAGGCCCTAGCAAGGCCCTTTTCATATAATAAAATTTTAACCAATTTAATTGAATTGTATTTCAGAAACAACAAAGGTCAAATAGTTGCTTTCATAACATGTTAAAGTTGGAAGGAATCTGTGAGATATCCTCATTTTTCAGTTGAGGAAAGGAAGATCTAAAAGTTAAATGATTTACCTAAGGTCACCCTAGTTATAAATATCAGAATCAAGACTCAATCCCACATCATTTGGCTTCAAATCCAAGATTCTTTCAATTTCCCCCACATAAATAAATTCTATCTGGGTTTGGACTCTTTGAGTGAGCCCGTGAAACTCCTCCACATATATTTGAAAACTATTTACAATTCCCTACTGGATTCTGTACTTTCCACATTATTGTTGGGTGGGGTCTGGAAGCTGTCCCAAGGTTGATTTTATTGAAAGCGTATTGTTGCTCTAACTCACTATATAAATTCAGAGAGAAATCAGGGGAATTGTTTCAGATTAAATAATCCTTATGTTTAAGCTAGACATTTGCCTCTCAAGGAAATAGTTCAGGTGTTGATCTTGAGGGGCAATCATCACTATTAATGTGCTTCAGTTTTACTGCATTACCAGCAGGCATAAGAATGTTAACTAGTCTTAAGGATTATGATAGAATATAGGACTGTTCAATGTCCCTAATATTTTGTGTCAGTACTGTTCACCCTGAGAGATTATAATAAATTACCTCATTACTTTAGGAAAAGGTTGTGGTCCCGCTGCCCAGGGGAAGTAAGCCAAAATGCTACCTTTGCTTTCAAGAATCAGCCTGGACACAGGAGAAATGTAGAGAATGGCCTACCTACCCCAGACTATGTCTATACAATCTGGAGTTTGATAGAAAATGCATATTGGCTCTGGAATGAGAAGACTTGGGTTCAAATTCTACCACAGACACTTACTATCTGTGTGACTTTGGGCAAGTTACTTAAGATTTCTGGTCTTCACTCCCTTCATGTATAAAATTAGGGTGTCAGACTAGATAGTCTCTGAAGTTCACTCTAGCTAAAAATCTATGATGCTATGATCGACCGACAGGTCACCAATACCAAATCCAAAAAAACACATTGTGACAACCTATTTACAATAATAACACATGAGAAAAATAGCAATAACTCACATTCCCATATAATATTAAGGCTTAAAATATGTTTTATCTCATAATAACACCATTAAGTGGTTGATAAAATTTATTTATTATTATTAGTTATTATTCTCATTCTTACACATGAAGAAAATGAGCCACGCAAGTAGTAGAGCCTGGATTTAAATTGATGAAGGAGGTTATCTAAAACAACTAGTACAATTCCCAAGGAGGAAAATGAGGTTCAGAAGAAATCACTTTCTTCAGGTTATACATTTATGGGCTGAGCTGAGATCGTGTCCTTTGGCAACATCATTGCCTTTCAGTAGGTAAAAGTCATTATATTATCATCTTTAGAGGATAATAAGAGCATGGAAAAATTCTATATAACAATCACAGTGAATAAACTCCTTTATTGTCTCTTTATCCAAGTCATTCCCACTAATGGTTAGAGTCACTCAGGACTTTTTTCTGCTTTGTAATCTATACTATATATTCATTTATAATTTTTATGTTGATGATTCTCCAATCTACTTATGTGCAATTTACTTATCTACTCTCCTATTGGACATTTTGAATTTGATACCCTTAAACATCCAATTGGGGGTAATAATAACTCTGTTTTTCATCTCAACAACACTGTTATCTTTTTTTAAAGTTTAATAGTATTTTATTTTTCCCCAGGTAAGTCAAGAATATATTTAGTATTCATTTTTTATAAGATTTTGAGTTCCAATTTTTTTCCCTTTCTCCCTTTCCTCCCCTTTTCTGAAAATGGTGGGTTGTTTGATATAGTTTATGCATGTACTATCATGTAAAAATATTTCCATATTAGTCAGAGTTGTGAAAGAAGAAACAGATCGAAACAAACAAAAAAAAAGAAACCATGAAAGGAATAAAGTAAGTGAAAAAAATAGACTTCAATCTGCATTCAGAGTCCATCAGTTGTTTTTGTTTTTTGTTTTGTTTTTTTTTATTTGGATATGGATAGCATTTTCCTTCATGAGTCCTTTGTACTTGTCTTGGATCAGTGTGTTGCTGAGAAGAGCTGAGTCATTCATAGTTGATCATCACACAGTGTGGTGATACTGTGTGCAATGTTTTCTTGGTTCTACTCATTTCACTTTGCATCAGTTCATACAAGTTTTTCCAGGATTTCCTGAAATCTGCCTGTTCATCCTTTTTTATTGCACAAGCCATTCCTCCATTGATGGGCATCCCCTTAATTTCTAATACTTTGCCACCACAAAAAGGGCCGCTATAAATATTTTTGCACCTGTAGGTCTTTCTCCTTCGTTTACATTCTCTTTGGGATATAGTGTTATTGTAGTGTTATTGTTGGATCAAATGGTATGCATTTTGGTGGCCCTTTGCTCATAGTTCCAAATTGCTCTCCAGAGTGGTTGGATCAGTTCACAACCCTGCCAACAGTGCATTGGTGTCCCAATTTTCCCATATCCCCTCCAACATTTATCATTTTCTTCTTTTTATCATATTAGCCAATCTGATAGGTGTGAGGTGGTATCTCAGTTGTTTTAATTTGCATTTCTCTAGTCAAAAGTGATTTAGAGCACTTCTTCATATGCCTATAGATAGCTTTGATTTCTTCATCTGAAAGTTGCCTGTTCATATCCTTTGACCAATTATCAATTGAGGAATGGCTTGTATTCTTATAAATTTGATTCAGTTCTGAATATATTCAAGAGATGATGTCTTTATCAGAGACACTTGCTATAAAGGATGTTTCCCAGCTTTCTGTTTTCCTTCTAATCTTGGTTGCATTGGTTTTGTTTGTACAAAAGTTTTTTTCATCTAATATAATCAAAATTGTCTATTTGACATTTTGTAATGCTCTCTATCTCTTGTTTGATTATGAATTCTTTCCCTCCCCATAGATCTGACATGTAGACTATTCCTTGCTGTTCTAATTTGCTTATGGTGTCACCCTTTAGGCCTGAATTATACACCCATTTTGACCTTATCTTGTTATACAGTGTGAGATATTGGTTTATACCTAGTTTGTGTCCTATTGTTTTCCAGTTGTCTCAGAAGTTTTTGTCAAATAGTGAGTTCTTTTCCCAAAAGCTATAGTCTTTGGGTTTATCAAACACTAGGTTACTATGGTCATTGACTACTGTGTCTTTTGTACCTAATTTTTCCAGTGATCTACCACTCTACTTCTTAGTCATTACCCTATGTTTTTGATGATTACTCTTTATGATATAGTTTGAGATCTGGTATCCTTAAGCCACCATCCTTTGTATTTTTTTTTTGTTCATTAATTCCCTTGATATTCTTGACCTTTTCTTCTTCCAGATGAATTTATTCTTATTTTTTTAGCTCTATGAAATAATTTTTGATAGTTTGATTGGTATAACACTGAATAAGTAAATTGGTTTAGGCAGAATTATCATTTTTATTATTTTGGCTTGGCCTACCAGTGAACAATCGCTATTTTTCCAGTTTTTTCGATTTGACTTTATTTGTGTAAAAGTGTTTTGTAATTGTATTCATATAATCCCCAGGTTTGTCTTGGCAGGTAGACTTCTAAATATTTTATATTTATTACAGTTATTTTAAATGGAATTTCTCTATTTCTAGCTGCTGTGCTTTATTGGTCATGTAAAGAAATGCTGATAATTTATGTAGGTTTATTTTATATCCTGCAACTTTGCTAAAGTTGTTAACTATTTCAAGTAATTTTTTAGTTGATGTTCTAGGGTTCACTAAGTATACCATCAGATCATCTGCAAAGAGTGATAGTTTTGTTTTCTCATTGCTTATACTAATTCCTTCAATTTCTTTTTCTTCTTGTATTGTGAAAGCTAACATTGCTAGTACAATATTGAATAATAGTGGTGATAATGGGCACTCTTGCCTCACCGCTGATCTTATTGGGAAGGCTTCTAGCTTATCCCCATCACAGATAATGTTTGATGATGGTTTTAGATATATACTACTTATAATTTTAAGGACAACTCCATTTATTCCTATGCTCCCTAGTGTTTTTAATAGGAATGGATGCTGTTTTTTGTCAGCATCTTTTTTTTCCTGCATCGATTGAGATAATCATATGATTTCTGTTAGCTTTTTTATTGATATGATCAGTTATACTAATAATTTTTCTAATACTGAATGAACCCTGCATAACTGGTATAAATCCCACCTGATCATAGTGTATAAGCCGTGTGATATTTTGCTGTAATCGCTTTACCAGTATTTTGTTCAAAATTTTTATATTGATATTCACTAGGGAAATTTGTCTATAATTTTCTTTCTCTGTTTTAGCTCTTCTTGGTTTAGGTGTCAGCACCATATTTGTATCATAAGAGGAATTTGGTAGGGCTCTTTCCTTGCCTGTTTTTCTAAATAGTTTATATAGTATTGGAATAAGTTGCTCTTTAAATATTTGGTAGAATTCACTTGTGAACCCTTTGGGCCCTGGGGATTTTTTCCTAGGGAATTCATTAATGCCTTGTTTAATTTCTTTTACTAAGATGGGTATATTTAGGCATTCTATTTCCTGATCTGCTAATCTATTCCAAGTAATTCATATTTTCATAAATATTCACCAATTTTTTCTCATATTGTCAGATTTATTGGCATACAACTAAACAAAATATTTCCAAATGCTTACTTTAATTTCTTCTTCATTGGTGGTGATTTCACTCTTTTCATTTTTGATACTATATATTTGGTTTTATTCTTTCTTTTTTAAAAAAATTTAATTAACCAGTGACTTATATATCTTGTTTTTTTTTTTTTCATCAAAGCAGCTCTAGATTTATTTGTTGGCTCAATAGTTTTTTTTTCTTTTTCCCTTTTAATCAAATTAATCCCACCTTTGCTTTTCAGGATTTCTAATTAGGTGCTCAATTGAGGATTTTAATTTGTTCTTTTTCTAGTTTTTTTTTTTTAGTTGCATGCCCAAATCAATAATCTGTTCTCTTGCCATATTATTGATATAAGAATTTAGAGAAATGAATTTTCCCCTAAGTACAGCTTTGGCTGCATCCTATAAATTTTGGTGTGTTGTCTCATTGTTGTTATTCTCTTTAATGAAATTATTGATTGGTTCTTTGACTCACTTATTCTTTAGGATTAGATTATTTAGTTTCCAATTAATTTTTAATCTGTTTCCACTGTATTTTTGAATTTAATTTTTATTGTATTATGAGCCAAAAAGAAAACATTTAATATTTCTTCCTTTTTGCATTTGATTTTGAGGTTTTTATGCTCTATTACATGGTCAGTTTTTGTGTAGGTGTCATGTGCTGCTGAGAAAAATGGTATATTCCTTCTCCACCCATTCAGTTTTCTCCAAAGGTCTCTCATATCTAACTTTTTTAACATTCTATTTACCTTTTTAGTTTCTTTCTGTTTTTGTTGTTGTTGTTGTTGTTGTTGTTATTTTTGGATTTATCAAGTTCTGCAAGGGGATAGTTGAGGTCCCCCACTAGTACAGTTTTGCTGTCTATTTCTTCCTGTAACTCACTTAACTTCTCCTTTAAGAATTTGGATGCTATACCACTTGGCATATATATGCTTGGTATTGATATTGCTTCATTGTCTTTGGTACCTTCTATCAAGATGTAGTTTCCTTCCTTATTCCTTTTTTTTAATTAGGTCTAGTATTGTTTTTACTTTGTCTGAGATCAGAATTGCTCCATTTGTTTTTATTATGTCAGCTGAAACATCATAGTTTCTGCTCTCTATCCCCTTATATTTACTTTGTCAGTGTCTCTGCTTCAAGAGTTTTTCTTGCATCTGTTTTATGGGAGAGTTCCTCCCATTTACATTCACAGTTATGTTTACTAATTGTGTATTTCCCTCCATCCTATTCTTCTTCCTGTCTGTCCTCTCTCTCCTGTCACCCTTTTCCTCACCAGTGTTTTAGCTCTGTCTGCCATTTCTCCTGATCTGTCAAGTGATTGTGTATATTATTTCCTCTTTGAGCCAGTGCTGATGAGAGTAATGTACAAACAATGCTCTTCCCCATCCTCCCATCTTCCCCTCCACTGTAATAGGTCTTTTGTGCCTCTTCATGTAAAATAATTTACCACATCCTACCTCTCCCTTCCTTTGGCACCCAGTATATTCCTCTTTCTCATCCCTTAATTTTTTTATGTCAGTCTTTCAAATTCAGCTATATCTTTACCCTCTGTCTATGTACATTCCTTCTAGCTATACTATTAGTGATACAATTTTCAAGAATTACAGGTATCATCTTCTTGTGTAGGGATGTATATAGTTTAGTTCTAGTGAATCCCTTGCTTTCTTTTTCCTTTTTACCTGTTTATGCTTTACTTGGGTCTTGATATCGGAGGTCAAATTTTTGGTTTAGATCTGGTCTTCTCCTTATGAGAGTTTGAAATCCTTTTATTTCATTGAATGACATTTTTTTCCCCTTAATGTATTATGCTTATTTTTTTCTGGGTAAGTGGTTCTTGGTTGTAGTCCTATCTCCTTTGTCTTCTGGAATATCATGTTCCTTGACCTTTGACTTTTTAATGTTGTAGCTGCCAAGTTCTGAGTAATACTGATTGTGACTCCTCAATATTTGAAATGTTTCTTTCTGGCCACTTGTATTTTTTCTTTGACCTGATAGTTCTGAAATTGTCTACAATGTTCCTTGGAATTTTTATTTTGAGATCTCTTTCCTGAGGTAATCAGTGGATTCTTTCAATGCCTATTTTGCCCTCTGGTTCCAGGATATCAGGGCAGTTTTCCTTGATATTTTCTTTCTTTTTTTTTTAAGGCAATTGGGGTTAAGTGACTTGCCCAGGGTCACACAGCTAGTAAGTGTCAAGTGTTTGGCCTGAAGCCAGATTTGAACTCAGGTTTTCCTGATTTCAGGGCCAGTGCTCTATCCACTGCACCACCTAGCTGCCCCCCTGATATTTTCTTGAAAGATGCTGTCAAGGTCCTCTTTTAAATTATGACTTTCAGGTAGTCCAATGATTCTAATATTGTCTCTCCTGGATCTATTTTCCAGGTCAGTTGTTTTTCCCATGAAACATTTTGCATTTTCTTACATTTTTCATTTTTTTTTAAATTTTGTTTGATTCTTGCTGTCTCATAGTCATTAATTTCCACTTGCCCAACTTAACTTTTAAGATGTTGTATTCCTCAATTATCTTTTGTACTTTCTTTTCCATTTGGTCAATTGTACTTTTAAGGAGTTGTTTTCTTCAGTGGATCTTTTTTTATCTTGTTTTCCATTTGGGCAATTTTATTATTAAAGTATTTTTTGAAGCCGTTGATTTTTTTCATAATTCTCTTGCTTCATTCTCATTTCTTTTCCCAATTTTTCTTCAGACCTTTCTTATATGAGTTTTAAGCTCCTTTTTGAGCTCTTCCATAACTTCTTTCTGGGCTTGAGACCACTTCCCATTTTTCTTTAAGGTTTTGCCCATAGATGTTTCAACATTCTTGTAAAATTCTGAGTTTTGTCTTCATTTTCCTTGTCACAGTAATAACTTTCTATGGTCAAATTCTTTTCTTTTCTTTTGTTTTTTTGCCTACCTTTTTTTTTTTTTTACCTTTTTCCTTTCTTTTAAATTTGATCTCTGCTCCCAGGGTGGAAGGGGATCTGTCTCAAGCTTCTTGTGCCAGTGACTGCAGGCCTTGGCTATTTACCTGGTGCTGCACTGATTTTGCTCTGAGGCCCATGGGGGACTCTCCTGTCTAGTACTGTGTTGAGGAGGTGTGGTGGAGAGTGGCTGGTGCTGCTGGAGGCTGAAATGTCTGGAAGCTTACCTGGTACTGAACTGGGGTACTAGTGGTGGTATCTGGCATGTGCTGAGGCCCAGTGAGGTGTTTCTGCATTTCTCTGGGCTACACTGAAGCACGTGGAGACTTGGCTGCTGAAGGATGCCTGTTTACTCTGGGCCATGCTGAAGCATGTGGAGACCTGTCCACTGGCAGATGCCCCTCCACTGTGGGCTGTGCTGAAGCACATGGTGGTTCTCAGAACTGGAGTTTACCAGTTTCCCTGGCTACACTAAGGCATGTAGTGGGTTCTGGTGTTGGTGTTTGCCTGCTTTACCACACTGGGGCTCAGGATCTTTTATTGGTTTCCTAAGTGAGGGCTTACTGCTGGCTTTCTGGTATGCTTTCGGTCCTGAAAGTGAGATGGACCATTCTTGCCAATCCTCCAAGTCTCCTGGGCTAAAAGACTAGGATATCAGGGCAGTTTTCCTTGATAATTTTTTTGAAACATAATGTCTAGCCTCTTTTATTAATCATGGCTTTGAAGTAGTACAATAATTCTTTTATCCAGATCAGTTTTTTTTTCCAACAAGATAGTTCACATTTTCATAGTCTGTGTATATGTTATATGTGTATGCATAATATATGTATATGTGTATAGGTGTATATATAAACATATATATGTATGTATTTGTGTATGTATATCTTTATGTATATATGTATATATAAATTTATACACACACACACACACACACATATATATATATATATATATATGTATATCTCCATTCTTTTCACTTAGTTTTATTGTATCTGGATGTCTTATGGAATCATTAGCTTCCACTTGCCAAAGTCTAATTTTCTATTTGTACAATTCTGCTTTTTAAGAAGTTTTTTTTCCTTCAGTGAATTTTTGAGCCTTTTTTTTTTAAAAAAAGAAACCTATTAATTCTCTTTTCATAATTTTCTTGCATCACTCTCATTTCTTTTCCTAAATTTTCCTTTCCCACTCTCATTATTTTCTTCAATTCCTCTAAGAATTCTTATGGGTCTAATTAGCATTTTTCCTTTGAGGCTTTGGTTATTGCTGTTTTCCCATTATTGTCATCATCTGATTTTGTGTCTTCATCTTCCTTGCCACCAATGTAGACTTTTGTAATCAAGTTTTTTTCCTTGTTCTTTGCTCATTCTTTTAGCCAATTTCTTGACTTTGAACTTGATGTTAAAGTTGGACTGTGCTCATCAGAGGCTGGGTAGTCACTGTGAGAATCTTCAGGCTTCTTTGTTCTATTGTTTTCAGAGCTAGTTCTGGGGTTCTGCAAGTTTTTGGTGCTTCCAAGGTGTTGTGATCCTGGGAAAGGTGTTGTCATTGCTCTCTTTGTCTGTGTTCTGGTCTTTACCCAAGAAAGGCCCATGCTACCCTTCAGCTATAAGCACTAATGCTCCTCTTGGCTTGGGAACTATGACCGTGTTTCTCTTTCCCTTGCCCCTATAAGTGCTAGAGCTCCTCTTGGCCCTGGATCTGTGACTCTCTTTTCTTGTGACTCTCTTTCTGCCCAATAATAGTAACCTAGAACTGTGTATAAGCAGTAGAGTTGCCAATCAGCACCAGTTGTACCTAGTGCCAGTGATGGCTCCCTTGTAATCTTTTTCTGGCCAGTTGTTTGACCCTTGTATTGTCTCTGGGCTGAGAGACCTTGAAGCTGCTGCTGCTGCTGCTCGTTGCTGTTGCAGTAAATGTGCACTCATGACAAGCCTCCACCAAGGTGGTCACAGACCTCTGAAGTTATTTTAGGCTGGGAAAATGTCTCACACTGACCTTTTGTTGGTTATGCCACTCCAAAATTTGATTTGAAGTGTTATTTTAAAGTTGTTTGGAAGAGAATGTTCAGTTGGGCTGCTGCCTCTAACCTGCCATCTTCTTTCTCATTAATGATTTCTTAAAATATGATATCCAGACCTTTTTTTGGGTCAGTTTTTTTTTGAGAGAATTCAGTCATGCTTAAATTATTTCTCAATGACCTAGTCTCCAGGTCAGTTGTTTTTGTTTTGTTTTAATATTTCTTGTTTTCTCACAGAGTCATTCAACTGTTTGGTCCATTCTAACTTTCAGAAAGTTTGTTACTTCAGTGAGATTTCCAGTCTTTTGCTCTAAGTTCTTTATTCCCCTTCCAAATCTTTCTTCTTAGAGTACTGTTTAATTGATAACTTTTTAAAAAATTCTTATTCCATTTATTCTAGATACTGTTGTAGTCCTTCTGTCCAAGCTATTCTTTTTTCTTAGGTTCTGCTTATAGTTGCTATGGAGTTTCTTTCTTCTGGGTTTCCCTCAAAGGTATCTCTTAACCTATATGTTCCTTCATGGTGCCTTATTCCCTTGCTAAACCTCCTACCTTACTTCCTAATTTGAAATTTTGTTCCAAATTCTACCTCTTTCTAACCTCTTTCAAGGTGTGGTAAGACCCTGCTCAATTTCCCAGGTTCTTGCCACTGACATCCATCTGCCCTAATTTCTCTATATCAGAAGTGTTAGCAGGCATCAGTGTTTAGAGCAAGAGTGGGGAACTTGCAGCCTTGAGGTCATGTGTGGCTCTCTAGGTCCTTGGGTATGCTTTTTGACTGAGTCCAAGTTTTACAGAACCAATGCTTTTATTAAGGGGATTTGTTCTGTGAATTCAGTCATAGGGCTGCACTTAAGGACCTAGAGAGCCACATACGACCTTAAGGCCTCAGGTTCCCGACCCCTGGTCTACAGCATTGTAGGTTCCCAGCCCACCTCCAGTGTCTCTAATCAAGGTGGGCATCTTTATTTAGTTCATTTCTATAGTCTTCCTGCCCTCCCTCCCGCCTTCACCCCACATTAGTTTCTCACCCGTCAGAGTATTCCCAGGCAGAGAATTGGCTGTTCATTTGAGCACATGCTGGCTTCCTTGATAGGACCCCTCTTCCAGCACTTACTGTTTCTCACTGTCATTTTGTGTTGCCCTGGGTTGGGTGGAAGAGCTGGTTGATTTTTCTCTGGGTATTCCCAATTAATTATTCAATCTGGTACTATTTTAGGTCATAGCTAGAGTAAATGTGGAAGATTTGGACCCCTCTGTGACTTGTCATGCCTCCATCTTAACCAGAAGTTTTCTATTTTTCTATTCCCTGTTATAACTGCCTAGCTGCCCCATTTCCTTTTCTTTTTTATGCCATAATTTATGGACAATCACTGGCAATATACTGCAGTATATTTACTCCCATAATGCTCTCTTCTTCCTATTTAAATTTATGCCCAACACACAGTCCATGTACTATGTCAATCCAAGATTTATGGACAGATAAATGAGATCTATAGGCTGTCAATCTAATCAGACCTCATGGTTTGGACAAAAGACATTCCTTAAATATTTCTTTTTTTCCTCCTCCTATCTATCGTTAAGCCAAATTTGAGTCTTTCAGGAGACTCTGCAGTATTCTTAAGCAATGGTGACACAAAAAGAACCTGGAGGACTTTAGCATTTATAGGTTAAGTCATAGGTTGGCCAAAGTGTGCCCAGGAAAAAAAAAATATTGTAAAATGTTGGGAAAGTGGTGACTACTATGTTTTGTGTGGGCTGTTTTGAGCAAATGTGTCCTATCCACCTTAAGAGAACAGAGAAACCCAGCATGGAACGATGGTCATGGAAGACTGAGGAGATAAAAGCAGAATTAGTTTTGTTCTTCTTGGCTACAGAGGATAAAGTTAGGAAGACAGGTGGAAGTTACAGGGAGGAAAATTTTAATTCAACATAAGGAAATGTAAGATAAACCTTCCTAATGATCAGGATAACCTAACACTGGAATGACAAGAATGAAATCCCCGGCTGTTTGGATATATTGAAGAGTAGGAGGCAGTGGGGCTTAATGGAAAATACACTGGACTTGAAGACACCCAGGATTAAATCCCAACTCTATTACTTTGCTACTTATTATCTGTGACTCTGAGTTAGTCACTTCATTTCTGTGTTTCTTAGTTTAGCTTTCTCATGTATTAAAAAGTCATGTCAAGTCAACTAATATTTGTTAAGTACCTACTATGTGTCAGGCACTGTGCTAAGCAGTGGGGACTCAAAAAAAGGCAAAAAATCCCTCCCCCCCCAAAAAAAAAGCCCAGTTCTTGCTCTCAAGGAGTTCATAGTCTAGTGGAGAAGACAATCTGTAAACAATTATGGACAAATTGCATATATACAGGATAAATTTAAGGCAATCTCAGAAGGAAGACACTAATGTTAAGGAAGACAATGCCTAAGTTAATGGATGAAGTACTTTGAGTTTCCTCCATTTTTTGGGCTTTAGTTCCCTTTTCCATAAAATGAGGTTAGACTAGATGATCTCTAAGGGCTATTTCAGCTCTGATAGTCTGCGATGTTAAGGAATCAACCAGATGACCACTTACCTGGTATGTATTGAGAAGGGTCCCCTTGTCAGGTTGGAAAATATGGCCCCTGAGGTCTTCTCCAAGCTTGAGCTTCTATGATTTGATAAAAATATAAGGCCACATATGATAAACACCAAAAGCGTGTTCCCACAATACAGGGCTATACATGGAGAGAAAGAATAAGAAAGTCGATTCTACTTAAATGGAAAAAGAAGGAAAGAGAAATCCTTTCTGATATTTGAAGATAGAATGTTCTTGCTCTCCAACAGAGACTGAGAATGATGTTTATGCTGCCAGTGCCGTCTGCCTGCTTTGAGGCTTGCTGAGAGAGTACTCAAGAGGCAGCTTTAAAATGAAGGCACAGTTGTTAGGGTGGAGAAGGAAGACTGGGAGAATGAGTTTATGGAGTTAGAGGAGTGGGGGGGGGGATTCTCTGTCCTGAAGGTCATGGCTCCTGGGGTGAAGGAGACATGTTTGTGAACATGAAGGCCTGTTCCCACTGAGCAGGGTATAGTGTATTAAACTCTTTTTTGTACCATTATTTTTATAGCAATATTAGCAATAATAGAAATGATGATGAGCAACTGACATTTCAACTGTGCAATAGACCGTGTAAAGTGCTTCCCTTAAAACCACTCTGTGACCTGTGATTCTCTAACAATTCAAGGTGGTATAGGACAAAGAAATAAGGAAGGGGTTCCAAATATTCTTGTTTCCATTTTTATAGAAGATGAGGCCCATGAACCCAGGAGTTAAGTATCTTGCTTATGTTAGCCTGAACTTTAGAATTAGGTCAGCTGATTCCAAGGCCAATCCCCTCTCTACCGTATCAGACTGGGAGGATCGGTGGGGGGGCAATGGGAGAGGTGAAACATTCTTTTCATGAACAATGATGACCTGCTCCCAGCCTATTTTTCTCTGACTGAAGCAGGGATAGGTTTCACAGGCTGGCTACTGACCTCCTTCTTTCCATAGATATTCATGAGGGACCCAGGGCCACCCCCACTCAGTGAACAAATATGAAACAGAGCAATAAAATGAACAGCAAAATCTCAGAATCAGAGTTTAACAACTGCTCACTAGTGGCATTCTTGCTTACCTTCTGTCCTTCCAGGATGCAATCTTTGACTTCTGTTAATGCCTGGTCTCTGTTCTCCCTACCATATTCAATCGGATTCTGATTCCTCCTCAGTCCTCCCTTTTCCTGAAGACCAACAACTGTTGAGACCAGGGTACCAACAAAATAGACATGAGTTATATCATTTCCCAGATCAACCAATATTTCCCTCCTAACTGCTGGATATATATAGTAAGTAAGGAACTGTGAAAACTATTTTTGGGGGGTCTGGACAAGTGATTTCTTTGATGTATCCAACTGTCTTCTCCAATCCACATTAGAAGTTAATCTGCAATTTATAGTCCTAAAGTAGAGTTGTCCCTGAGCTACCAAAAGTTTATGTGAATCACCCAGAGTCACATAGACAGAGGTGAAACTTGAACCCAGGTCTTCCTGATTCTGAGATTGTCTCTCTATCCACTGAACTACAGTGCCGCTGAAAACAAATATATGTATTGCAGTAACACATGAAGGATTTGATCAATGTGGGGTCTCCCTCCATCAATGCAGATATCAAACAAAGTACCTCATAACTCAGTAGGGGATCCTTGGTACCTACTGTGTCTAAAAAAAATAATCACTGTAACAGCCTGCTAATGAGACTTTCTGTACTGGGGCTAGGCTGATACTTTGATGAATGGACAAATAAATAAATAAATAAAATATTTACTATAAGCATTTACTTCAAGTAAAATGTCATGTTAAGAGTTGGTGATAAAAGAAAAGAAAAATAAAAACACTCTCAATGATTACACATTTGAATAGGAGAAACAACACGTATGAATATGTTTCAGGCGCAAGTCAGATGGAAAGTTCCTGTTGTCCTTACAATTCAATGGCAAAAGAGATAGTAATACTTCTTCTTCAATGTCATTTTTATGAATGAATCATGCAGTTTTGATGTTGAAGCATTTCATGGCGCAAAGAATTTTGGTGACAGGGATTTTCTTTTCTGAGTCTTTTGAAAATGTGGCTATAGCATTTATGACAGATACCTAGTCCATCATTCAATTAACCAATCAACCAATTCTTCCAGATTTCACCCAACACCTACTGTCTTCCATACAAGGTCTTGTCTTGTGGAGATACAAAGATGAAAATAATGGTCTCAAGCTAGTTAGAGCTGGAAGAAACTTCAGAATCATAGAACACAGAATGCCTGAGCCAGAAGGGATTGTAAAGGTCATGTAGTATAATTCCAAAATTTCACTGATAAGGAAGTTGGGGCATGGGGAAGAATAATTATTTGTCCAAGGCCAAACCGCTAATTATTGGGAGAACTAAACTAGCCAACAAGTCTCTAGACACCTACATTATTTTTAACTCTACCACACAGAATGTGTCAAATGAGTGGTAAAGGCTGTTGGTATTCAGAAGAAAGATTTATAAAAAGGGATAAGATAGATGGGGAAGGCTTCCCAGAAGAAATCTGAGGTGGTCCTGGAAGGAGAAGCAAAAATTTAAATAGGCAGAGGAGAAGTGAAAGGGAGATCCCATGGCCCTATTACTTTTTCAATTTCAACCTAGCTTACCAGTCATCTGACCTACTGAGTAGTAGGCCTTTTTTCATATAAATGTTGCTCTTTTTCTTTTGCCAAAATACTATGATTGAGATACCTCAATTTCCTACAAAATTCACTAGGTAAAAATAACATTTTAGAAGAAATATTAATAGTCAGAGAAGCTTTTAATTTCTTCACAAAGTTCAATTAAAAGTCACCTTCCAATGGTAAAAAGCAAAATCTTATTTCTTTACTTTCTACTTTTTTTCCTCTGATATAATTCTTGAAATTTCATATTAGACTTTTCCAAATTTCCACAGATTCTCTCAGACATTTTATTCTGGACTCAGCAATTTCAGATAGGTGACCATCTTATTACCTTTGAAGACTTTTTTTCATGTAGTTTTCTGGATTATTGTAAGGAACTGTTAGCTGGTCTCTGCTTCTAGTTTCCAATCTGTGTCATCTTATATGGGTTGCATACAAACAAACCTAAAACATGTAGAATCTCGGGGTTTTAGGGGAGCCCAGAACTCATCTTGTCTGACTTGTCCCTGAACAATTAGCTCCTCTATACTATCCCCCAAAAGTGGTCATTCAGGTTCTATTTAAGGGCTTACCTTGAAGGGGCGTGAATTTCCCTTTCATTCTACCTTCTGGAACTGTGTTTTTTATTAGATCCATGCCCACTCTGAAGAAATTATTCTTTATCCATATCCATATCTATCTATATTCATGTCTGCATCTATTTCAATAAATGCACTTATACCCACATCTATATCTTTCATAAATCTTTCTATAAATCTATCCAGATATCTATAATAGATCTATATATAGAGATACAACAATATCATATACATATATCTATTTACAGCCAGATATATGATATATAAGTAGATGACATAAGTGCATCTTGATGCAATAATTAGAAAATTAAGTATACATATATTTTTATTTCCTTAAGTATTTATGTATATATGCATACACATTTTTACATATACATATGCATGTGCATATATACAAACATGCACACACATATATACTTAATTTTCTAAGTATATATATTTCCTTAAGTATTTATGTATATCTATATATATGCATGTATTACACATACACATACATATACACATGCATACATATACATGTATATATACATATACTTAATTTTCTAAGGATGTGTTATTTTCCTCCAATAGAATATCAGCCCTTTGTGAAAAGAAAAAGTCCTATTTTTGTCTTTGTATCTCTTTCTATTACTTGACCCATGGAATCTAGTAAGTACTTAAATAATTCTTTTTGAATTGAATAGAATTAAATTATGAAGCAGTTCATTCCCCTTTTGGACAGTTCTGGTTATTAAATAATTTTTTGTTATATTGAACCAAAATCTGTAATGTCTCCCTTTTGCTTCTGTATTGTCTGTAATGTCTCCCTTTCGCTTCTCATTTTGCCTTCTGGGACCACGCAGACTAATCCTAATCATAATCCTAACACATCTTCTACATGGAAATATTTAAAGATGATTATCTTGACCTGCTTTCTTTGTTTTATTTTGTTTTTCCTCCCAAATTCTTTCAATTAATCTCCATATGATACAGTCTCTAGTATTTTTATAATTTTGAATGACCTCTTCAGGACACACTCTTGGTAGAAAATGGAAAGTACTAGAGAGGAATTAGATTTGTTTGATTGTTTATAAGCTATTTTGAGTCCTTTATGTTTTTTTTTTCTTCCATTTGTTTTTAGGTCCTTTGAGTCCTTCATATTTTCTGTATTTTCTTTTCATTACATCAAGGCTATCCTGGACTCAGTATAAATGCATTTTTACCTTGAGTGTTTACATGGGCTATAGAGGACATTTCCCCTACACTTAGATATAAGCCATATTTGGATTTTGGAGTTTTGACTCAGTCTGGTCTGGAGGAGAATGGGCTAAAGGAAGAGTGATTTAGAGGTCAGTCTCCAAGATTGAGTTGATCCATACAAAACCAAAGTGTGGAATTTCTGGGCTATGGGTTACATCTATATAGTATTTAAGATTTATATAATACTTTTCTTCATCTCTGCTGGTAGGTAGTGAAATATTAATCCCATTTGATTGATAAGAAAACTGAGGTATGGGAAAGTTATATATTTGCCAATTGTCATGTAATTGGTGTTGGAGTTTGGACTTAAGCCCAAATTTTCCAATGTTAATTTCAGTGCCTTTTTCACTACAGAAAATTATCATGATCTTTTTTCCTGCTTCCTGTTATCTTGCCACTTAGGGTTGGCATTTGTATTTTCCTGACATTCTCAAAAGGGATTTATGAGGCTAAAATAAGCACTGACTTAGTCCCCCAGAGAGCAGACAGTTGGGTAGCCCCTTCCCAGATTCTTGCCCTTTAGTCTCTGGCTACACTCTGGGAATGTGATCTCTATTCCTTCAAGGTACATTAACTTTCAATGCCTAAGACCTGAGACTCCTAAGGGTATGCTTGTCACTAGAACCATGGGGTAAAAGAGGAAACCAAGAAGAAATTGGCAGGTGAATGTGGTACTGCCCTTTGTTTGGGCCCTAGAAAGGGTCAGACCACCTGGGAGGTGTTTGAAAGGGCCCCTTGTGTGAGTGAATTGGTCAGTGGCCAGGTATATGTGGTTGAGTTGCTTTTTTTCTTCCTCTATGGTGTGGCAGGGGAGGTTGGCAGCTGGTGGGAAGATCATTCTGGAGAAAAGTAGACAGGATTAATAGGTAAATAGAACACAGACTGTCACTAGGAAGAACAGAAAAACGATCAAGACGTGAAGAGGATTCTCTCATTGCAAACTTCTACAAGGTATTAAAAAATTAGACTTTCAGATCATGGAATGTCAGAGATGGAAAATGGCTTAAAACCAAAGTAACCTACTTTGTTATTTATATATGCCTTTTCTCTGTCCTTTAGGAAATTTTCACTATATCTCTTTTGTCAAGTATAACATCCCCTCTTAGTCCTTATGCATAATTTCTTTTCTTTTCTTATTTGTTTTTTTTTTTTGCAAGGCCATCAGGGTTAAATGACTTGCCCAGGGTCACACAACTAGTATGCATAATTTCTACTGCAGAATTACTAGAGTGTGAGGCTTATAGTAGGGAAGATCCGAGTTCAAATCCTGCCTCAGACACTTACCAGCTGAGTAGCCCTCCTCTAGCCACTTAAATGTCCCTTAGCCTCACTCTCCTCACTTTTAAAATGGAAATAATCTTAACATGGCTATTGAGAGAATCAAATTAGATAGTATCTGTAAAATGCTTTACAGTAAAATGGTATTTACTTAAAACAATATATGTGACCTATTATTACTTCATAGTAGTATCTAAATTTGTATGTTATCCCCCAAGTAAAATACAAGTTCCATGAAGACAGAAATCATATATAATTCAATCTGTTTCTCCTCAAGTATCTGAATAATTTGTAAAATGCTTGTTGCATTTATCAATGAATGACTAAAATGAATTCATTTATGTTGTGCTTTGAAGTTTACAAAGTATCATCTTAATTAAACAAAACAAACCACACAAAACTATGAAGCTGATAGTATAAGTATCCCTATTTTGCAGGTTAGAGAATTAAGGTTTAGAGATGTAAAGTCACTTGCCTGAGGTCATGTAACTAGTGTCAGGATCTGGTTCTGAATCTAGGTCTCTTCTTAGTTGAAGTCCAAAGCTTTTAAAATTAATGTATTTTGAGTTATCAACAATCACTTCCATAAGCTTTTGATTTTAAATTTTGCCCCCTCCCTCCCCATTTCTTTCCCCAAGAAGGTGCATAATCTGATATAAGCTACACATGCACATTCCTATTAAAAGTATTTTCACATTTTCCAGAGCTCTCTATACCACATCTTGAGTGATCATTCAGGAAAAAGGAAAGAAAGAAAGAAAGGTGAGAGAAAGGAAGGAAAGAAGGGAAAGAGGAAGAAAGTAAAGGAATGAGAAAAGAAGAAGGATAAAAAGAAAGAAAGAAGAAATGACACAAAATATTTATTTTAGTAGAAATGACAAATTGTCAAAAGCTCCCAATGCTTAGCAGTCACTATGGACAACCTTTTTGGACCATAGTAACATCATTAAATGTATCAGTCAGAATATAGGTGTTCTTTGAGTTTAGGCTACCATCATAAAATGGAATCTCTTTGAAAGGAAAATATCTAATATATTTATCTATATCTATATCTATATGCACTACAATATGAAATGATCTTGTCTTTTCTTTCCTTTTGTGTTTGGGTACATGACAAAACCACCAACCAATGGAGAATTGCCCATAGAGTCTAATACAACCATGGGTGAATGCTTACTCCTTCATTTTCCTATCCCTAAGAGGGGTATGAGGCTAGTACTAATTATATGAGTAAGCATGCAAGATAATAAATATTTCCTAAGTGCATAGTGTGTGATAAAAGCACAGCAAATGTGTGCAACTTATTTTTACTAGGTTATCCAAATACTATTTTGATGAGGAAATGGCCCCTCAGTTAAAGTGGAAACCATTAGTTAAATAAACAAACTACTAAATTTAGTTGTTTCAACACAAATACATAAACAATCTCTCCTGCTCACTGATGGAAGTCAGCCAGACAACATCCTTGTACATGTTATGTAGATATTAAGAAAGAGAAGTTTCAGGCTATTGAATTAGAAAGTGTCATGAATTAGAAGTCAGTAGACTTGAATTCAATTTCTGATTCTAATCACCCTCATTTTATTAGACAGGTCTCTTCCCTTCTCTAGGCTATAAGTTACTTCATTTGAAAAATCAGGAGTTTGGACTAGATGACCTCAAAGGTTGCAACTTTGGCATTTTATGACTCTATATTTCACTTAATATCAGTTACATATTCTTTAAGCATAAAAAAGTAAAGACCTTACACTTATAGCCAAAGAATATTCTGTGTTAATAAGGTTCCTAATAAAGCTTAGGACTAAGATTTCAGTAATGAACAGTGAATGCAGAAAAGAAAAATTTTAATTATTTAATAGGGCATGAAAAGGAATTCCAAATTATTTCTACAGAAGCAATCCCAATGGGTATAATTTTGGTTCCCAAGTTTTATTTTCATTCTTTAAAGATGTTTGGTCTGAAGTCACAGAATCACAGTACTGGGAGGGACAACAGTGGCCTCATAGTCCATCTCATATCTGAAAAGAATCTCCATTATAACATACCTGACAAGGCACCATCCAGCCTCTGCTTGATGACTTCCAAAGAGAGGCAGTCAATCAATTAAAATTTTGAGCAGCTCTAATTATTAGAAATTTCTCCCTTACATCAAGTCTACATTTATCTTTATCACAATGATTGATTTCTTTAAAATGTTAAATAGCAGACCCCAAGAAAAATCCTTGGGTTCCCTCATTGGAAACCAGCCACATTGGCATTAAACTATCAACAGTTATTCTTTAAGTCTGCTCATAGTCATTTATGAATTCATTTAATTCTATTATTGTCTACGCCACATTTCTCCATCATTTCCACAAGAAGAGTGTGAGATACCTAATCAAAATATTTATTAAAATCTAACTAAACTATATCTACAGCATTCTCTTCTTTTACTAGGTTAGTAGTCCTATTTAAAACAGAGCTAGGGGCTGCTAGGTGGCTCAGTGGATAGAGCACCATGACTGGAGTCAGAATAGCCTGAATTCAAATCCAGCCTCAAGTACTCACTAGGTGTGTCCCTGGGAAAGTCACTTAACCTTTGTTTGTCTCAGTTTTCTCATCTGTGAAATAAGGATAATAATAGCACTTATTTCCTAAGGATTTTGGGAGGATCAAATGAGATAATCATTGTAAAACATGGTGCCTAGCACACAGGAAGTGCTATATAAATGCTACCTATTACTAATAGTTACTAAAACATACTAGATTGTGTTACAAGGCTTAATCCAGTGAAACTCAAGGACCTGGAATGACTTATGTTCCAGAAATGTATTAGATAGATCTGATCTGGGATCTAGCCCTCTCTGTCCTTGTGGAGATAGCAATTTACCATTGTGGGAAGTAGGAGAGGAGAGGGACCTTGTCTTCACTGGCAGTGGTCTATAGGGGAGGGCTATGTGGATCCAGGACAACGAGAACTGAGTGATGACTTTATTCACTCTCTTATCATCAAGGGGTAGAGAGAGGGGAGTACTAAGCTAGAATGATATAAATATAGTTTGCCCAGATATTTGTAGTCTGGAAGTATTGTGGTCTCTTTAGGGTTTAAGGACAAAAGCCAATATGATATTAACACTTAGCTTTTTTCGTCTCCAAAATGTGTATGTGTGACAGACAGGAGAATGTAGAATGCCCCTCCAGCCCTAACATTCTGTGTTCTAGCAGTTTCAGGTTAGATAAGCACTTTCTGTGCCACCACCCTATAAGGTAAATAGTGCAAGTATCATTTATTTTCTGTTTTAGAATTGAGGAAACTGAAGTTCTGAAAGGATGCTTGGGATCACAAAGTTAGTAAGAGTCCAAAGAATTCAAACCCGCATCTTGTGACTGAATCTGACAATCTGCTGATTACAGACTGCTGTGAATTCATGATTCCTTCCATTTCTGTCTGCATATGTTCCACAATTCTAAAATCCCTACCAAAATTAATATCGATTCTTTTATTATGCTACTGTATGATTAGCTTTGACATTCTATGAATAAATGAGGTTATAGGATGTTGTGCCAGTTTTTGAGAATGACTCTCAAGGCAGGCTGGGTTGCAGACTGATAATTTTTTTTTAAACGGGTGAAATATTGCTGTTGTTTGTCCTTCATTTTTGAAGAGGATCAATGTGATGTCTTGACTTGTGCATGATGTGGATTTGAGTGAGGCAGAGTTGTATGGAATCGTCAGCTTCACTCTTCCAGAGTCCAGGGGCAAGTCCAGTGGCAAGATGAAAGTCAAGATGACTGGTGATGGCCCAAGGTGCAGTGGATGACCTTGAGAACTTAAATATCTGACCAAACTCTAAGCTCTCCACAGTACCTACTTCATGACCTATTGGAACAAATTGCTTTCGTCCACCAATTCTGCTGGAGAAAGTCTTCACATGCTTGGGGTAGATAGTCTCCTAACTCACCAACTCAACAAAGGTTTGTTGGTTACCTTAGACCTTGGTTAGCCCATCTGCCAAGATGGTTTTGCCAGGGTGTGGCTGCTGCACATGCTGCAGCTTTTTAGAGCCACAGGTGGGAGTTGGGTGAATCAGGTGGACATCAAAGGTAGATGAGCAACCCTGAAAAGGGCTGCACAAGCCCTCACATCACAGGTGATAATCCTCCCCAAATACCCCATACATTATTTGAAGGTAATATAGCAGGGGAATACCTTCTTCTTGATGTTTCTCCTCAAAAATATCAGCCACATCTTCAATGTTTCTCTAGAAACATGGTTTTTGGCATATGCATGGAAGATGATCCTCTATGGATCACCAGTAGCAAAGGTAGTAATTCAGTTTTTTTAGTGCTTTAGACTTTATAAATCACTTTCCCTAGAGCATCATGGTAAGGAAGGTCATGCAAATATTCCTATATTTATACTGTAGATAAGGACATCAAAACTCAGAGACATGAAGTGACTTGCCCAGGGTCACGCAACTAATAAATATCAGAGCCAAGATTCAAACCTTCTATTTTTTAGGATCAATTATAAACTCCTCTGTTTGGCATTTAAAGCCCTTCATAATCTATCCTCTTCTTACCTTTGGAGTTTTCTTACACTTTGCTCTCCTCATCCTGTCTGCCAGTCAGTGACTCTGGATGTTCCTCAGCCAATGGGTGGATAGCTACACTATTTGCTGTTTCTTACATAAGACACTATATCTCCTGACTCCAAGGACAGCTAGGTTATATAGTAGATAGAGCCCTGGGTCTGCAGTCAAGAAGACTCCTCTTCCTGAGTTCAAATCCCATCTCAGACACTAGCTGTGCAACACTGGATGAGTCATAATTAATTAAGTCATTAAGTCACCAATCCTGTTTGCCTCAGTTTCCTCACCTGTAAAAAATGTTTGCCTTAGTTCCTCATCTGTCAAATGAGCTGGAGAAGGAAATGGCAAAACAACTCTCCAGTATCTTTGCAAAACCAAGCCAAAAACCTTAAATGGGTTAGAGTCAAACATGCCTGAAACAAACAACAAACACTTGACTCCCAACTCCTTGGTGTATTTGAACTGGCTGTCCCCCCTGCCTTGTTTGCTCTCCCTCCTCACCTGTCCCTCCTGGCTTCTTTGGCTTACTTCAAGACTAAACTCCAATCCTTCGTTCTACTGAAGACCTTTCTTCATTTTTCTTGCTGCTAATCCCTTCCTTCAGAGATTTCCTCCCATTTACATTGTATATATCTCGTAGGCACACAGATGTTTACATGCTATCTCCTCCATTTCAATGGGAGCTCCCCTTAGGGTGCCTTTCTTTGTATCCCTGGCACTTATCAAAGTGCCTGGCACACAGTAAATGCTTAATACATGTTTGTTGACTGACTTTTCACTATGTCATAGAAACAGATACTTAAAGGAAGAACTCACTGGTAAAACAAAACAAAACAAAACAAAACTCTATTGCAAAATAAAGGAGGCAGAAGTGTGTGTGTGCATGTGTGTGTGTGTGTGTGTGTGTTTCTTCCTTTTTACCTGTGAAAGAGCAATCAAAAACAATTTCTTATTTTGAAATTCTAAGCATAAGCAAGATTAGTGCAAGGAAAAGTTGATTTCTATTTTAAGGGTAGTTATTTTCCAAAGCCTATATGAAAGGTAGTACCATGATATAGTAGAAAGAACTCTGGATTTGGAATCAGAGAATGTAGGTTCAAGGCCCACCTCTGCCATGGGTGTCATGCCTGGGTGACTTTGGGCAAGTCACCTAAAATTTCTGGACTTTTGTTTCCTTATTTTTTGTAAAATGATGAGAACTACTAAGATAATTTCAACCTGCCTTCCATTAGTAATTCAATTATCAGAAAGAGAACTGGATATGGCATCTGATACCCTAGTCACAAATACTCATTCTACCAGTTGAATGGCCTTGGCCAAAGAATTTCTCCTCTCCTAGCCTCAGTTTCCTCTGAAATGAAGAGTTTGGACTAGAGCATTTCTGGACTCCCCTTCCAGCTCTAATATTCTGTGAAATCTTGCAAACATCAAATCATTTTTTTAAACATTCAAATAAATGAATTCAAAGCATATGAATCAAATTCTACCTGATCTATACCCAGATTTACAACGTCCAAAGTGTTTGACGCAGAAAACATTTTGGGCTGTATTGAATCCAAAATGTTAGAGGAAAAAAAAAGCCTTGAAGGCATGTTGTTATGGAATCCAGAAATGCCACTACTTCTTCATGGGGGTGGGGGTGGGGATAGTGAGGGATTCAACAAGCCAAACCATATGCTTAGTTAAATGCCATGATTACCATCCTGTCCAAGCCCATCAGTAAGGATACTCTAAGTTCATCATTTCAGTGTCTTCCATGAGATACCAGGTACGTGGTCTGATTTCAGCAAGACTAAAGGGAAATGAATATCATGGGGAAAGGTAGTCATTACCTTTCTTTAATCAATGGTTTCAAAATCAACTTTGAAAATCCCTGTGTGGACATGATATTTATCAATCCTGAGTAGATGGCCAGACACAAAAACAAGAAATACAAAAGACTTTAGAAGTTGGAGGCTAAAGGCTATAATATTATTGTCTGAAATACTTTTTTTTTTTAAAAAGCAAACAAAAAAATCAAAAAATCAAAAGCTGAGAAATAGTCCTTGGTGGAAATTTTACTCTGGATGATAATTATATAGATTTTAATGGTATTCTTAGCTCAAAACCCTAAACTAAGGCTCTCCCTGAAAAAGTCTTAAAAAAATCTCAAAAAATACTGTGTTAAGTTTGGAGTTTGTAAGGTAAGGCTCGTGCTAGGAAATATTGATTGATCTCAAGTCTGTTACAAAATTTTCTACCACAAAGCTCTGCCTTCCAGAATATTTGGAGTATGATATAGTGACGAGTCCACTGGATTTAAAGTCTGTAGAACTAGGGGATCAAATCTAAGCATGAGCCTGGGAAGGAAACTTCCCTTCTCTCACATTCTCATCATTTGGAAAAAAAATGAAAATAAATAAATAACAATAGCAAACATTTACATAGTGCTTTCACTGCATAATTAGTATTTCATTTGATCCTCACTGTAGCCCTGGGAGGTAGGTGTTATTTTTATCCTCATTTTACTTTTGAGGAAATTGAGGCAATGAGAGGCTAAGTGACTTGCCCAAAGTCACACTGCTAGTTAAATGTTTCACGCTTGAGTTGAATGCAAGTCTTTCTAACTCCAGGCTCAGTGCTTTATCCACTGTGCCACCAGCTGCCTATAATAAAGTCTATTTCACCACTTCTCTCCCAGGACAGTAATGAGGAAAGGGATTCACAAACCAAAATTTGATATATAATTATGAATTATTATTGTTTATAAATAACAATATTTGTATTTAAATCACCAGAAATATACATACTGATTTTTTTTCCTTCCTTCTTAAGAGTCAGGAGAGAGAGATCCTGCCTTAGAGTCAGGAAAACATGGGTTCAAGTCCTTCCTCTGATACCTACAGCTATGAGACCATGCACAAATCACCTAACCTCTCAGTTCCTCATGTAATTCTTTAATACTATGAGCTACAGATACATTTTAGAGCTGTATCAGTGGAGAAAGTTTGTATACTGAGAATTCCTCTACACAGATGAAATCACAAGTCCAGATCACTCTCTCCTCCCCAAATGAGCAGAATATAATAATGTTTTCTGGTTTTTTTCTTAATATTAGTTATTATGAATAATTTATCAATACAAACTTCATGACTTAATTTGAAAAGATGAATTGTAATGCAAGAGCCATTTATAGTCAAGGTTACCTACCTTTAAATTTCATTAAACACCAGAAGATGGAAGAAATAAGGAACAGATATAAGAACATGGAAAATAGATAAAAATTTAGAAGTTGAAGAGACCAACTTCGATCCCTTCATTTTATAGCAGAAGAACAGGCTCAGCGAACTTAAGTGTTGAAGGTAATACGTGTAGTGACAGAAGTGAGATTCAAATTTGGGTTCTATGAAGGGAGGTAGGGAGAAGGACAACAGAGGACTGTAGTGATTAGGGAGGTATAGGACTAGATTTACTATGGAAAGGAGGAAAGTGGGTTCTGGTACAGCCAGTGTACATCCTCTTCCTCACTTCCTAGTCCTGAGCTGATCCCCAGCATCCTCCATGGTTCAGGGTCCCAGGCTAGGTGGCATATTGCTGAGGAGGAGAGAGGGGCAATAAATGGCCTCATCCATGTACAAAGACAAGGTCTGGGAGATGGGAAAGATGTTCATAGACTCTGGGATATGATCACCAAGGGGTCAGGTGAAGGAGCAGGCAAAGAAGTGGGATGTCAGTTGCTGGCCTCTAATTCTAGCTCTGTGACTTTCTCATTATTCTGATGAGCAAACTGAGAGTAATTTGCCCAGGTCATATAGCAAAATAATGACAGTCAGGACTAAGACTTGGGTCCCTCCTAACTTTTAGTATAGTATATATTATATTATGTCATTCTGTTCTACTTTCCTTGTGCCTGTAAAAAAGTAAAAGTTTCATATTTTTTCACTTTTGTGAAGACAATGTTTCTGAGTCCATATCCATTCTTTTCTATATACAAATTGTATTATCACCTCTATGATACATTTTTCCCTATTCCAATAAGGAATGGTCCAGAAAAATACCAGCATAAGAATTGCCCGCTAGTAGATAGAAAACTATTTCATCTTAAGGCAGCATGGTATAATGGAAAGGGTCCTGGCTCTAGAGTTTAAATAACTTGGCTCATAAGTTCAAAATGATGTTTACTACCTGTATCACTTTGAGCAACCTTTTGGGGTCTTAGTTTCTTCATATGAAGGAGTTGTACTACAAGGTCTCTGAAGGTCCTTTTAGCTCTAGATTTGTGGTAAGGTATCTTGGAAAGAAAGAAAGAAAAAAGAAAGGAAGAAAGGAAGGAAAGAAGGAAGAAAGAAAGAAAGAAAGAAAGAAAGAAAGAAAGAAAGAAAGAAAGAAAAAAAGAAAGAAAGAAAGAAAGAAAGAAAGAAAGAAAGAAAGAAAGAAA
>NW_020947062.1:3856222-3996474 GCF_900497805.2 Vombatus ursinus | reverse complement strand
AAAGAAAGAAAGAAAGAAAGAAAGAAAGAAAGAAAGAAAGAAAGAAAGAAAATATTATTATCACTCTAATGATGGTAAAGATTTTTCCCTGGTAGTAGCAGCAGTAAAAGGAGTTTACTTATCCTAGACCAGGTGGCAGTGAAAACTGGGGATCTTTCAAGGGATAGCAGTGAACCCAGATGGTTGCTGGGAGATAGAACTCAGGGAACCTGGTAGGTGTTCCAGCTGCAATAAAACACTTCACCTCCGAGTGTGAGATTCCTATGGATTTGTTCCCTCCCTCACTGGTTCAGCAGTCTGTGGGAGATTGTACTCATTTGTGCAAGCAAAGAATGATTTGATTGTTTTTTTCTGTTATTTACTTTGATATTCTCTCCTAATTAAGTGCACTGCTATACGGGTTATGATTCCAACTTGGTCTGTTGGCAAAGAGCATTGGAGAGAGGCATGAGACAAATATTAGCACCCATGTTGAACCTAAGTAGTGGTAGAGGACCCATATGAGTGGAAGACTCCTTGTGTAATCCTTACAACACTCTGCCCCAACCTGTAGTTGCTGTAGCTAAAAATTCATCCGGATAATGGCATTCTGGAAGCAAGACTCTCCGACCTTAGCTAAGCTGGGTCTTGGATTAAAGGCAAACATTCTGGGGCCAAACCTGTACTCAAATCTTTTCCAGCTTAGTGGGACCTGTCATAACATGTACTGTGGATGATTGTTAATCACTTATTATTATTGTTTGAACCTAACTTTAAGTGACTACAAATTGTTCAAACCCAGAATGTTGCCATGACCTCAGTAACTCTCCAGAAATGCCAAAGATGGCTATGAGGAATTTGGGATTCCCCCAGTCCTGGAACCACCCAAAGCATTCCTGTCTTAGGTGCCCACACCCAAGTCTTGTGTTTTGTCCACTCAGGTTTGTGTTTTGGGTTCCCCTTGTGTTTTGACTTTGCACAAATTTTATTGAATGTTTACATTTACTCATATCTATTTCTGTTTACTTTGCTTTCAAGTTGCCCTCTCAGCAAAATTGCTTAACATGTATACAGAACAGTATGCAAGAAATTATAGGAGATAAGAGTTGATTTATGGCACTATTCCTACCCTCATAGACATTATATTCTAGGAGAGGGAGAAGGCACCAATACAGACAGCTCAAATGTACATCATTCCTTAAGTGTATTGGAAACCAACAAATAGAAGAGACATGAGATGCTAATTTCTTACAAATATAAAGTGAGTGATCAAGATTCCTAACAGTAGTGGAATTTGAATTTGGTTTTAAGTATAGGCCTTAATTTAAAATATGGGTGAAGGCGGTGAGGAAAGGCACTGCAGACATGGACAACATGCTGAACAAAGGCATGAAGGCTGGAAAACATAGAGTTTCAATGAGGAAACAAAGAGTCATCCACTTTGGTTGTAACATGGAGCATATGGTGCATGTGAGATATGGCTAGCCAGGCTAGATGACGCCAGATGAAAGACAGGTAGCAGAAGGCCTCAAATCTAAGGTAAAAAAAAATTTCAATTTTTTTCTTGATCAGGCAATAGGGAACCACCGAAGATTTTTTGAGTGGAGGAATGCCATAATCAGATCTAGCACAGTCATAGAATTTAGGAGTTAAAAGAGACCTCAAGGGTGATTAGAAAGGTAGCACAGTGGATAGAAAGGGCCTGGAAGACTTGAGATAAAATCCATTCTTAAACACTTACTAGCTGAGAGACCCTAGGAAAGTCACTTCAACTATGTCTCAGTTTTCTCATCTGTAATATGATAATAATAGCATCTACCTCCCAAAGTTGTTGTGAGGATCAAATGAGATAACAATTGTACCATGCTTAACACAGTGCCTGGCACAGAGTAAACACTATATAAATGGTAGCTCTTCTTATTATTAATTATTAATCAAGAATTCCCTCTACAGGACAATGGAGGAGAAGGAGGAGGAATGGAGGTAATAGGAGAAACAGACACACAGCGACAGAGATAGGAAAAGACAGAGGCAGAGAAAAAAGGAGGTTAAGTGAATGAAATTTTGAAATAGATCAAATTAGAAAGTTAGCAAACCTAAACATTATGTTGATGGGACTGTATAATAACTACATAGAAAGAACCATTTCTTCCTTTATCTCAATGTTTCTGTTGATTGACAGTTGAGATGAAATTCTTTCACAAATTTCAAAGGGAGAGGGGAAGGAGTTTAGGGGAAAGACAAAAAAAAAAAAAAAAAAAAACCTGTTCTCCAGGCAGACTGGAACAGTCAGGTATTCCAGGACCCTGAAGAACAGGAAAGGAAAGAAAAGAGAAAAATCTGTCAGATAAACAGAAGTAAAAAATCTTTTGAAGTCTGTAAATTTGGCAGTTGCTTGTTTCTTACCCTGAGGTCTGTAATGTCTGTAGGTTAATTGAAGACATGAGAGTAACAATCTGTCTGGCCTGAGTCTGAGTAGCAGCAGAATACACAAGCTCAGGCAGAGGTCAGTATGGAGGAGAAATGTCACTCCTTTGTGAGCTCAGGCCCTGAGCAGTGGTAGGAACTCAGCAAACTGCTTATTGTAATTTTCATTCATAATATTTTGCCAGCACTTTCCTTCATCTCTAGACCAGACATTGAGCTCGAGAGACATCTCTCTCAATACACTCCAGGAAGTTCTTTGTAGCTACAGCTTGGAAAAGTTCCTTGAAATCAGCAGCACTCTATGTATTTGTTACAAGGATTTTCTTTTCTTTTTTTTCCCCCTTGTTTCAATTGGAGGGAAAGAGGGAGGAATAAAGTAAAAGAGCTTTCTTAAATGAAAAAAAATTAACTTAATTTTTTTTTTTTAAAGAAAGCAATAGCACCGACCTATGCAATTCAACTCAAAAACATGTGTTAGGCACCCATGGTGTGCTTAGTACTTTACATGATACTAAAGGGAATATGGAAGAAATAAAAACCATGCAATTATTTTGGATAGGAAAGGGAAATTTAGATCATCAAGTCTAATTTTACAAGTGAGGAAACTGAGGCCCAGAGAAGTTAAGTTACTTATCCAAGGCCACAAAGATCCAGAAAATTATTAGAACCAGGGCTAAGTCTCCTAGGTTATGGTCTCTGATCTGTAAGAGTTTATAATCTAGCTGGGGGAGTAAGGCTTAATGCCATATGTAGTTGAAAAGAGGAAGAACCAGAACTCATATGCTTAACTTCATCCAAATTCTCTCCATCTCTGAAATATTAAATATTAATGATAAAATGTTATTTTGGAGTAGGATTCAGGATCCTACAACATGGTTCCAGTCTCTACCATTTACTAGTTGTTTGACCTTAGGCAAGTCACTTAACATGTCAATATCATTTACCTTGTATGTTTACTTTTGTATTTGTCAAAAATTGATGAGATGTCTGTCTTATAAAGTTGGATGTGAGATTTAAATGAAAGGGGGTATAAAGAGGTATTTTTAAAGTATATCAAACACTATCCAAATTCCTCTGAACTCTGCATTTGAGAGTATATTATAGACATCAGATACAGAATTTTAATAAATTGTTTAATAAATTGAAATAAATTTGTTGAACTAAATTGGAAGGTAAAGGAGTAGTGTCACTCTTATTAAACAGGTGGCCCTGTAAGTCTTAGTGTACTTCTGTTCTTTAAAAGCTTAAAAGTGCACCAAGCCTTTTGGGACACTCTGTATAATTAAATACTGAAATGTGCAGTATAGACAATTCATAATAGGCCAGATGATACAGCTGTTTATTATGACAAAGCATTTTTACATACTTTATCTCACTATTTTCTCACAACAACCTTGTAAGTGAACAAATATTATCAATACCATTATATAGATGAACAAACTGAAGCTGAATGCTGACCTGACTTGCCTATGAACCCTTAGATAGAATGCAACAGAACTGGGATTTGAACCCAGGTCTTCTGCCATGAAGTTCTGGTATCATTCAGCTCCACCAAACTACCTTGTAAGTGACAGAATGTTTGGACTGCATACAATAGCTCACATTACTACAGCACAATTAGAGTTTATAAAGTCACATCTTTATAATACAATAGCTCTTCTTGACTATGAAGAAGATATTGCATATGTAATTAACCTCATGTGACAAATGAGGAACTAAATCTCAAAGAAATCATTAATAAGAAGATAGCTTTATAAGACTACTGATTCATGTTGACCAATTTCCCTAATCCAATGACCCAAGGATCTTAACATTATTGTCACCATTTCTACTACCATTGTATAGCGAATAGTTAGCATTTGAATGTTTACAAAATACTTCCCAGGCATTGTTTCACAACAACCCTATGAGATAAATCTTATTATGATCCTTAGTTTATAGACAGATGATGATTATAGGGATTAAGTGACTTGATCAGGGTCACATAAAAGTGGTAAATATCTTAGGTGAGATTAGCTTTAAAGTCTCTCCTCATGGGCTTATGAAAGGAGAACCATTAGTATGTGTCTGAGTTATAGATAATAGCTTCTCAGATTAGGTAGAACTTGAGATGAATGCCTTTCAAAAGATCATAGAGTTGTAGATGTTAAAACTTAAAGGCGTTTCTAGAAATCATCTGACCTAGCCCCTACCTTTAGCTAGGCATGGTGGAATTAGGCTCACTTTATAGATGGGGCTGCTAAGAGATGGTGTCCCAGGTTTCATAGCTAATAAGTGTTAGATAATAATAACTTATTTGTATTATTTTTAAAATGTCTTATTAATGTTTCTTTTTTTTTATTCCACTGGTGGTTCCTAATAATCTTTCTTTCCAATCCCAATCCCTCTCTTATGACAAAAATAATTAACCAAAGAAAACAATTTTAGTAACTAGGACTGTCCACGTATACAACCATTAATATCCATGGTCTATCACTCTTCCCACCGATTACTAGAAGAGAGAGGTATGTTTTACCATTAATTCTCTGGAATCAAAATTACATGTGGTATATTATTGTGATCCTGATATCTTTTTCTCACTTGTGTTAAGGTTTACAAGGCACTTTCCTCAAAATAATCTCATGCGGTTTAGTTGCTGTTTAGTCATTTTCAGTCGTGTCCAATTCTTTGTGACCCCATTTGGAGATTTCTTGGTAAAAATACTGGAGTGGTTTGCCATTTCCTTCTCCAGCCCATTGTACAAGCAAGGAAACTGAGGCAATGCAGTTAAATGACTTGCCCAGGATCACACAGCTAGTAAATGTCTGAGGACAGATTTGAACTCAAGAAGATGAGTCTTCGGCGCTCTATCCACTGTGTCACCCAGCTGCCTCAATTTTATGTGATAAGGAAACATGGTTATTTCTCTGTTTCATAGATGAAGAAACCAAGTTTTCTACAGATTAAATGACTTGTCCGAGGTTATGTAATTACATAGTAAATAATAGTTATTTACTCAAACCCATATTCTCCTGACTACATGCCATGCACTTTCAAGTACATCATACAGTGTTCTGTATGATGGGAAGGAAGATGGGAGATTTGAACACAGATCTCTTGTCTCCCAGTATAGGGCTCCTTCCACAAGTTGCTCTTGATGATGACAGTTTGGACATATAAGATAGTATCAGCACAAGGCCACCAAAGCTAGCCAAAGGGAAGTCTGAGTTAGCCTAAGGAAAATGGTGTTGAAGTGACCCGAGATATTTTAAAATAAGTTAAAACCAAAAAGTTTGATATGCAAAGTTATCCAGAAGTGGAATGGGCTTCCTCAGGAGCTAGTGGATTCTCCCACAAAGCCTTCAATAAAGGCTGACTGGCTACTTGTCAGGTACGTATTATGGTTTGGATGAGATATCAGCTGAGGTTCCTTCTGAACTGAAATTTATCCAGTTGTAGGTGTGATGGTGGGAGGGAAGGGGAAGTCGCTATTGTTGTCATTTTTGGTTAGTGTGCTTGGTAGCAACTGACCTTCATACAGTGCTCTCTTTGTCTCTCTACGTGTCTGTCTCTGACTCTCATTCTCTCTCTTCCTTTCCCTCTTGCTCTATCTGAGCTTAATCTGTTTATTCGATTTCAATGTAACCCGGGAAGATTGACCAAGCCTAATAAGAGGAGATGATGAAAGTTACTCAGAGCTCAACATGGAATATTGTATGCAGCTGACTTTAGAGGAGCAGTAACTGGCCTGTGCCAAGTCTTCAGTTGTGAATTGGAGCTCAGAGCCAGAAATCTGCTCACCTCCAACAGCCTGGAAAACTGAATGAGAAACAGAACTCTTTGAAAACAAGCACATAAAATAATTCCCAGTTTAACTACTAACACAACTTATTTAACCATGTCAACTATCAGACAACCAGAGGAAAAAAAAAAAAGAAAGAAAAGGCCCCAAAATTCCTATTGGAATATGGTATACATTAACCCACAGCTGGGAGTGGTTATAGTGAAATTAGAAAACACTGAAGCAAATTTTTTTTAAAATTTTTTTTTAAGTTAAAAGCCTCCCCCAAAATGTTGGGTTGAAAATAGTGGAAATGGAAGGCCATGTGATCTGGAAATGGTAATGTCAACTTTAAAGTCACTGCCTTTCTATGTTGATGGCCCAAGTGCCTTAGTTCAGAGGGATAACTGTGCATTCCAGGTTTCCGGAGCTGAAAGAGATAACCCCATCTTAGTTTCTTCAGCCTGATTCAGAGAGCAGGTCAGGAGTTTGCCTCTGACTGACTAGCTGTGTAACTTATGGGAAGTGGCAAAATAATTTTCCCCACTCTGCTTAAATTTTCTTCTGAAACTAAATGACTATTATACCTCTAATAGTCCACAATGCTAAGAACCCTTCAAGGCTAAATTTGCTATGGTGCTGTGATTCTAACATCCTTTCCAGGATTGATATTCTATATTCTATGATCTCTAAGCTCATTTACCCCACACCCTTCCAGCCCTGACTATTTATGATTCTAAGGTCTCCTCCAGTTTTAAATTCTACAGTATTATCATTCTGGAAGTCCTCTCCAACTCTGATATTTTATGATTCTATGTAGCTTATACAGCAACAGTCTCTAGAATTGGTTGCACATCCTCCAGGGAGGTGATTAAGATGAACCATTGGATTGAAGGTATAAACATTAGAACTTCATATACATACATGTATATGTATACGTATACGCATATGTATGTGTATATATAAATATATGTATATTTATATATGTATGTAGACATATATGTGTACATGTCTATATGTACCCATATATATGCATGTCTGTGTGTAGGTGTATACACATATGTGTATATATGTATATTTCTTTTTTAATCTAGATGACTAACAAATAAATTAGTTTACTGATATATAACATTCAGATTGACACTGTAGCCTCACTTGATCTACATATTAAATAGCCGTATGTCATATATGATTCTTGAGAATACTGAAAGAAGAATAGTTATTCCATAATGTGGAGAGGCTAACAATGGAGTTTTCTTCACTCATCGGTACATTTTCAGCCTATTGTGACTTCACAAATTTACATGTATCGAATTGAGTAGATTTAGTTATATCATATAGTTTTAACTAAACTAGCTTTCACAAAATGAGTAAGTAACTTAAAATTATTCCTGCAAAGAAACATTGGATTGAAGATAATGAGGATAGGAAAAACAGAAATGAACAACAAGAAAATGGTAAAGTTGACACTTCTATTTCTAGCATAAGCTTTTCGTCAGCCACATTACCATGACAATCTAAGCAGGTCTGACAAAAGCTCAGCCAAAAATAATGTGAAATTATCAAGAAGATTATTAAAATTATGGATTAGCATCCACTATATTTAATGATGAATCTTTCCTTAAGCTAAATTTGATACAACATGGTTGCCTGAACTGTTTGGTCCCAGTCTGAGTTCCCACCCCCACTTTGTGTTTATGCCATCTGTTCACCTCCAAGCAGGGTCTTGCTCTCAAAGCCTTGTATGTTGCTCTACCTGATGCCACCCCCACACTATCCTATGCAGCACCTATTCTACCTGCTCAGCATCCTCCATGAGAGCCTGAGCTGCCAGGCCTCAGATAAAATGGCCCCTGGATCTGAGTCTTTTTTGAGCCTTCACCTCTTTTATGACTAATACAATAAAAGTTTACCTTGGGGAAAGGTTTTCATTTCCTGACTTTATCTCCTAGATAGCACTCATTGAGATAGTTAAGTGGTTGCTACAGACTCAACATACCAGCAATCAAATTATTGAATGGATTCAGTGTCCTCAAGAACATCATGGACTGTGTGGTACACACTTCTGAGGAACAGGAATACTGTTCTTCTGGCATTTTAACCTGGACTATATCTTTAGGTATTTCCTCACCCTGGTCATCAACTTTTCCTTCAAAGACAAATATAAGAGATATTCCTGGATGGTATGGACAAGAGAACCTCATTCTAGTACTATGCTTGGAACCTGGTATCAGATGTGACACCAGTACCAAATCACTGTATTCTAGACATACTCTCTTGATTTGGCCAAGATATATTTAGGATGTAGGAAAATGAGGAGCTAAAAGAAAATTTAGAGGTCAAGGCAACTGCCTGGTCAACATCTCCAAATCTGATGGAATTAAAAATCTATTATTTCTGTAGGGCACATAGATACCGAAGTAGGCAAGGTTCCAAAAGATAACACCCTTCTTACAAAAATTAAAAAAAAGTAAAATATTGAATTAAATTTTAAAAAATTACCTCTCCATTGGCTAGATGACTACTCAGCTTGTTATTGCTGTTGCCAGTTCTTTTTGAGAATGTCTATTATCACTTGGTGGTGCCATCAAGGCATAAACAAACTTACATTGTGAAGAAGACAAAGGTTCCAAAGCTTTTTGAAAGGGTATATGACCCTTGAGGAATGGTTTTTGTTTATGTGCTCATCTATATAATGAAATCAAGAAATTCACATATGTGATTTTTAAGTGTTTTTCATTATTTCCTATGAACTGATATTATGTAATGTTTCCAAATGTCATGGTGGACTCTTGTTCAACTCCTTGATCAATAGTAACTGGTATCTATTTGTTGAAAATATGAAGCAGTAATATTCATCTGATCAATTTTCTCCATGCATTCACCTGATGATGGGAATCAGTGGTTATTATTATATATTTTTTATTTGACACTGCTATTAAATAATAAAATTTAAAATTTAAGAAAATCTGAAGTAAAAAAAAATAGCTAATGATAATACGGAGCCACTACAATTAGCAAGACATACTACAAACTTAGCTTTTGTTGCCAAAAATGTGTGTTACCTACAGAAACTCTCACATTTGAGAGAAAGGAAGGGCTCTGAGTCTGTCATTAAGTGAGGGTAATCATATGTGAGGGCTAAACTTTCTTTCGAATTTGTCCTCATTGTCATACTTTGACTGTGCACCAAGGGGTACATGTGAACACTGAGTGCCATTCTCTGAAAGCATTTGCACAGGTCACTCAAGGGTCCCCCATACGCCTTTTAATTATCATATATGATATATGGCTGTTTAATATGTGGATCAAATGAGGCTACAGTGTCAATCTGAATGTTATATATCAGTAAACTAATTTATTTATTAGTCATCTAGATTAAAAAAGAAATATACATATATACACATATGTGTATACACCTACACACAGACATGCATATATACTGGTACATATATACATGTATACATATATGTATAAGATAAGTTTTTGCCATTAGTAAATAAAGTAATGTTTATTTCATAGTTCCCTATTCTTTTTTACATTTCAATTTTGTGTATATTTTATAATGTACTTAATATATTAGTATAATAATAAACATATAGGGATAAGGGTCAGAGGTTTATTTCATTGAAAAAGAGAACTTCCAAAAAAAAGAACTCCTCCCTTTACCAGTTTGGGTCAGCTCTTTGCGTACAACTTACAGACTTAGAGAGCTGCCTAAAGCTAAAGTGTCAGATACTTGACCTGTTGGCCCCATTACTGAACCAACACTCCCATGAGTGGCCTGAATCTGATTAAATGTAACTGGGAAATATTTAACAAAATAAATAAAAATACAATAGACCATTGGTAATGTAAACATGTGGTTGTCTATGTCAAAGTGCAGTTACAGAAATCATTTTGCATGGTTTAGCTCCCATTTCTTCTTGAGTTTGACACCTCTTTCCAAATGAGTTTGAAGTCACTTCATTGTTGTTCAGTCCTTCTTAGTTGTGTCCTATTCATTGTGATGCCATTTGGAATTTTCTTGGCAAAGATCCTGGAATGGTTTACTATTTTCATCTCTAGCTCATTTTACAGGTGAGAAAACTGAGGCAAACATGGTTAAGTGATTTGCCCAGGGTCACACAGCTAGTAAGTATCTCAGGCCAGATTTGAACTCAAAAAGATGAGTCTTTTTGACTCCAGACTCAGCACTCTACCCACTGTGCCATCTAGCTACCCTTTAAGTCACTGACCTGGGTTCATAAAGCTGATTTGTGTCAGATACAGGATTTGAACCAAGTCTTTGTGGTTCTAAGGATGGTTTTTTTATCCACCACACTATGCTATGCAGCATGTAATTTATAAATATAGACAGAGATAGATAGAGAATCCATGCTCATTTTTCCCCTAGAAGAGTATTCAATTAAAAAAAAAAGTTCAGAGATCACTACTATAGAGAACAGTTTTCCAGTGATAAAGCCCAGATTCAAATCCTAAACAACTTATTATCTGTGTAACCTTAGGAAAACCACTTAACATCTTTCTTTCCTCCTCAGTTTATTCATCTGTAAAATGAAGCCATTGGATTAGGTTATTACAAAGATCCCTTGTAGTTCTAAGTCCTATGATTTTCTCCAAAGCTGGGAATATGTCCCAGACATTAGAATGTGAATTCCTTGAGGGCATTAACCATAGTTGTGACTTTTTTTTATTTTTATATGCCCAGTGCTTAGCACTGTGACAGGCACAGAATAAACCCTCCATAAATGCTTGTTGACTGAATGGTAGCAAAGTGCCGTCAATAAAAGGCCAGAAACAAAATGAGTGCCTGTAGATTGAGGAGCTTTTGAACAAATTGTGATATGTTAGTATAATGTATGATCATTGGGACATTAGGAATGACAAATAGGAGGAATTCAGAAAAACACAGGAAGACATTTAAATTTGATACGAGTGAAGTAAGCAGATTCAAGAAACCAATAACTACAAAAGATGCAAATAAAGTGAGCACTAAAAACAAACAAAAAACCAATGGTATGTAATTGTGATCAGCAGTCTTGCACCAGAGAAGAATAAATGAAAAAGGCACCATGGTACAGGGGGTAGAGGGAAATAGACACTTAGAGAAATGGAGAAAACACTGGGATTTGACTCAAGAAGGTTCAAATTCCCACCACAGTCAATGACTATTTGTGTGACTGTGGGCAAGTCTCAACTTCTGTCAGCCTCTATTTCGTCATCTATAAAATGGGCGCATGTACTCCTGCCTAAAAGGCTTATTGTGACGATTAAATGAATTAACATAAAAAAATACTTTTTTTTCAAATATTAAAGTTTTACATAAATGTTAGCTGTTATTATTATTATTTATTACAAGAATTGATTTATAATTTGGGTAAAGGTTATAGACAGGGAGATAGTCAGTAGTAATAGGCAAAATACAGCATCAACAAAACATTTAGCTTCCAGAGAAGGCTCTCATGCCACCGTTGCAGCCATGTCTCTTGTAATCCCCGAGAAGTTCCAGCACATTTTAAGAGTGCTCAACACCAACATTGATGGACGGCAGAAAATAACTTTTGCCATCACAGCCATCAAGGGTGTGGGTCGAAGATATGCTCGTGTAGTAGTGAGGAAAGCAGACATTGACCTCACCAAGAGGGCTGGTGAGCTCACTGAGGATGAGGTGGAGCGTGTGATCACCATCACGCAGAATCCCCGGCAATACAAGATTCCAGACTGGTTCCTTAACAGGCAGAAGGATGTAAAGGATAGAAAATACAGTCAGGTTCTGGCCAACGGTCTGGACAATAAGCTGCGTGAAGATCTGGAGCGACTGAAGAAGATTCAGGCACATCGTGGGCTTTGGCACTTCTGGGGTCTCCGGGTCTGAGGCCAGCACACCAAGACTACAGACCGCAGGGGTCGCGCTGTGAGTGTGTCCAAGAAGAAGTAAACAACTTCACTGGCCTTGTCTATTAATAAATAGTTTATATCAAAAAAAAAAGCTTTTAAAAATGCATGAGAGAAGTTCAAAAAGATATAATCAAGAAGGATCATTTTGTTATCATCAGGTTAAAGTTAACATACATTTTAAAAAACTACCTAATGTAAATATGCACTTTTATAGACATTCTTCTTTTTCTGTTCCTCTTTGTATATTAAAATATCTACATATGTGGATATTTACATCTAAACCTCTAGCTCTGATATTCTATGAGTTCTTGAGTGAATATGGCCCTAGGGTCACCTATGCCAGTCATAATATGGTAAGCAACTCCGACTAATTCTTGTATCAAAGTCTCAAAGATAAATTGACAAACATTTCTTGTGCCCTATGTTTATTATTAGGATTCATAAGATGCCAAGCAGCTCAAAGGGGGAAGGAGAATAAGCATTTACATAGCACCTACAATGTATCAGGCATCATGCTAAACGCTTTTGGCAAATATTATCTCAGCTGATCCTCGGAACAACTCTATTAGGCAGGTGCTATTATCATCTTTTGACAGTTGCGGAAACCAAGGCAAACAAGAACTTGTGTCTTTCCCAGGATCTCACAACTAGTAAATAACTGAGGCTAGATTTGAACTCAGGTCTTCGTGACTTCGGGCCCACCACTCTATCCACTGAGCCACCAGTTGTCACGTTGTTGTTGTTATTTGGTTGCGTCAGTAGTGTCCAACTCTTCATGACCTCTTTTGGGCTTTCCTTGGCAAAGATATTGGAGTAGTTTGCAATTTCTTTTTCCAGCTCATTTTACAGGAAACTGAGGCAAATAGGGTTAAGTACTTGCCCAGAGTTACACAGCTATTAAGTGTCAGAGGCCAGATTTGAACTGAAGAACATTAGTCTTCCTGACTCCAGGCTTGACACTCTATCCACTGCACCACCTAGTTGCCCAGTTGCCTTATAGAACAGTGGAAAGAGCATTAGGTCTGGAGTCAGAAAGTATAGGTTCAGATCTTGCTTCTGTCACTACCCTTGTGACCTAGGACGATTCACTTCCTCTCTCTGGGCCTCAGTTTCCTCAACTTTACAATGAAGGGGATTGGACTGGATAATCTCTGAGATCCCTTCCAACATGATCCTGTGATGTTCAGGAGTGCTTTCCATGATACTGAAGAAGGACATTCATCTTCCTAAGATAAGAGGCTCTGTCTACACATCTAAGGACAACAGCATAATTGAAGAAGCCAGGATAAACTTGGGGGAGGATTTCGCAGAGGTTGGTGAGCAATAGTAATTGTGAACCCTGCTAAGATTAGAGTCAGATTCTAAGAAAATCCCTCTGTCAGTGTCTTCTGGGAACCAGATGAAGTTCAGCCTTTCATATGGGCAGATGTGCTACATGCTGTTGATTGGAAGAGAAAGAAGAGGGTGGAAAAGATGAGAAACATTTCACTCTATATTTCTAGTAGCTTCCCCTTTCAGGACTGGAGGAAATGAAGTCGGCTTGTTTTCTTCTAATGAAATCTTTATAATTCCTCAAAGGAGGACTGGCCTGTGCAGGTTATTGCTTATGAAAAGGTTCAAAGTTGAGTCTTTTGGGCCAATTATTTTACTCTGTACTCTGTTAAATTATCTTTGATTTGAATGATATGTGATTTCTTTTCTGTGGCTGTTCCTCAACTATCAGGGAACTCTGCCCTCCTCTGTTTCCTTAGACTGGTAAACAGTCTGTGGTAACTGAAGGCCTGCCACAGGTCTTAGACCTTCTATATAAAAACTTCTCTTTTTACTAAATCATGTAAGTTGCCCATATGCTCACTTGCCAGGTGAATCTTTGAGTGTCTAATGTGTTTCTTGACCCTCTCTTAAGATCATGTTAAAAATAATGATTCCTATTTCATTTCTATAGCTCTTTAAAATTTACAAAACTTTTCTCATAGCATTTCTGTGAGGCAGAAAGGAAAAACATACTGTTCACATTTTACACAAGGAAAGCAAAGAGATTAAATGACTTGCACAGTCACACAGGTTATAAGCACCAGAAGTGGGATCTGAACCCAGATTCTCACACTCCAGAGGCCATATTCTTCCCACTACATTCCACTGACAAGTCACTAGGTTTTATCTATGCCAGAAGATCTAGATTCCAATGCCAGCACTGATAGTTACAACCTGTGTAAAAAATCTTTGGGACTCAGTTTCCTTTTCTGGAAATGGGAAGCTCAGGTTTGATGATCTTTTTTGGCTCTAAATCCTATCATGTGAATTACTTGGGAGACTTTCCTCTCTTTTTACATGTACTTCCACGCTTCCTGATTTTAATCCATACCAAGAGCTTCAGAATGAGACCAGATGCAGCCTTTGTGTTTATGTGTATGTTTGTCTGACTAGACAGAATAATCCCTACTATGCTGTCTGGGGGACTCTCAGGTGGCCCCAGGGGGGTGTGGAGACTGTCCCACTGGAGTTCCTGAATTCAGGCAGAATTTCAGGAGTAATGAAGGCATTCACAAGGGAACCTGCTGTCTCATGATCATGATCACCCCTTTGTCTGACTGTTGGGGATCCCCTCCCATGAGCCCTCTTCAGACCTCTTTGGGTCCCCTGTTTCAACCTCTCTCTGGCTTACATACCTATGTGACTTTTTTTTTTTAATCTTGAATACTCTCCTCATTTTCTTCGTTCCCTTCATTTTCCTATTGTTAGTAGCAGCTTGAAATACACAGGGTTAAGCATTAATTAAACTTGTACTGAGCTTTTCATAAAATTGTTGCTTTATAATTGTTTATTGAGTGAGTGAATAAGCAAATGGTCCTTTTTAAGGAAATTCTGCTGATAAAAGGTTCTGGAGACTAAGAATTGTTTACAGGGCCCTTGAAAAGGAGAGGAGAGAAGCTCAGGAGCTATTTTTGAGGAACCTGAATAATGGAAGTTTAAAAAGCAGCCCCCAACATCTGGACTTTTCTATTTGGGAGCTGGAATGACTGTTGAGTGGCCTGGGTACCTGCCAGAATTCCCTACTGTATAAGTATTTAAGAAAGACTTCTTTTTGTAATTAGGCACCCACATATAAAGTTAGGGCTAGAAAAAGGAGTAAAAGTTAGAAATGTATGATAAGATTAGATTCCCAGAGATGAGGGAACAGGAAACTGCTAAAGTTGAAGAACAAATTGTCATGTGTGGATGTGTATGTACATGTGTATGTTGTATGTGTTTTTGTATGTGTATGTATATGTAGATATACATATAAATATGTTTATATGTATGTTTACACACATATATGCATAGATACTATGCATTCATTCAATATAGAACATATATTTACTATGCCTCACCTACATATTACTATGATATACACACACATGCTATTAAGATATATGTGTATATGTTACGTAAATGTATATGATACAGTATATCATTTGTGCCAATGAAAAAGGATCCTCATATACATGTGTTTTAAATATGTATATGTATATATAATGTATTGTATATAATATACATTACATGGGTGTTTATATGTGTGTGTATATTCTTTCCTCCTACCTTGTCTCTCCCATCAGTTATCTCTTTTCCTTCTTCTTTCTTCTTCCTTTTTTGGGCTCTAATAGGATATGATTAGAGTCAGAAGAAAGCTTGCTTCTTAGCCTGCCTTAGAGATTCATTAGCTCTGTGATGCTGGGCAACTCACTTAAATTCTCTGATTTCAGTTTCCTCATCTATAAAATGGAGAAAATAATATGTGTACTTTATACCTCAGAGGGCTAGTGTTGTGTGGAATATGCTTTGTAAACATTAAACATTATATGAAATCTAAGTTGTTAATAATATTAATAATGACCAAAGATAATTTTTACCATAATCTTTGTTACCACTTTTTCAGAAATGTTGTAAAAGGGATTCCAATTTCAGGCCTAGATTGAGCTGTACTTTCTTGGCCTGCCTCAGATGTGCATTAGTCACTTAGTCTCTTCCCTAAATTACATTAGAGGTCATCAAATTCTATTCCCTTGTTTTATAACTGAGAAATATGAGGCCCAGAAAGATTAAGTGACTTTTCTGGTGTCACATAGTTAAAAGATATCTGAGGCAAGATTTGAACTCAGGTCCTCCTAACATTATGTCATTCTAGAATTCTCCTGCTTTTCCTGGAATTTCTAGATATGGATGTCATGGAAGGCCATACACAACAGACATGCCAAAAAACCCTTATAAATGCTTTAATCTGTCACTTAAGATCTTTTATAGAAGTAGGAAGGATAGTAGTCATTTTAATTAGAAAAAAAGCCTTTGCTAATAATTTTTTATAGATATAGATATCGGTTTGTTTTTCAATTATTTGATCTGCTTGTTCATATTCCTTGGTAGTCTGCTGGAAAAAATTCTTAGATCAGAGTCATAAGGATTCATACTCTTACCATGGAGCTAGTTCTCAGGATTTCAAATATTGTTATTACATATATATGTGTGTGTGTGTGTGTGTGTGTGTGTGTGTATAGTAACAAAAGCCATATGTATATAGAACTTGGCAAATGCATTCTCACATACCATCTCATTCAATCTCATGTTAATCCTGTAAGGCAGGAGGACCAGAGATCATTATCCTTATCTTATAGAGGCAGCTAGATATAGTATTTGATAGATAGCTAGGCCTTGAATCAACAAGACCTGCATTCAGATCTATTCTCAGACACTTTACTGGCTGTGGGACCCTGGGTGAGTCACTTAACCACTGTCTGTCTCATTTTCCTCAACTGTAAAATGATATTATTAATACCATTAATAATAGCACCTACCTCTGAAGGTTGTTGTGAGGATAAAATGAGATATATTTCTTTTTGTAAAGAGCTTAGCACAGTGCCTAGCACATAGTGGAAGCTTAATAAATATTTATTCTCTTCTTTCCTTACAGATGAGAAAAACTCAGACACCAACTTGTCCAGGGTCATAGAGTAAGTTAGTGACGGAGTGAAGACAATTCAAAAAAACATATTGGACACTCACTTTATGTTAGGTACTAATGAAGCCATGGCATAGTGGCACGAGAAAGACCTGGATTTGAGTCCTACCTCTAACAAAGGTCTTGGCACATAGTAAGCACTTTAGATGTTGACTTCACGTTGACACACTGACAATGGAACTGTGGGCAAGTTATTTAACTTCTCAGTGTTCTAAGGAGCGTTTGAAGATTCTTTGTTGTTGATAATGCACATTAGAAGCAGATTAATAAAAGAAGGTCCCTTCTCTCGTAGAGTTTAGATTTTAGTATAGGGTATATAGCATATATACAAAGTTATAATACAAATTGGATCACACATGTATGAGAGAAATGCAATGTTCTTAGACAAAAATTTTACTCTTAGGAGACTGCATTCCATCAAATTGGCCCCTTTTAGGTTTGATTAGAATGTTGGAATGACCAGAAATGGAATGAATTCCACATGACATATTGAGAAAAAAATTCCCTTCCCTTCCCTTCCCTTTTCCCTTCCCTTCCCTTCCCTTCCCTTCCCCCTCCCCCCTTCCCCTCCCTTCCCTTCCCTTCCCTTCCCTTCCCTTCCCTTCCCTTCCCTTCCCTTCCATCAAATCCAAACCCTGTCTCTGAGGCCCATTTTGTGGCTTAGGATAGGCCATATGCCATTTCTAGGCCTCAGGTTTCTCATCTCTATAATGAAGGAAGAGTAATAGATCATTTCTAAAACATTTCCTCACCTGCGACATTCTATGATTCCCAAACTTCTTTTGTATCTGATTCTCTACTATCCCAAAATTCTTAGGTATCATAAGACTTTCACATTTTTTGGTTCTGTGATAGGAAGCCTTTCTAGCTGGATATGCGATGACTCTCAATTGTCAAAGCTTGGGGTCCAACAACTTTCTCACACCTGCCAAGGTAATGCATGAAAGCAGCATTGATTTTGGTTGTCCATGGAAGGTTTTCTCACTCTGAGAGAAAGGAGGGTCTCTGAGTCTGTCATTAAGTGAGGGTAATCATATGTGAGGGCTAAACTTTCTTTCGAATTTGTCCTCATTGTCATACTTTGACTGTGCACCAAGGGGTACATGTGAACACTGAGTGCCATTCTCTGAAAGCATTTGCACAGGTCACTCAAGGGTGCCCCATACGCCTCCTAACACAGAGCGTCTTTCATTATTTCCAGCATCACAAAAGGAATCAGGGACAGTATTAAATATAATTACCATGCACCAGGCTAATAAATAGCATTTTTATCCTCTATGCTTTTATAGAGGCAAGGAAACCTCGATGTGGCCTTTTAGGTCATATAATCCCTCCCTTTTTCTTTTTATCTTTCCAGCCCGAGCAGATGGAGACCAGGGCTCTCGAATTACCATTCTTCCTTTCTGACTTAGAGCTCCTTCCAAGCTTAATGTAGACTTTTCCTTTTAATCAGTGTTCCCATGTCCACTGATTCCCTCCTTTCCCCACCCCCCTGCCATCACTTTTGCCAGAGTTTGTGATTCTGGGGGGCCTTGAATCACATGAGACCTACAATCCTTTTTTTTTTTGTAACTTCCCTGACATACAAGTGAAAATGCATACTCTGATGACTTCTTCCTTTGCCTACCCTTAACTCCTAAACCCAGGAAGGTCCTCTTTCTCACTTCAGATTTTTCAGACAAACTTTCCTGGGCATCTCCTTTTCACTTATCCTCTAAGTCATTTGTATCTTAGTTATATGTATACCCTTCCTTTTCCCCAACCATATTGTAAATTCCTCAAGAGAAGAATTTATGTTATATTTATCCTTGTCTTCCTAGTGCCTAGCACAGGCCCTTGTATAAAAGTTTGCTGAGTTAAATCACTCCATTTTACTAGTATAATGTCCAGTGTCCTCATTTCTGTACAGCCTTAAGTTTACAATTGACTTCTTTCATAATAATCTTCTAAGGGAAGCAATGAAAGTATTCCCCAACTCCATTTCACAAAGAAACAAATTGAGGCTTAGAGGAGTTAAATTATTTCATAGCTGATAACTGGTGCAACTAGGGTTTGAATTGAAGCAGGATACCTGACGTCAAATCAATTTTTATTTTCCCCCCTCTACTCCACAATGACTTCCATTTCTTACCAGGAGCTAAGCATACTTCAGTCTCCTCATGATGGCCCAACTTGCACACCATCTTTACCCCATCAACAAATTGGAAACTTGGATTCCAGCCCTGGTAATGGGACAGGAGTCTTGGATACTGCCAGGAACCAGCATCCTACACCATTGACACATTTTCTTTTCTCCCTACTATACCTCCTTGTAGATATCCTTTCTCTACTTCCTTCTCTTTCTTCATCCCTTTATTTCTTATCTTCTGATATTAGAATGTAATCTCTTTGATGGCAGGAAGTCCTTGTTTGCTTGTAATTGCATCACTAGCATTTAACACAGTGTCTGGCAATTTAATGAATCCTTTATCCCTCTCTGTCTCTGTCTTTATCTCTATCTGTATTTTTATCTCTGTTTCTGTCTCTATCTGTGTCTCTATCTCTGTTTCTGTCTGTTTGTCTGGCTCTGTCTCTCTATCTCTGTCTCTATCTATCTTCCCTCTGAGTATCATTTTCCTCACAATATTTTATACTCCATATCCTGTCTTTGTACCTTTGCATCGACCATCTCACAGGTCTGGAATGCACTCTCTCCTTACCTCCAACTTCTAGAGTCCTTTCCTTTGAGACCCAGCTCAAGCACCATCTTCTGCATGAAGTCATCTCTGCTCCTTCCCCAACTGTCAATGCTTTCCCTCCAAAATAACTTTATATTTAACTATTTAACATATATATTATGTATCATAATATTATATGTATATATATGTATATGCTTGTATTTGCATTTGTTCACTTTATTTTAATGCTGCATGTATTTATTTATGTGCTTGTTATTTCTCCTATGAGAAAATAACCTCTTTGAATGCATGAAAGGATTTTTTCCTTCTTTGAACTTTGAACCCCAAAGTATGCCACATAATAGGTGCTTCATAGAGACATTGATTGATAGATTGATTCAGATTCTAGCATCTGAAGGGCTGTCTGTTATATGGAAGAGGGAATGCACTTGTTCTTCTTGTCCAAAGAAACAGAGTCTTTAAGAATAGGAATGAAAGTTGCAAAGAAGCACATTTAATATTGAGGTAAGTAAAACTTCCTAACAATTAAAGGTGTCCAAAAGTTGAATTGACTGCCTTAGGAAGAAGTGTTTTCCTCTTCACAGGAGATCTCTAGGCAAAAGTTGGATAACCATTTTGAGGGTAAGTTTTGGAGAAAATTGTAGTTTAGGTTTGAGCTGAACTAGTTGGTCTCTGAATTCCCTTCCAACTCTGAGATTCTGTGACTGGGACAATAATAGAAATATGAGCTGCTATTATTACAGGACTTGCCTGTAGTCACAAAACCAATTAGTGTCAGAGCCAGAATGCAAACCCAGGTCTCTTATTCCAAGCTTAGTGTTCTTTTTATTAGCACACAATCCTTAGAATTCTAGTGAACACTTTCCTTGGGTCATTCAAATAGAAAATACTGAACTTATTTCTCTTAATGGTGCTAAGTAGGAACAACTAATCATGAAATACTCTTTCATGTGAGTACTCTTTCTACTCCGCAAGTTTTAGTCTACATAGCTCATGGATAGAATCCCTTCAAATTCAATTTGACATGGATTATTAAGCTTTCCTTATTTGCAGAGTATTTATCTTCTGTTTCCTTATAAAAACAAAAATAAATTAGGCATAGTTCATGACATCATAGAATTTACAGCAGTTCAGAAGATGTTAGATATGCAAATTATTGAACTAAAAGTATTTCTAAATATGATAAACAGAAAGGTAGAAGTAAAGTACTATGGGAAACTAGAACAGGGAAAGATGATTCCTTACCAGGTAGATCCAGGAAAGACTTTATGGAAGAGGTGGTGTAGCTGATCTAGGCTATGGAAGATAAGAAAGATGTCAAAAGGCCAAAGTAAGAGGTAATAAAGTCTAGGTACACCCTATAGGTAATCAAGAAGTAAAAGCCTTCACAGGATTGTTAACAAGACACTGATGGTGAAAACTTAAGAGAAAAAAAAAACTAATAATTGAAAGACTACTTGGTTGATATCAAGACTTTGCATCAGTTCTAATGTATGCCATGGATCAGAGACAAGCTCCCTATTTAGTCATTCTCCCAGATTCAAACAAAATAGGTATGGAGACAATGGAGATAGACTGAAGAGAAAGCGGTGGTTGGGTCAGTCAGGGATCATTTCAGGGAGTCATTCTGAAAGGTGTGAAGCAAGTCACATATAACAAGAAGAAAAGAAGATCAAGGGGAAAGGTTTCCAGATGAGTAAACTGTTAAGCCAAACAGGTTACTAGATGCTATGGTGATAGCTGAGCCCTGAGCTAGCAAACTTAAAGCAGAGTAAGTCATTAATTGGAGAGGTATTAGGTGTAAGTATTTACATTTTTACATCACCTTCATTGCCAAAACTATGTGGATGAATGACTGAGAACACTAAGAGACCTGGAACCAAGAAAGAAAAAAGGCAGATTCAAACTGTATTTATGCCTCTCTAAAACAATGATCCAATCAATCTGCCAAACAATTTATTTTGTTATGGTGACCAAGGGGTTCAACTGAATGGAGACTGGGAATGAGTGTGGTTGGCCTCAGCATGAACCAATCTAAGAATATGAAATATAATACTATGCCTGGTGTCTTAACAGCAGCTTTGAAGATTATTCTGTCATTGCTGCCCCAACCCTCACCAAAATTGGGAGAGAATGTAACAAGGTTCTAAAGCTTGATTCCTGGTGATTTGAGATTAGTGTCTGATGATACGAGGGTTATTATATGACAGAAGAGGAAAAGGACCTGGTAAAGGAGTGCTGGAACATAGAATTATGGTTATTGCTTGAATATAAAACCAAGTTGAATTCCCTTTTCCAGTGGCTCAAAATGAAAAGGGGACTTAGTTGACCTTATAGTACCCCCATCTCAAAACAACAATTCACATTTACATAGATGCAGCTGGGTGGAAAAAATGGATAAAGCAGTGGGCCTGGAGAAAGGAAGATCTGAATTCAAAACCTGGCTCAGAAACTTGCTACCTATTTGACTATAGGCAGGTCATTTAACCTCTGTCTGTCTCCATTTTCTCAACTATAAAATAAGGATAAGAATAGTACCTACTTTCCAGGGTTATTGTATAGATTAAATGAGATAACATTTGTAATGTGTACAGTGCCTGGCACATAGAAGATACTTAATAAATTCTTTTTCCCTTCCACTTTGCATATGAATAATAAAAACAAAAAACAATTAAAAAAACTATGAGGTAAAATAAAGTTAAAAAAAGGAAAGAAATATTACTTGGAATGGATGGGACTATGATAACAGACAAAAGTGAGAGATTTAAAGTATTAAAATATGATTTTGCTTTTATTTTTCTTTGCCAAGTGGAGTGATCTTTGGTATGGAAAGAATTTGGAAAGGCACTGAAATGATAGGTAAGAGGAGATAATAAAAATGCAGGTATTCAGTGAGTCCAACTTCCTAGGATGAATTGAGTTACATTTTAGTCTCTTGAATGCACTGGGAAATATAATTGCTGAGCAACTGTGAGTGATTTTGAAAGACTATAAGGATAGAGAAGTTCAGCAGTCCTGATTCTACTATCTTCTCTCCCCTCAAAAAAAAATTGATTAGTTTGCACACTATGGGCTACTGAGCTTTTCCTTTGGTTTCTTGCAACACCCTGGAATGCATTAATTAGAAAATGTTTTGTGGGACTTGGAAAGAAAAATAAAACCATTGTGGATTAATCAAGGGCAGGACATGTCAGACTAACCCCATTTCCTCTTCTGACAGGGTTTCAAGACTGGTAGATCAAGGCATGTAGTAAACATAGCATGTTTAAGTTTCAGCAAAGCTTTTGACAGTCTCTGGTGTCTCCTTTGTAGAAACAGGTAGAAGGAGGTGGACTAGATGGTAGTAAAATTAGGTGAATTCAGAAAAGGTTAAATGATTGAGCCATAGCTAAAGTACTACTTTGCATTCTGGATATCACAATTCAGGAAGAACATAGATAGGGCATAAATAAACTGGAGAAGATCCAGAAGAGGGCAATTGTAATACTGGGAGGACTGCAAACAATGCCATACCAAGATCTGCTGGAAGAATTATCAAATGTTTAGTATAATAAAGAGAATACTTGAAGAAAAACAATGAATCTTAAAGTATTTTAAGAACTGTTATGTGAAGAAGGGGTAATACTTTCTCTGCTTTATGTCAGAGAACAGAACTGGAAGAAGGCAGATTTAGATTTGATAAAGAGAAAATTTATCTATAATTAGGGATTTCAGAAACTTGAATGAAGTTCCTGAAGAATGTAGGTTCCTCACTTTAAGCAAAGTTTCCTTGCATTGGAGGGGAGATTCTTAGTTGGGTAATGGTTGGACTAAAGTCTAATCTATTCTAACTCTTAGATTCTGCAAAGTCAAGCTAAGCATTTATCAAATACCTTCTATGTACCAGGTACTGTGCTAATTTCTGGATAAATAAAGAAAACACTCTGGCCCCCAAATCCCTACCCTCCAGGAGCTGACAGTCTAAAGGGAGGAGGACCAACATACAAACAACTACAAACAAAGTATGAAGGTGAAAAATTGGAGATACTTTCGTTTAGAAGTCATTAACTTTAAGGAGGATCAGGAAAGACTTCCCATAAAAGGTGTGAAAATTTATGGAGCACTGGCTCTCCTCAGGCTAAAATTGTCTTTCTCCATTACAAGGGCTTACCTAATTGGTATATATCTGATCTGCCTAGGCTAGATTTGATACCAGTAGATTTTAAAAGTGGTGTTTCTAAATGTAAATGATTCTGGATGCCCACTGTTCAGGGATATTCTAGTTTACCCCCAGGTGATATGAAGTTAAAATGAAATTACTATCTAGAGGCAAAAGGTCCTCAGAAGCCATCTAGTCTGACCTTGTTCATTTTATAGAAGAGGAAACTGAGCTATAAAGAGGCTAAATATCTTTCCCAAGTTGAGATTACTGTACATATCCAATACAAGATTTGAACCCAGGGTCTTAGACTCCAGAATCAGTGATTTTTCCATTGTACTATGAGTCCTCCTTCAACTATGAAGCTGATTAGATGCCCTCTAAGGTACATTATAGCTTTGATCAAAGCAATATAGGTATTCAGTGACTGTAAATTACAGAACATTTGATGTTCTCTGATAAAGAATCTCACCCCACAGGTCACATTTGTATTGAGTTTCTCTTTTCGGGTATTTATCTTTTGAACCTTTTTGGTTGAATCTAATGAGAAAGCCACACCCTGTGCTGCTAAACCATTTCCTGTTTGGCTAAAGACTGCATCTCTAACTAAATATGAGAATTGATTGTAGTAAAACACCAACCAAGATGGAAGCAATGTATTTCTGGAGGCTGACCATGGTTGGATTGAATGTGATCCACCAGAAGTGGCAAAGCTCAAAGTCAGAAGACTCTTCAGAGACCATCTAACACAAGTCTTATAATACATTCCTAAATAACAGTTTTCTTTTCTACAACATCCCTGAGAAGTCATCACCCAGTTTTTGCTTCAAGTAATAAGGAGCTCACTACCTACCAAAGTAATCCATCTCACTTTTAGACATTTCTGTTAGAGAGTTTACCTTTATTTTGAGTCGAAATATGTCTTTGCAACTTGCAACTATTACTCCTAATTCTACTCTGAAGACAGGTAGAATAAGTAGAATTTCTTTTTCCTTGTGGGAGCCCTTCAAATACTGGAACAAAGCTTCAATTGAAAAATTCAATCCAACAAATTTTTATTAGGTTTTGGAAAATAACCACTATTATTATTGTTTTGATGAAAAACTGTCTGAAGTCCAGTTTGTAATTTGGGATGCTAAGAAAGGAAACTATTCCCTCCTACTATAATTCTGATAGTTGAGGTAAGATTGGGTTCCCCTCATTCCTCTCCACTCTTTCCCCAACCCATGTCCCCCCTTCTTCTGTCTCCCCTGGCTTCCTTGCCTGCCATAATATGGTCAATATTACGCTACACTTTATTTTTGTCCTATCATGTGCTCAGGCATTAAAAACAAGTTCTTCCCACCATGGCAACAGTGTCTGTTTCTGTGTATGGGATAGATGTAAATCAGGCATTTGTATTTTGGAGACTGCCTGTAACAGGGCCCCAGAACTGCCCCCATTGGCTAGTACAGACTCTCCTTTGGTAAATTAAAGTATGCTGGCTCTTGAGAGCATATGGTGATCAGATGTTGGCTTTGCATTCTATCAAATTCATGGTTAGGTTTACTGGGCCAGTACTCTGAGATCCAATATGAGGTGTCATAGAAAGAAAAACAAAAAAGGAGGAGGGAGAATAAAGGGAAGAGGCGAGTATAGGAGAAGAGATGAAAAAAGAGGAGGAGAGGAGAGAAGAGGAAAATAGAGGAGAGGACAGTGTCAGGAAGGGGAAAGCAGTAAGTCTGGAAGGGACCTTAGAGATCATCAAGTCTAACTCCACTATTTTAGAGATAAAAAACTGAGCCTCAAAGAGATTGAGATTAAGTGACTTGCTCAAAATAAAAATGACTAGCAAATAGTAAAGTTAGGACTTGATCACCATATCTCTGTTTGTTTGTTTGTTTTTTTCATTCACTATGCTGCCTGTCCATAATATCACCTTCATTCAGAAAAATTCCTGGTGGAAATCCCCCATATCCTGCTCAGAGTGAAATGTAGTCATGAAAGTCAAGAATTACGTAAATTGTTATGGAAGATCCCTTTTAAGTTCATAATCTTAAATGGACTATACTTCTAAAATCACTGTACACCCTGCTAAAATTGCCAATTTGCTAGTGAAATTAAAGTGGCCCTTCAGTGAAAAAAAAAAAGATATTGCTAATGAAGGAGGAAAGCACTAAGGGCCTATCCCCCTGCTTCTTGGATCCAAACTCCAGATAATGGCTTTAAGAAAATACTGCACTAGAAATAACTTGATTTTTTGTAGCGTTATTTCATTTTTATAATAAGGGATTTAAAATTTTCTATTACAAACCAAGAATTGATAATGATTAATATAACTTAATTTTTTCTTTTAAATTATGGACTAGAATAGAATGCCAGAGCTGGAAGGGATCATAGAATCACAAGGCTATGTAAGGTCCAAGCTTGAAAAAAATCTAGAATCACTGAACCATTAAAGGTCAAACCTAGAAGGGAAGAAAGAATCAAAACCATATAATATCACGGCTAGATGGGACCTTGGAATCATGGAACAGAATGAAAGAGTTACAAAGGGAAATAAAACAGAATGTTAGATCTGAAAAGAAGCTTAGAATCTTCATATCATAGTATGCCAGAGCTGGAAAGAGTCTTTTGATTGTAGGACACAGAATATTAACTGTCTAAGCAGTCTAAGCATCTTAGAATATAGAATGTGACATCTGCAATGGGCCTTAGAACTATATGATTTTAGAAATGGTTATGGACTTAAAGATCATCTAACCTAATTTTCTTTAAGTACAATGCCCTTTAAAATAGATGCAGTTTATTTTAGCAATAAAATATTTTGTCTCTGAATTAAAACAATATAAGAAGCTGAAAATATCATTAGCTCAATAATTTTTTGACAGGAGACAAAGATAATACTTTGAGCAGAGTTAATGGAAAGAAGGAACTGATGAAAAGGGAGGCATTGTAAAGAATCACTAGTTCCATTGGGTGTTATGCCTGTGAGAATGTGGAGAGAGGCAAGCATATGGTCCCAAGGAAGCTTCCATGCATAAACAGTAGTTGAAGCCTGGGAAGAGATAGGTAGGATCAGACTGTAGACATAAAAGTTAGCTGAGGATAGGTTACACATGTGCATAAGTAGAAAGAGGATAGAAGCAAAGAATAGAAGACCAGAAGGCAAAGTTATAAGCAGGCATAGGCAGCGAAAAAGACACCAGAGAATTTGTCTGAGTCATAGTCAGCTTAAGCAACGAGTTACTCTGACAGTACCTGAGTACATCTGAGGACTTTCATACTGAGACCTATGGTGATACAGTAGAGTCTAAACAGATAAACACTGAGTGCCTCAAATGAAGTAGGATCACAAGTAGGAGTAGTGGAGTGGGAACAATTGGAAGCTGGTTCCAGGCATTTTCTTTTTTTGTTCCCTCCTTGTTAGAAGCATGTATAGTCAAGCACAACAAATTTCTGTATTTGCCATGTCCAAATAAAAAAAATGCTTTTTATTTCCAGATTGAAAAGAAGAATCATATCTTCTGGTCTAATTGAAAGCTTACATAGAGTTTCCATGTTCTTTAAATATTTGGTAGGCTGATAATTTTTCCCTCATTGCATTACCCAATAATGAATAATGAATATATCTTCAGTTATTTGTCTTCTTTATTTCTGTAGTATGTTTTGTAATGGTACATATGTAATTTCTAATGTATCTTGGTAGCCTCACTGCTAAATTCTTTATATATTTTGTAGCAGTTTGGAATAAGGTTTCTTTTTCTTAGTCCTTTATAGATTATGTTATTCCTATATAGAAATATTGTCAATATATGTAGAGTTATTTTGAATTCATCTATGTAACTTAAGCAAAGAATTGTCTCAACTTGACTTTTTCTTCATTCCTTAAGGTTTTCTAAATAAATTGCCATCTCATATTCAGATAAGAATTTCAAAAACTCTTTGCTGTTGTTTAGGCTTACAAAAACTTTCTCTTGTCACATTATCATTAGTAGTATTTGTAGTACTAGTAAAATAATTGTGTTGAGAGAGTATATCCTAGCTTTACCCCTGTATTGATTGGGAAAGCTTTCAGTATTTCTCTGTTGAAAATAATGGTAGTGTTTGGCTTGTAAATACATACATCTTAGAGTTTCAAAAAGGGCCTTTCTATGCCTAGGCTTTTTAAGGTTCTCTCTGTCCCTGTCTCTCTGTCTACATCTCTGTCTCTCTCTTTAGCATAAATCAGTGTTTTATTTTTCAGAACATTTTTCTTCATCTATATATTTACACATGCACTTTTGGGTGTTTTATTGTTTGTATAATTAATTGCATTCATTGTTTTCCTAATACTGAACCATTTAATTTGGTGATTATATTAATTTACTGATATAAATTGGTCATAATAGATTCTTTTTTCTTGATACAATGCTTAGTCCATATGCTAGTAATTATTAAATATTTTGTATCAATATGCATTAGTGGATATTGGATATTTAGAAAGATCTAAGTTTAAGTCCTACCTCTTATGGATAAAGGCTAAGCAAAGCTGAACAAATTACTTAGCTTTAAGTGCCTTAGGCAAGTCTCTCAGACTATAAATTTCAGAGAATGTGATAATCTCCATTAATACAGGAAGTTACTTGCTGGTAGTTTTTTTCTTTTGCTTTTGTTTAGGGTTTATTAACTTTTTTTCTTTTCCAATTTTAATTGCTTTCTCAATTGATCTTTTCTTTTTATATTGTGTTAACTTATGTTTTCAGAGATATAAATTTTCATCTGAGGAATGTCTTTGCTACATTTCCACAATTGAGTTATACTTTTTCTCTTTTTTAAGAGATATTATTTCCTTTTTAATGTTATTAATTACTTCTATGATTTGTTCTTTAAATTATTCATTACTGAAATTGTTATTGTTTGATCTCCATTGATATTTGTATCCCTTGTATTCCCTGATTGCCAATTTTTTTATTGAATTATGGTCTGTAAAAGTTGTATTAAATATTTCTCCTTTTTCCCATTTATTTGTCATTTTTTTTACTGTAGTAATACTCTGTTTTTAGAGATACCATGTGATCTTTAGAAGCATACACACATACATCATTGATTTATGTCTATGTCTGTATCTCTATATAGGCAGATATAGAGAGAGAGAGATACATAGATACATAGACAAATATGTAAATATAGGTAGATACAGATATAAATTCACATATGAACCCATATTCTTTGAAAGTCTCATTCAGAAATTATATTGTGACAAAGGAAAAGGAAAGAACTATGGCAAGAGCCTTTTAAAGTAAGGCCTGTGCATACAAGGTTTAAGGTCCTGATGTTTAGCACCCATGCTTGTAGTCTGGAGGTCTTTTCACTACAAAATTCAATTCTTGATGATATAAAAATAGAGATTCTAGGCCTGTGAATAAAAGTCCTTAGTCATCTTCATACCCCTGTACTTATTAATTATAGCTTCTACTTCAGATCCTTTACTTTCATATCTTCTTTTTTCATTGCCTCAGGATTGTTTTTTTCTCCAGGAATAATACAAATACCTTAATTTCACTTAAAATAGCTTTTATCAATGATAATTAGTCTTACACTTATAGCATAACTGATTTTGTAGTGCATCCCAATATTCTCTTCTTTGGAATATCATCTTAAATTATATTCTTTGATTCCTCATAGACAGAGAATATTCCTAGGAAATTTGATTTGCTACTTATTAATTACTGAAGCCTTCTCATTTGGCTGCTTGAAGTATCATTTGGCTGCTTGAAGTATATGTTTGACATTGAAAATTTGGAATTAATAACTATATGCACTGATGCTTTAAATCCGAAATTTCTTTCTGTCCGATATATGTGGCTTCTAGTGATCAGTACTTTGTCTCATGGAGGCCATCTCCAGTTGTCCTGATCTATATTTTGCCATTGGACTCAGATCACTCTGGAGGAGAAAGAGAGTCACAGTCCCTCCTCACTTAAATCCAATTCACTCGCAAGTCATGACATCATCTTCCTGATGTCATGGTCCTCTTTGAGAATGAAGGACAAGCAACAACTTTTTCTCCTGTTATCTTTGGGAACATTTTTCTGGTATTATTTACTACAAGAGAACTATGATTTACCCTTAAATTGTCTTTGTGTATCTTGCCTTCAAGTTCAATTCCAGATTTCATTTGTGTTGAGATTTGTGGGTTTTCCTTTTTTTATTGTTGTTGTTGTTCAGTTGTTTTTAGTCATATCCAACTTTTTGTGACCCAATTTGGGGTTTTCTTTGCAAATGTACTGGAGTGGTTTGCAATTTCCTTTTCCAACTCATTTTACAGATGAATAAACTGAGGCACACAAGGTCCAGGGTAAGTGAGCCTGGATTTGAACTCAAGGAGATGAGTCTTCATGACTCTAGTCCTGGCACTCTATCCATTGTGCCACCAAGCTGCCTTGGGCTTTTCTTAATAGCATACTATTTATTCATAATGTTATATACCCTTTTGTAGATTACTTTCCCATTTTTTACTTTTTTTCTTTATGCATATCAGTATTGATTTTTTTCTGCTCTAAGGATAAACTCCTAACCAGACTTTCTTTCTTAGGCTTTTTGTCTTTTGCCCTTTATCTTCATTCCTAGTAGATTGTGTGATGCTTTTAATCTATTTGCCTCTTCTCCCTCAATTGCTATGACACAGTTTCTCCTCAGATTCTTAAACTTGGTATCTTCAGCCTCTTCAATTTGAATAGTATATAGACTTAATTTGATCCCTGCTGTGTGGTAACTCCATGGGTAGAAGTCATATATAGGATCCTTTCCTTCTGACATGGAAATACTTTTTCTTCTAGTCAGCCTGATACTCCTAGATTTTTCTTCTGCTTATCACAGTTGACCTCTTTTTTATGTCAAGTGATTAGACACATTTAATGTTTTTGTGTTACAGTATGTGAGGTGTTCAGAATGAGTCACTACTATGAAGGAACAGGAAGAATGTCATCATAATTGAATCTTGAAAAAAATGATTTTTGGAGTTTTGTTTGTTTTATTTTTGTTCCAAGTTTGTGGCAAGAAAGCTGCTTTTGGATGGTTAGGATAATGGGAAAATTCAGCATATCAACTTTCTGATATTATTTTGGAAAATATTACATTGTGTAAATGTATTTTTATTGTCTCTTCTTCTTACTGAAATGTTAATTATTAATCTGATGCATTTCTATCTGTATTGAAGTTGTGGGTGAAGGAGCTATACTGAAAATAACTATATATGAGGACAGGGATTATATGTGTGTATGTGTGTGTAGAGTAGTATATATTTGACATATATACACACTTATATACAAGGATAGTATATGTGTCCATATATATCTGCATATGCACACACATAGTACATATGTATACACAATACATACATATACTATATGCATATATATGCATATCTACATAAAATATATACTTATTATATTAATTACATTATACATATGTACTGTTCTGCTATAATACTTGTTTCAAGAACACAAATTTCTCCTAAACTGATTGATATATTAGGGAACATCCTTAGTATAAGAAGAATTATGCATGATTTCTTATGTAAGAATTAAGGAAAATGCAGAAAACTCCACCACTTCACAATAACATAAGGAAGAGGAGGCATAACATAAGCTTCAACCCTTCTAGATCTCTTTTACAAAGAGATCCCAGGTCTTCATTAAGTTAAAGCACCATATTTATTGTCTATCTTATGGTGCAATAGGAACAATGGGTAGAGGATGACTAGTTCACACCCCCATCACCACTTTCCACTAAAGCCTCCAAACTTTCAGGGGACTTTGCCAGCCTGGTCAGTTGGAAGTAGAATGAAGGCTGAGCAGCAGCCTGAGGGTGTGAATAACCAGAGACAACAGACTCTACCATTATTTATTGTATTTTTAAATCTATTTAACATGTATAAATTTGTTATAAATCTATGATCTTATTAGATTCTTATCTTTATTGAAACATCACTTATTTAACATGTGTAAATTTGTTATAAATCTATGATTTTATTAGGTTCCTATCCTTATTGAAACATCACTTATGAAAACTTTAAGCATTGTGACCCAACCCCATTTTTTCATAAGTTCTTTTTCTTTTGTTTGTTTTTGTAGAATTTTGCACAGCACAGTGCTTTTGGGGAACATACATGTCATATTATAGTATAGTATAGTAGAACTGACTACATAGATAAGTAAGTAGATAAATAGATATAGATATGTACAAATATAATCTATCTATTTATCTATCTATACTGAATGCATGTATGTAGAGCTGTAGATATATGTTTTCCATAACCTAGAAAATTGTTCTGTATGTTCATAGCAGGATGTTAATAAAGACTTCTTAAATGAATGGATGAATGAATGAATGAGTGACTGAAAGAATAGTGAAAAACATTATTGATATTTAGTCTGGAGTAAAGAAGACTTGATCATTGTTTGCTGAAGTTTGTTAGAAGGAAGAGGGATGAAAGTTGTCTTGCTTTCAAGAGAGGGGAGAATTAGAATAGTGGTTGAAAGTTTCAAGAAGTACATTTTTAGTTTCATATAAGAAATTCAATACCATTCAATCCAATGTAATCTGGATGCTATTAATGCAAGGATTAAAAAACAACTATATTGTTTCTGTTCTTTAATAATGTACATTCTCTTTTGAGTAATATACAATGCATCTACATAAGCATTAAAATAGTTATGGCAAATGGAGACAAATCATCAATTCATATAACATTCTTTAGGAGAATTTGAAGAAGGAAAGAATAAATCCAGTTGTAAGGAACAACGGGAGAAGGCAGTAGAGACTGGGGAATGTTTTGAGGAAGAGGAGGCATTTGGGCTAATCCTTGAAATAAGAGTGAATTCCAGGCATGGAAGACAGATTGTGAATATTACTCATGGGGCAGAAGAGAAAAAAAGGAGTTTATGTAATAGTTATCATATCAATTTGGCTAGAATTTAGAGGAGTAATATGGAACCAGGCTGGAATGGTAGGGTGGAGCAAAATTATGGAAGACTTTAAATACTAATTTAATGAGCTTTCCTTTTAATCAATAAGTAAGAGATGAGTTACTGAGAGCTTGAATTGGGGAGGGATATCATTAAATAAAATTTTAACTATTCAAAAGTGGAATGGGAAGTGAGAAATGAGTATTTTATCACTAAAGGTCTTCAAAGCAGATTTTGACTGACCACCTGGTGGAAACTGCAGAAGGGATTCTATGCTAGGTAGAAAAAAATATACCTATGTTTCCTTTCAGCTCTCTTAGTTGTGATTCTATGACATATATTCAAGGAGTTATCACTTTCATGATTAGTTAATGCTCAGTAAATGGGTAAACCCTCAGGGTTATGCTCCCATCAGTGTATGTAAGGATCTATGCTTGTAAACTCCATTAAGGCTAATGGGCCTTGCCTGGTTCACTCACATTTGTAATAACTGGAGGATTTCTCTCTTCCTTTTCACACATTTAAATTTCATTAACAGTTTGACAATTTGAGGAGGAAGTAAACCCAAAGGAAAAGTCAAATTTAGGTTGACATGGTGCCTTTAAATCATTTAACAATAACATAAAGAAGACTGAATATTATTCCTAGACCTAGGTCTACACGTAAGTTAGACTGAAGCCTCTTATGATGCCATATGACCTCTACACCCATAGCTCCCAAGTTCTGAAGATGCTGTACCAAAATATAGTGCAGTTCATTGGAAGATAATATGAAGTCTGACATTTAAATGGTGAAAGGCATATAATATAGTGGATAGAGATCTGCTTTAGAGTCAGGAAGGTGTTAAGTTTTCTCATATACTGGTTCTGTGATCTTGGGGAAATTCTTTAACTTCTCAGTGTCCCAGTCAACTCTTTAAGTCTACTAGATTCAGAGAAGGCACTGATCTACAGTGGTAGATGAGGTTCTTTACTGAGTGATCTCTATGCTAATAAAATCACATATTTGGAATAATAATAATAATATAATGTTTTAAAGTTTATATAATTATATATATAATTTCATTTGAGCCTCATAACAGCCTTAAGATTTGGATACTATGTGCATTATTACCCACGGTTTTAGATGAGTAAATGGAGGCTCAAGGAAGTTAAGTGACTCTTTTAGGATTACACAAGGTGGAATTTGAACTTAGGTCTTCCTGACTGAATTTTACCTATTATTGTCACAATACTTCATAAATTTCTTCTTACTGGAGGTCTTTAGGTGGAGGTTTAATGGCTATATTGGAGGGAATGTTGTAGAGGAGAATCTCTTTCTAGAGATAAGTTGGACTAGATAAGGGGATTAAAAAAAAGTCTTCTAGTAGTTATAAGTAACCCTTTAACATATATGTTCTTTACACATGTGCCTTACTGACATTTTAATATTGAAGACTCCCCCCAGGAACTTTGTGTGTCCAAAGGGAGAGTACACCCTCGGGTTGAGCATAATGTTTTCTACCAATTAGCCTTATAATAACTGTTTAGTAAATGCCTTTTGCTGAAACTAGTTAAGGCTACCGGATGTTAACTAATAAAAATTACATTGATGGAGATATATGAATGATTATAATAGAAGCCCAGATCCTCAGGCTCATCTCAGACAATTCTGAGTAGAAGTAGCAACTGGCTTTTGAGGACCTAGACTGCCAATGTGAGTGGAGTTTGGGGAAGTGGTTGCAGAACTGCTATTTGAATTGTCAAATATATCAACATGAAGTTTATGATGACTATAATGTTAAGAATAGGGGTCCAGAAAAAAATCTCTGCAGTCTGGAATAAGGGGACAGATCCAATAGGGTGAACTTTAATGAGTTCAAAAAAAATTAAGTTCTCATTTACAAGATAGGGAAGTATGACCACATAACATTTCCTTGGAAAAAAAGATTTTAGGTTTTTAGTAGACTGCAAGTTCAATAGAAGTCAGTAGTGTGAAATGACAATGGAGATGCTAATGCTATCCTAGGTTAAATGATGTTCCAAATAAGGAAAGTCTGTACCATACCATTGTCAAAAGACGATGTTCAGGTCTGGGCATATCTCAGGAAAGATATAAGTAAGTTGGAATGTGTTCAGAAGAAGTAGACTGGGATAGTGAGAAGACTAGATAATTAAAGATTAATTAATTAAAAGATTAATTAAAAGAACTAGAGATGAGTAAAACTGAAATGGCAGTGTATATAAAGCACTCAGCTGAGCCCTTCCAACAATCCACTTCAAATAACTTTAGAGTACTACCTTAAATAGAATTCTGAAGTGACAGAGCCCACAAAAGGTCAAAGTGAGACATTCTTCCAGTCTAAGACTTCACAGGAGGTTGAAAAGAGATATCAGGGGCAGTGGGGTAGAGGTTGGTAGAGGCCCGTGTGGATGAAATAACAGTATTGGGACTAGGGGGTAGTTACAGAAACAGAAACAACTTCAGGAGCTCTTAAGTCAGAGACAGTAAGGGGACCTGGCAGCTGGTCAGAAGGAGATTACAGGGGACCCCTGTGCAGGCACTGGATGTAGGACCAGATGCTATTTGGCAATTCCATTACCTGTACACACTTCTGGGTGATGGTTCAAGGGCAGAAAGGAAGATTTTGGTGAAGAGAGAATAGAAGCCCTGAGGGGCAGTATCACTTCCAGTCTCAATTGAGCAGGGACCCTGAGGAGCAATACTGATTTCAACTCCAAGAGATCTGGGGTCCTTCCTGGGTAAGAACCAGAGTGCAGACCAGGAAAGCAAAGATCACACCTCTCCCCATATCACTGCACCTTAGAAGCCCCCAAAACTTCAAAAACCAAACCAAAAAAAAAATAATCTGAATAAAAAGAAAACCAGAACTAGCGCTGAAAATAGTAGTGTGAAAAATCCTGAGACATGAGATAGTGTCTCTCACTTCCAATGTCACAAATACAGCCCAACATGAACATAAAGCTCAAAATCAAGAAATGTGGTGGGAAAAATGAGCAAACAACAAAAAAGAACCTGACCATAAAAAATCTACGATGATGACAAGAAAGATCAAGATCAAGACAAAAACTCAGAAGAAGACAATGAATTTGGGAAAAAAAAACAATAATAACAAACAAACAAAAAACCTACAAGCAAAACTTCAAAGAAAAAAATGTGAATTAAAAACCAGTCCAACAAGAATTCCTGGATGAACTTAAAAAAATAAAACAACAATAACAAAAAAAAACTTTTCAAAATTAAATAGAAGTTATAGAGGAAAAAATAGGTACATAAATGAAAGTAAAGTAAGAAAACAATGAAAAGGTAATTAACAGCTTGGTAAAAGAGGCACAAAAAAATACTGAAAAAAAACTTAAAAAACAGAATTGGCCAAATGGAAAAAGAAGTGCAAAAGTTCACTGAAGAAAATGGTTCCTTAAAAATTATAATTGGGCACGCAGAAGTTTGCTCCATGAGACATCAAGAAATAATAAAATAAAATTAAGAGAATGAAACAGTAGAAGACAATGTGAAATATCTCATTGAAACAAAAAACAACTGATCTGGAAAATAGATTGAACAAATATAATTTAAGAATTATTGGAAATAATTTCCTGAAAGCCATGATCAAAGAAAGAACCTAGACATCATCTTTCAACTAATTTTTAAGGGACTTCCAGGAGCCAAGATAGTGGAGTAACCAGCAAATCACCATAATTCTCCCATATTTACCTCCAAACCACTAAATAGTGTGCCAAAACAAAAACTGGAACAGCAGAACCAGGAAAAAGATAGGGTGTGTTGGAGCAGGCAAATGCTAACACCAGGACCCTCCACATGACTCAATATAGCCCGGGGAATGGGCAGACTCCGCTCTGAGAACCACCAAGTGCTTCAGCATAGCCCTGAGCAAAAAGGCAACCTTCAGCATCCAGGCTCCACTTCAGTGTAGTCTGGGGCAAATAGATAAACACCAACCCTTTGGGTGCCTAAGCAAACAGGCAGCACTAGTAACCAGACTGTCATGTGCTTCAGGCCCACCAGGCCTCAGTACATGCCCAATACCACCACTAGGACCCTGGGTCAGCACCAGGTAAGCTGCCAGACTCCTACAGCCTCCAGTAGTGCCAGTCACTCCCCACCCCACCTCGTCAGTGCTGCACCAGACAGGAGGGTCCCCCAATGGCCTCAGGGCAACATCCATGCAGTACCAGCTAAACAGCCAGCACCTATAGCCCCTGGCAGAAGAAGCTTGAGACAGTGCTCCTTCCATTCTGAGAGCAGAGCTTGAAGTTAAAAGAAAGAAAAAAGGTAAAAAAAAGATAAGTAAAAAACAACAACAACAAAAGAATCTGACCACAGGAATGATCCAATATAATTCCAAAGGACCTATGGTGAAAAATGTTATCCACCTTCAGAGACAGAACTGCTGAATTCTAAATGATTAAGCATTTTTAATTTTTTTGTTTTATTTTGTTGGTATTTTCTTTTGCAATGTGGCTAGTATGTTTTGCATGACTTTGCCTGTATAATTATTAAAGAATTGCTTGCCTGCTGGGGTGAAGGGAAGCAGCACAAAGGAGGGAGATGATTTAAAATTGAATTTTAAAAAAGATTGTTAATATTTTTTACACATAATTGGGAAATATTTAATTAAATAAAAATATTTTTTGAAAAAAGTATTAGAGATGTTTAGCCTAGAGAAGAGAAAACATAGGGGAAGGAAGACTATGATAGTTATTGTCCTTATTTAAGGGAATATCATATGGAAGAGGAATTTTTCTGTTTGACCCTGAAAGGTAACAGTATTACCAGTGGAAGGAGATTGGAGAAAGAAAGATATATTTATAAGGTTAAATTTCTTTAAAAAAAATTACTTTGATCCAAAAGTGGAATTGGCTGCCTCCAGAAGAAGCAAGTTCCTCTTCACTACAGGTTTTTCATTTAAGCCTCAATGAGCAATTTTGGTGGATGTTATAAAAGGGATTATCGGTCAGCTATGGAACATATTAGATGGCTCTTGAGGTGTCATTTAACATTAGATGTTGCAATTCTCTGCCGAGAAAGGGCAAAGAAATATACCAAAGGACATATTAGAAGATGAAGGGTAGTATAATATTGCTAAATGAGATCAGGGTCAACTTTAAAGATGGTGCTTAAAAATGCTATGTCTGCTAGGAAATCTTTGATTCAGCCTCATTCACCTCTTTGAAAGGAAGCTTGATTTGTTGTTATAAGACTGGAAGTTTAGTGTATTATATAGAGCTCTGGGTGTGAAACAATTAATATCTGGATTCCAATCCCACCTCAGAGGCTTGCTAGCTATGTGACTCTGGACAAGCCTTTTAACCTCTCTGGGTGTCAGTTTCACCATAACTGAAATTAGGTTGCTGGACTTATTGACCTCTAAGGCCTCTTTCAGTTCTTTATCTGTGATCCTGTGACCTCATAGAATTTTATTGTTGAACAAAGAATTCCAACTCTATTCAGAAATATTTTCTTCCTGATCTTGCTCCCTGATACCTATTCATCCACTCCCATCCGGGGTAAATGCTGACAGCTTTGCAGAGTCCAGTAACACAGGCTGTGAGGACACTGGGCTATTGTATTATCCCACTCTCTGAATCCCAGAGAGGGTAAGTGTCTATTCTAAAGCCTCAGCTTAAGTGCCACATCCTCCATGATGACTTCTCTGATTCCTCCAGTTATCAGCACTTTGTTCCTCAGTTTTCTTTGCACTATACTTTTTGTATATATGTGGATCACTCCCAAACAAATAAGCTCCTTGAGGGCAAAGATTCATTTTATCTCTTTCAATCTCCAGGGTATATCATAGTACCTTGCACCTAATGAATGCTTGTGAATTTATGTTGTTAATTTCCACTTTAATGCTCTTCTCATTAATACCACTGTCATTTTTATAAGAATGACTGAGACTATGAATGCTTGGATAATACTTTGAGATGTACTCCATACGTTGATTAATTATTAAAAAATGTTTATTCCATTCTTTCCATGTTCAGGTCTATGTATAAAGCACTAAAGAAGATTTAAAGATAAATAGAAAATGGTATCTGCTTGCAAGGAAGTTGCAAAAGGAGATAAAACATGCTATTAGATATAATGTAAACAGAATAAAATAAGTGTGTGTAAGAGGAACAAAAATGAGATTTCAGATAATGCAAAGAACTAAAAGTATTTTTCTTAATATAATGATCAGGAAAGGCTTATAGGAGATAAGGAAGCAATAGATTTGAGGGAAGAAACCCTTAGCTAGGAGAGGAAGAGAATGTTGTTTTAAATTATTTCAGATGCAGACTCTTTTCAAAATTTTTGAAACGTTGATGAACTAATCCAAACATGAATTATGTGAGGTCATGTGTGAAAGTGAAGTATGTGTGTGCTTGTGTGTAGCACTGTCCTTATTTATGAATTCTTTTGATCCCTTTCATTATTTGTACATATATAATTTAATGAGTTGCTGTCAGGGCTGTCATTTGGTGAAAAAAAAAGTCATATTTCATAGCTGTAAGATGATGCAATGAGAGGATTATATTTAGTTATTTACAAATGTGTGCCACACTTATGGCCATAGCAGGCACTATTTACAAAATAAAAATGTAGATTACATAAATAACAGCAATCGGCTTCATTTATTTAGACCACTGTTGGTGCCAAAATAGGTTTGGGGAGGGGGCCATGGAACACTCAACCAACCAGCCAATCAATCAAGAAGCATTTAATAAACACTATGTGCCAGACACTATACTAAGTACCAAGAATACAAAGCCTGGAAAAGTAGTCCTTACCCTGAAGCATCTTACATTCTAACAAAGGAGAAAACATGTAAACATATAGGTGTATATAAGACACATACACACACACACACACACACACACACACACACACACACAGCAGACATTAGATAACCTTGGAAGGAAAGGCAACTATACTAGATATACCAGGAAAGACTTCTTCTGAAGGTGGATCTTGATATGATTTCTGAAGACATCCAGAAATTCTAAGAGCTAAAGAGGGATAGCATTCCAGGCATGGGGGAGATTCTAAAAATAGAGCATTACTGGTCCATAGGAAGTAAGTCAGTCTAGTTAGTCAGAAGAGTATATGGAGCAGAGTAATGTGTGAGAAGACTGGAAAGATAGGAAAGGGACAAGATTGTGAAGATCTTTCAGTGTCAAATAGTGGAGTTGACAGTTGATCCTAGAAGGCAGTAGGGAACCACTAGCATATATGGAATGGGGGTGACTTTAATGCCGTGGTGGGAGACACTGGCACAGTACTATCCAACATGGAGTATCCACATCAAAGAAGGTGTTGTGTTCTATGAACAAAGCAGATTTGCAACAGCTCAAAATAAATGTGAGATGCACAAATTTAGAAACATCTCCACTCCAAATGTTCAAAAGGACTATTTGTGCCCAACCTCTTGTGGAGCCTTCTGAACTCATATTGGTCTAATCAGCCATAGTCAGACACACTGTACCTTGACCCCAACATAATGATATCATTGTGATCCTCTTCAAGAACAAAGGACAACAACCAGCTAACCAACCATGTGCCAGATATTATATTATGCCTGGGAATACAATGAAAGAAAAAGGAGGGCTCCTGCTTTCAATGACACTGCTTATGGTCTAATGGATTAAATTAAGGATGCGAAGATTCAGGAAGACCCAACAGGAATGTAGCAAATGTAATCTAACTCTTTCTCCAGAGCCAGGATGGTGATAACTATGTCACTCTCCTATTAAATAAGCTAAAGTGGGGAGTAGGCTGCGACAACCTCAGCAGCAGAAGCAGAAGCTTCTGAAACTCTTAGCTCAGAAACAGTAAAGAGTGTCAGACAACTGGTCAGAAAAGGATTACAGTAGACCCTTTTCTGGCACTCATTGGCAACTCTATTTGCTCATAAGTGTGGTTCACAGTTCTGAGGCAGAGAGGAATCCTTCTGATTGGTCACAAGAGAGTAGTGGCCCTGGTCCCAGTTCCAAGGTCAGGAAGAACATTAGGACTTCTGGCTGTAGGGGATCAGGGTAAAAGACCTGGGTAAAACCATAGCACAGGTAAGGAGAGCTGTGACCACACTTCTCCATGAACCACACCACCTTAAAAGCACCAAAAACTTGTAAACCCCAAGAAATAACTCTGAAAACAGCAGCACCAAAAAAAAAAAGACAGAAAGAAAGAAAAATATAGCTTGAAGTTTGGGGCAATGCTTCCCCACATCATGATGATCAGAGACCAACTTCAAGATGAAGTTCAAACTCAAGAAATAATCTGAAAAAAAAAATGGGCAAACAACAATAACAACAACAACAAAAAAGAACTTGACCATAAAAAAATCTATTATGGAGGCAGGGAAGACAAAGACATAAAATCAGAAGAAGACAAAAATATGAAAACATCAATAAGCAGAGCCTCAAAGAAAAATGCTAATTGGATTCAAGTTCAATAATTCCTAGAAAAGTTAAATAAAGAGATAATTATAATAGAGGAAAAAATGGGAAAAGAAATAAGAGTGATGCAAGGAAATTATGAAAAGATAATTAACAGCTTGGTAAAAGGCACAAAAATTACTGAAGGAAACAACACCCCAAAAAATAGAATTGCTCTAAAGGTAAAAGAGGCACAAAAATTCATTGGAAAAAAACAAACAAACAGCTCCTTAAAAAGCACAATAGGCCACATGGGAAAGGATGTACAAACATTCACTGAATAAAATAATTCCTTAAAAAATTAGAATTGGGTTTGTAAATGTCCGAATATGTTTTGCTTTACTGAGTAAGTAATCTAAATTGAAGCCCCATGGGGAAATTATACCTTTATTGTATCTGTAGCATCTTTTACAAATTATTTTTTATTTTATTATTTTCTATTTAGTAGTATTTTCTTTCTCAAATTACATGTAAAATAATTTTCAACATTCACTTTTATAAGATTTTTGGGTTCCAAATTTTTTTTTCCTCCTCTCCCCTCTTCCTAAGACATCATGCAATCTGATGTAGGCTATACATGTAAAATCCTATTAGACATTCTGTAGTATCTTTAATGTCATTTCCTGCTGAATTTTGATATGTAACACCAATGGGATATTAAATTTTTTTCTAAAAGAAACTGCTTCTACCTGGAGGTCTGCTCTTCTACTGATGCCCAGCAGAGAGTCTGAAGAGTAACCGTTTCAAGATAATAAGAGAATATATTAATGTGGATTATGTTACCTATGTCTTTGACAGTAGGGAGAAATTTAACATTTACTGGAAATTTTAGCAATCTAGAATTTAAATACATTACAGCCTTTTTAAAGAATGATGGAATTGTTTTAACTTTTATTTTGTCATTTCATCAAACTTTGAAGAGTGTAAAAGAAAATTTTGAAAGATGAACTTAAAATGAATGGTTAAAATGGAAAAAAATAGAATTAAACAAATTGAAACTATTCTATTGGACATCAAGAAACAATAAAACAAAGTCAAAAGAACGGAAAAAAAAGAAGAAAATGTGAAATTTCTCATTGAAAAAAAACAACTCACCTAAAAAATAGATCAAGGAGAGATAATTTAAGAATTAGTGGACTACCAGAAGGCTATGATAAAAAAAAAAAGATCTTAGACATTATATTTCAAGAAATTATTAAAGAAAACTGCCCTGGTATCTTAGATCCAGAAGGTAAAAAAGAAATTGAAAGAATCTACCAATTACCACCTGAAAGAAATATGAAAATAAAAACTCTCAAGAATATTATAGCCACATTCCAGAACTCTTAGGTAAGGGAGAAAAAAAAATCGCAAGCATCAACAAAGAAGCAATTCAAATATCATGGAGACACAGTCAGATTCACACAAGATTTAGCAGCTTTCATGATAAAGAAGCAGAGAGATCGGAACATGATATTTCAAAAGCCAAAGGAGCTAGGATTACAACCAAAAACAACCTACCCAGAAAAACTAAGTGTAATCTATCAAGGGAAAAAATGGATCTTTAATGAAATAGACTTTCAAGCACTGCTGATAAAAAGACCATAGCTGAATAAAAAATTTAACATTCAAACACAAGACTCACGAGAAACATAAAAAGGTAAATATGAAAGAGTAATCATCAGGGACTCAATAAAGTTAACCTGTTTACATTCCTATATGGACAGGTAACTCTTAACAACTTTATCATTATTAGGTCAGTTAAAAGGAGTCTACATAGACAGAGGGTATGAATGTGAATCAATTATAATGAGATGATATCAAAAATTGTAAATAAATAAAATGAAGGTGTGAGAAGAGGAATACCCTTGGAGAAGCTGAAAGGAGAGGTAGAATGGGGAAAATTTTCTCACACAAAAGAGGTGCATAGGGATGAGTTCTTACAGTATGTGGGGGGGGTGGGGAATTTGAGGATGAATAATTGAATCTCACTCTCATCAGAATTGGTTCAGTGAGGGAAGAATATATATACACACTCAGTTGGGTGTAGAGATCTATCTTACCCAATAGGAAAATAGGAGGGGAAGGAAATAAAACATATGGGAGAAGGGATGATAAAATGTATAGCAGATTAAATGAACCAGGGGGTAGAAGCAAAACACATCTTTGAGGAGTGACAAGATTAAAAGAGAGAAGGATAAACAGAAGAAAACAGGATGGAGGGAAATACACAGTAATCCTAACTTAATATGAATAGGAAAAACTCACCCATAAAAGAAGACAGATAGCATAGCAAATTAAAAACCAGAATCCCACACTGTGTTGTTTACAAGAGACATGCTTAAAACAGAAAGATACAGAATCTATTATGTTTCAGCTGAGGTAAAAAAAAAAAAGGCAGGGGTTAGCAATGGATTTCAGACAAAGCAAAAGCTAAAAGAGGCCTAGTTAAAACAGATAATCACAGAAACTATATTTTGCTAAATGTTACAATAGACAATGAAATAATATAAAATTATTATAGCAAGTTTCTCTCATAAAGGTTTCATTCCTCAAATATATAGAGAACTGAGGCAAACTTGTAAAAGTAAGGGCTATTCCCCAATTAATTAATTGTCAAAGGATATGAACAGAAGAAATCTTTTCAGAAGAAAATCAAAGATATCTTTATTTCATATATATATATATATATATCAGAAGAAATCAAAGATATCTATAGTCACGTAAAAATGCTATGAATCACTATTGATTAGAAAAATGCAAATTAAAACAACTTTGAGATACCACCTTATGGATGCAGCTAGATGACTCAATAGATAGAGTGTTTGACCTGGGGTCCAGAAGACTTGAGTTCAGACACACATCTATGTAACTTGGGAAAGTCACTTAACCTCTGTTTGCCTTAATCCACTAGAGAAAGAAATGTTAAAACATTTTAGTATCTTTGCAGGAAAACCTCATAGATAGTATGGTCCATGGGGTCATGAAGAGTCAGACACAACTGAATTACTGAACAACAACAACACCTTACACCTATCAGAAATGACAATTACTGGAGGGGATGAGGGAAAAATAAGTACACTAATAAACTGTTGATGGAGTTGTAAACTGGTCCAAACATTCTGGAGAACAATTTGGTTCTATACCTATAAGGGCTATTAAAACTGTGCATACCCTTTGATCCAGCAATACTTCTACTAAGTCTTATCCCAAAGAGATAAAAAAAAAAGGAAAAAGAAGCTATAGGTACAGCAATATTGATAGCAGTTCTTTTTGTGGTAGCAAAAAATTAAAAATGGAGGGGATGTTCATCTATCGGGGAATGGCTGAACAAGTTGTGGCATATGATTGTGACAGAGCACTACTGTGCTATAAGAAATGAAAAAGGAGGTAGTTTCAGAAAAAAAAAAAAAACACCATGGAAGACCTATATGAACTGATGTGAAATGAAGTTAGAATATCCAGGAGATCATGGTGCACAGTAACAGCAATGTTGTAATGATGATCAACGATGAAAGACTTGGCTACTCTGATCAATAAAAAAAGATTCAAAACAATTCTAAAGGACTAATGACAAAAAAAAATGCTATCTCCCTCCAGAGAGAGAATTGATGAATTATGAGTGCAAATTAAAGTATAATTTCCTCACTTTATTTATTTTTGCTTTTTTTTTTGCAATATGACTAATATGGAAGTGTTTTGCATGACTTCACATGTATAATTGATATGATTTGCTTTCCCTTTCAGTGGGTAGGGAAAATGTGGGAGGGAGGGAGAGAATTTGGAACTCAAAATATAAAAAGAATATTAAAATTAATAATATATTTATTTTTAAAAGAATAAGCTAAATTGGCTCTCTGTTGAGGCTCCCTTTAGAAGCTTCTCAACTGGCTACTAAAGATGAAATATTATATCCACTTCTAAAATCCTGTCATTTTTCTACATTTCCAGTTTTTGTACACTTTATTGCCTTCCAAGTACTCTATGATCCAGTAACATTGGCCTTCCTTCTATTCCTCTATCTCCCAGTTCTGTGAATTTTCATTAGTTGGCTGGCTCCTGTGCCCAGAATGTTCTCTTACCTTGTGTCTACCTCCTTTCTTCCTTGTCTCAGCTAAAATCCCACCTTCTGCAAAAACCATTTCCAGGTTCTTCTTTAGTGCTAGCGGTTCCCTTTTGAGATTACCTAGAATATATCCTATATGTATCTTACAATGTTGTCTGCATTTTTTCTCCCCTATTAGACTGTAAGATTCTTGAGGGCAGGGATTGTTTTTACTTTTTATTTTTCCTGATACCTACAGCACTTGGCACAGTACTTGACACACAGTAAATACTTTTAATTGCTTGTTGATTGGACTTGAATTGACTAGGGTGGCAGTTGTTTGAATGGAGAGAAAGGTATTTGTGTCAAAGATATATAATAGAAATGACAGGATTTAGCAATTGATTGGATAAGTGGGAATAATGACAGTGAGAAGGCAAGGAATAAACCACTGGAAGGATTATAATGACCTCTGTGAAAAGACTGAACCTTAATTCAGAAAAGTGTTGGCTGATGAATTGGGATGGTGGTGGGGAAGATAATGATTCTGTTTTGGAAATACTACTTTTAAGATGTCTACGGAGCATCAAATTGGAAATGTCCAAATAGCTGTCCCTGAAACAGAATTGGAGCTTAGCAAAGAAACTAGACCTGGGTATATAGATCTGGGAGCCTTTGGCATAGAAATGAATCTTTAGGAGTGGATAAGATCAATAAGTAAGAGAGTATAGAAGGGAAAAAATAGAAGAGGTAAGAGCCTTGGAGTAAACCTGCAATTAGTAGATATGAAATGGGTGATGAATTAGCAAAGACATGGAAAAGCAACATTCTGACAGGTAAGAGGAGAACTAGGAGAGAATAGTTTCATGAAAACACAGAGAGAAGAAAACGTTCTATCCAAGGTGATTGACAAAAAAAAAAAATAGAGTTGACATTAAGAGATTATTGGTCATTTCGAAGGAAGCAATTTCAGTTGTGATCACGTCTGAGGCCAGATGGCAGAGGGTTAGGAAGGGAATGAGAAAGTGAGAGGAGAGGAAGTAGAGGTGTTGAGTGCAGGCTCTTTCAAAGAGCCATAAGAATGAAATTGACCAATTTGGGCTAACACTAGAGCAAAAGCAAAGTGCAAACTTTTCAGTTTACAGGTAGTTTGGGGGCTTTAGGGTCAAGAATCACAGAATGTTAGGGCTAAAAACTACCTTAGAAGCATCTCATAATCACAAAATGTCAGAGTTGAAAGCTGCTTAAGAGTCATAGAAGTACAAAATGTGAGAACTAGATGGGACTTGAGAGCTTATCTAGTTTAATCTTCTCAATTTACAAATTAAGTAAATGAAGACTAGAGAAGTTAGATAATTCATTTTCACTGATATGAGAGAACTTATATGCCTCTTTTCTTCTTTTCTCTTCTAAACCAGTACCGAAACTAAGCTTTGAGATTTGTCTGAACTTTAAAAACTCTTAGCCACATTTAGTTTCTAAGATTGTACGTTGGTGGATTAAAGAACAAGGTATTACTTCTCCCAAAGAGTAAATGCTATTTTGGAGTTATGTGACTTGCCCAGGGTCACACAGCTAGCAAGTGTCTAAAGTTGGTTTTGAACTCAGGTCCTTCTGACTTCAGGGCTGTATCCACTGCACCACCTAGCTGTCCCCAAATAGATACTATTAAGAAATACTTAAAGGTATAAAAGAGAAGGAGGCAGCTAGGTGACAGGGGGCAGATCACTGGGCTTGGAATCAAGAAGACTCATCCTCATGAGTTTAAATCTAGTCTCAGACACTCACTAACTGTGTGACCCTGGGCAAGTCACTTAATCCTGTTTACCTCAATCCCTCAACTAAAATGAGCTGGAGAAGGAAATGACAAACCACTCCAGTATCTTAATCAAGGAAATCCTAAAATGGGATCATGAAGGGTTGGACACAACTGAAATGACTCAACCACAACAACAACAACAACAACAAAATACAAGAAAAAAGCACTAGATAGAGGGTAAAAAGGAAAAGATTTGATCCTAGAGCTTCTACTTATGGACAATGTGACTTTGTGCAAATCACCCATGTATGCATCAATTTCCCTACTTGTAAATGGGTAAAGAGTCTAATAGATGATCTCTAAGATCCCTTCGAGACCTAATTGTTATATTCATCTGATACTATGATATAATAACCTATCATAAGAATACATTATTGGGAAAACAAATTAAAACAACTCTGAGGTACCAATTCACATCTCTCAGATTGGCTAACAGGACAGAAAACGAAAATGACAAATGTTGGAAGGAATGTGGAAAAATCAGAACACTAATGCACTGTTAGTGAATGTGTGAACTAGTCTATCCATTCTGGAGAACAAATTGGCACTATGCCTAAAGGGCTAAAAAACTGTGCATACCCTTTGACCAGCAATACCACTATTAGATCTGTATTCCGAAGAGATTAAAAAAAAAAAACAGACTTATTTGTACAAATATTTATCACAGAAACTCCTTTTGTGGTGGCAAAGACTTGAAATAGATGGAATGTCTATCAATTGGGGAATGGCTGAACATGTTTAGTATGTTATAAGAAAGGAGCACTATGGTTTCAGAAAAACCTGGTAAGACTTATATAAGGAGAACATTGCAACACAGTAACACCAATATTGTAAAGATGAACAACTGTTAAAGACTTAGCTACTCTTATCAAGCTAATTGTCCAAGACAATTCCAAAGAACTGACAATGAAAAATGCTATCTACCTCCAGAGAGAGAAATGATGAACTCTGAATTCAGATTGAAGGAAATCTTTTTTTTTTTACTTTCTTTATTTTTCTTGTTTGTATGTATTTTCTTTTGTAACATGGTTAATATGGAAATATGATTGTTATGACTTCATATGTATATTTGATATCATATTGCTTGACTTCTCAATGGGAAGGCGGTGGAGAGAGATCATGTGGAATTTGACATTTTAAAAAATGTGTGGGGGACACACATATTTGGTGGCTGCTACATGATTAAAAATCTAGTATTTTATTTTGCATTTTTCTGATCATCATTAAGTTTATAAAATAAATCACACAGTTGATGATAGTTTGCATTTCTTCTTTTGAAAGTTTTTCATATTTTATGGTCATCTTCTTTTGGTGAATCTTAATCTTATGATGTCAATTTGCAATAGATTTTGGATGTCAGATTTTGTGAGATAATATAGACTTATAAACTAAAACCAGAGAAGAACATCAGGTATCATCTAATCTAAACTTCTCACTTTTACAAATGAGTAAATTGAGTCATAGAGGTGAGGTGACTTTTCCATTGTCACACTGGTAATAAGTATCACCTATAATTATAATGCTAGCCTGTCTATAATTTCAGTATTACTTTCCCTGTATCACCATGAAAAGATTTTTCGCACTAATATATATTTATCTTATAATTCTAGATTCATTTATTTTGTTTGTACAAAAGCTTTTTAATTACATAAAAATAAAATTATATTGATTTTGACATTGATAATACAATCTTTTCTATCTCATGACTGGTTACCAATTCATCCCCTACCCATAGCTGTAAGAGATACATCTTTCCATTCTGCTCCATAACTGATCCTTTGGGAATATACTATGGCATATGATATAAGTTACTGATATTCACCTACATTCTGTCAAACTAGTTTCTATTTTCCACAGCAGTTCTAATAAAATAGTCCTTTTACCAATGGTTTATATTCTTCAGTTTACTAGAACCAAAAGTACTATATGCATTCACTTCTAGATATTGATTTCTTCTTCCATAGACATAAATAGTTTGATGGATAGATTGAATCTATACAAACCTACATATATGTATACACTTAAATGTGTAATATATCAATATAAATATTATTACTAGACAGTTTTGATAACAACAGCTATCATTTTGGAATATAATTTGAGATCTGGTTCTCAGTTTTTTCATTATTTTCTTTTATATTCTTAACCTTTTTTTTCATTCTATGTAAATGTGGTTGTTATTTTACCAATTCTGAAAGGATACCCCTGGAAATTTGATGGGTGTTATGCTAAATCTGTCCATCTATTTGTGAATGATTATTTATTATTTTTTATTTATTGATGTGGTATAGCTACACCTGTTAAATATCTACAGCTTTTTTTCAGAATTTCCCTTACTTTTGTGAAAAAAAAATTGTCATGCAGTTATACTCACATTAATACTATGTGCTCTCAAGATGAGTACTCAGATACTTAATGCACTTTGTTATTTTTTTAGTTATTTTTTCTATTATTTCTGGTTTTAGCAGCAATATAATGCAATTCTGATGACTTTCACAGACTAATTTTATATGTTCCCATATTATTAAAGCTCAATTATCTCAATTTTTTTGTTATATATTCTAAGGTTTTCTAATCAGGAATCATATAATTTACAAATAAAAATAATTTTGCATACTATTTGACAAGTCTTGTTCCTTTAATTTCTTTTTCTTTAATTGTTACTATAGCTAGCAATCCTAGTATACTGCCAAATCATATTAGAGGCATTGGGCATCCTTACTTCTCCCTTGCCTTTAATATAAATGTTTACAGTCTTTCTGTATGGTAAAAAAAAAGCAAGCTTTTAATTTTAGATTAAAATACTTTTGGTTTTATTAGGGAAAGATATTTTATTCCTAGGCTTTTAGAAAATCTACTTACTTACTTGATTACTTTTAATTTTCAACATTTACTTTTATAAGATTTTGATTTCTAAATTTTCCCACTTTCCTCCCCTCCCCCTCCAAGATGGCATGCAATCTGATATAAGCTATACATGTACAATCATATTAAACATATTTCCACATTAGTCATATTGTGAAAGAAGAATCAGAACAAAAGGGAAACACCACAAGAAAGGGAAAAAAAAACAAAAATAAAGGGAAAATAGTATGTTTTGTTCTGCATTCTGACTCCATAGTTCTTTGTCTTGATGTGGATAGCATTTTCCATCATGAGTCTTCTGGGATTTTCTTAAATCATTGCATTGCTCAGAAGAGCTAATTCTGACAAAGCTGGTCATCACACAATATTGCTATAACTGCATACAATGTTTGACTGGTTCTGCTCACTTCACTCAGCATCAGTTCATATAAATCTTTCCAGGTTTTGCTGAAGCATGCCTGCTCACCATTTATTATGCAATAATAGTATTCCATTACATTGATATACCACAACTGGTTCAGCCATTCCTCAATTGATGGGCATCCCCTCAATTTCTAATTCTTTGCCACCACATAAAGAGCTGCTATAAATATGTTTGTACATGTTCTTTGTCCCAGTTACTGGGATTATACAGACAAAAATATTTTCTGCATTCAAGGAACTTATATTCTGGGGGATGAGGGGGACAGGTACATGAAATAAAAATACAGAAAATATTTATAGAGAAATACAAAGTATTTTTGTTTGAGGAGCACACTAACAACTAGAAAATTTAGAAAGGCCTTTTGTATAAGTTGGCACCTGAACTGTCCTTTGGAGGAAGTAAGGTAGAGCTAGAAAGGGAGAACATAAGGAAAGCTAGTGACTTTATGAGAAATCAAGAAATTATAAAACAACACCAAAAAAATGAAAAAAAAAAAGAGAAGACAATGTGAAATATCTCCTTAGAAAAACAACTGACCTGGAAAATAGATCCAGGAGAGAGAATTTAAAAATTTTTGGACTATCTGAAAGCCACAATAAAAAAAAAGAGGCTAGACATCATCTTTCAAGAAATTATCAAGGAAACTGCCCTGATATTCTAAAACCAGAGGGTAAAATAGAAATGGAAAGAATCCACCAATCATCTCCTGAAAGAGATCCCCAAAGGAAAACTCCTAGGAATATTATAGTTAAATTCCAGAGTTCCCAGGTCAAGGAGAAAATATTGCAAGCAGCCAGAAAGAAACAATTCAAAGTATTGGGGAAACACAATCAGGATAACACAAGATTTAGCAGTTTCTACATTAAGGGGCCAGAGTGCTTGGAATATAATATTCCGGAGGGCAAAGGAGGTAGGATTACAGCCAAGAATCACGTACCCAGCAAAACTGAGAATAATTCTTCAGAAGAAAAAAATGGACATTCAGTGAAATGGAGGACTTCCAAGCATTCTTAATGAAAAGACCAGAGCTGAATAGAAAATTTGACTTTTAAATACAAGACTCAAGAGAAACATGAAAAGGTAAACAAGGAAGAGAAATCATAAGGGACTTATTAAAGTTGAACTGTTTATATTCTTACACGGAAAGATAGCATTTATAACTCATGAGACCTTTGTCAGTATTAGGGCAGTTGGAGGGAATATATAAACATACAGATATAGTTTATAGATATAGATATAGATATAGTTATATGTAGATATAGATAGATACATAGATAGATTGCACAGGGTGAGTTTAAGATGAAGGGGTGATATCTAAAAAATAAAATTGAGTGAAAGAGGATTATACTGTAAGAAGGAGAAAAGGAAAGGTAGAATGGGTAGACTTATCTCACTTAAAACAGACAAGAAAAAACTTTTACAGTGGAGGGTAAGTGGGGGATGGTAGAGAGAATGAGTGAATCTTATTCTCATTGGATTTGGCTTAAGGAAGGAATAACATACACACTCATTTGGTTATGGAAATCTATCTTACCCTACAGGAAAACAGGGGACAAGGTGATAAAGGGGGGGGATGATAGAAGGGAGGACAGATTGGGGGAGAGGGTAAATCAGAAGCAAACACTTCTGAGGAGGGACAGCATCAAAAGAGAGAATAGAGTAAACAGGGAGTGGGATAGGATGAAGGGAAATAGTTTTTTACAACATGATTACTATGGAAGTGTTTTGCATGACTACACACATATAACCTGTATCGAGTTGCTTGCCTTCTCAATGAGAGTGGATGGGGAGGGAGGAAGGGAGAGAATTTGGAACCCAAAGTTTTAAAAACAAATGTAAAAAATTATTTTTACATACAACTGGGAAATAAGATATACAGGCAATGGGGTATAGAAATCTATTTTGCCCTATAGGAAAATAGAAGGGGAAGGGGATAAGAGAAGGGGAGGTAATAGAAGGGAGGGCAAATTAAGGGAAGCGGTATTCAGAATGTACTCTGTCTTGAGGAGGGGGGGAGAGGGGGAGAAAATTTGGAACTCAAAATCTTGTGGAGGTGAATGTTAAAAACTAAAAATAAATATTTAAATAAATTTTAAAAAATTAAAAAGAAAAAAAAGAAATGTGTCTCAAGAAACACATGAAGTCTTGGTTATGTAGATCTAGGAGTTATCTGCATAAAGGTCACAACTGAACCCATTGGAAATGCTGAGATTACTGAGAAAGGGTGACAATGTGGAGAAATAACAGGTTCCAGGAGATATCTTTGGTGTTAACCCATGCAAAAGAAGTGTGAATGTGGAAAATGATCTGTCAAAGAAGAATGAGAAGGAATGATCAGACAGGTAGTACCAGAACTAGGACAGCACAGTGGTTTATTAACCAGGAAGAAGGATGTGTTTGTGAGAGGAGAATGGTCAGCAGTGTGAAAAAAGTAGAGATAATTAAGATAGATGAGTACTGAAAAAAAGATCATTGCAGTTAGATCATTGATAACTTTGTAGATAACTTTGTAGAGAGACATTTCAGTTGATTGGTAGAATGGGAAACTAGATTGCAGAGGACAAAGGAGTGGGAGATGGGGAAAGGAGAGAAAGTAGAGGTAATGAATATAGGAAGTTTTTCTTCCTCCTCCCTCTCCCCCCCTTCCAAGAGTTTAACAATGAAAAGGAGGAAAGATATAGAATGATCCTTTGAGGAGATGGCATAGTCAAGTGAATGGAGGAGTTTGGAACATTTTTGTAGCAGTCCAGGAAAGATCCAATGGAAGGACAGACGCTCAAATTAAAGATTTGAATATGCTATAATGGTGGGCTGATCCTAAGAATATGAATAAATGTAAAGTACTGCATTTGAATTCAGAAAAAAATAAACTGCATAAGGATATGGTGGCAATACCATAACTTGAAAACTTTCATGTAGAAAAAAGAAAAAGAAATATTATGGAATCAACTCTGCTCTAGTTACTGCCTTGGATGAAAAGTTGGAGCAGATGACTTTGAAGTTCCCTTCTAACTCCATGGTTCTGTGATTTTGCTCTTCAAAGACTATTATCCTAACATTCTATTATTCAATGTCCCTAAGATTCTAAAATTCTAATATTCCACTATTGGAATAAGATTTTTATAATGCTGAGGAGTTATTATTCTATGATTTTGTGATCCTATTATCCTAAAGAGTTTTTGTTGTTATTGTTTTAAAGAGGAATCTTGCATTGTGTAGTGCAAGTTATATCTATATCTATATCTATCTATATCTATATCTATATCTATATCTAAGATATAGATATAGATATAGATATAGATAGATATAGATATACATGTATCAATATTTGTCATTACTAGGTCCCTAGCAATAGTTTTATGATAGATAAAATTGTGCTTATACTGTTGTAAGTGACTGTTTTGGGTTGAGGTAAGAGTTTCTCCACTGTGCCAAAAATGTGGTGACAAATGAGACCATGGCAGTCAAATGCCACCATGTGGTTATGCTTCTTTATAAGCTAGAAATCAAGAATCAAAACTCAAATCAGAAAATCTGTAAAAAAACATTTAAATAAGGGAAGCTTCTCTTATCTCTTGAGCTAACTATTAACCAAGAGGACTTATTCAATGACATAAAGGACCTTAACTCTGAAGAGCAAATCCTATTACCACCCAAGCACTGGGAAATGGGAGGGAGGTATGTGGCCAAAAGAGGAAGATAAACAGCAGGGCAGTTCTGAGCCTCTTGGTCTTGAGGGCCAAATCTAGCTCAACAAAAGAAAATCAAAACAACTAATCCCAATAGCACACATGGGTTTCTACCCCTGCACTGAAGCAATTCCCAACTGGTTTAACAAGTTTTTTAACCAAACAAATAAAATGTCAATAGACATTGCCCATTAAAACCTGATCGTGGGACCTCAGGGTCTCAGGGTTAGCCATGTAATTTATTTCTGCTGATGGTCAAATGGACTGAATATAGAGGTCACATTTGTTTTAACCTTATGACCTTTCCTTCTTTCATGCCTAGGAGTTATTTAGTTGTAAAACCCTTTATGAAACTCGACTTCACTATTCTCATGGGTTTCAGGACCTGATACTTCTTAAGCCAAGTCATAGGAGTTGTTTAAGAAAAATCATGGGTTCTCTGAATATTACCATGTTTTGAGCTATTTCCCTCCTTCTTAGAAACAGGACCAGATCTCCCCAACTTTGCAAGAATACGCTTATTTTGACTGTGCTATCTCACTAAACTATCATTCTATATCATCTGCTTTTCACTACCAAGTCCTAGAAAGAACTATCTACTCTTAGTATTTTAACTTTGTTAACACTGACTCACTGATCAACCTTTTAAATTCAGGTTTTTAATTCTATTACTTCAAGTTGACCTCTATAAGATAATCAATGATTTCTCAATTGCTAATTTTGATGGCCTTTTCTCAATACCCATACTTTTTGACCTCTCTGCTATCTTAATTTCATTTATTTTCCCTTTCCCTTGATACTCTCTTTCCCTTTGGCTTCTCTGAAACTGCTCTGAATTCTGTTACTAACTGCCTGAATGTAAACCATCAGTCTTCTTTGCTGGATCATCTGTTTCCTATTCCCCTTAGAAGGGATGTGCCCTAAGTTTCTATCTTTAATTTTTCTCTACATTCTCCCTTGGTGATCTCTTCAGCCTTATTTTCTTCCACATCTCTCTCTATATTTTTAAATTTCAAATCTGTCATGTTCTCCTTTACAGCCTCTACATAATATAAACAATATTCCACTGTGTCTTCTAATTTGTGTACGATTTTTAGTCTTCATTTTTTGTTTGAAAAAAAAATTGTGATTCTTGACCTGATTTTATTCCTAATATGAATTAAATATTCATTCTTTTAAAAGTTTTATTTTTCTTTAGAGCTATATTGTAGCTTTTTTTTTTTACTGTTGTTTATTGATCTTTGGGAGGTTCACAGAATATTTTTATTAAGGATTTTTTACTTAATGGCATACATTTGTTCTTTCTATTCTGTCCTCTTTTGAATTTTTATTCTTTAACAAAAATCTGGACTGCTACACCCCTTTAGGTGGTTATGTGCTTCCCATGTCTTCTGCCTACTCCAATCCCCTTTCTCCTACTTATTTTCCATTTTCTTCCTGTGGCTGGGCAAAATCTATGTAGCTACTTCTTGTGGAATGTAGTGTGTGTGTGTGTGTGTGTGTGTGTGTGTGTGTGTGTGTGTGTGTGTGAAAGAGAGACACAGAGAGACAGACAGAGAGAGAGAGACAGATAGAGAGAGACAGAGACAGAGAGAAAGAGAGAGAGAGAGAGATGGGGAGAGACAGAGAGAGATGGAGAGAGAGAGAGAGAGAGAGAGAGAGAGAGAGAGAGAGAGAGAGAGAGAGAGAGAGAGAAAGAGAGAGTTTTAGCTGAGTTACTTCCATGGAAGAACTGGACAGGAACTCTGATAGCCCAACCCTGAAATGCAAGCTTTGCACTAGTTGCATCACGCACACAGTTGGGATCAGGGTTGGCAATTCTAAGAGGGAACTCTAAACATTCATTTGTCCAATGTTATTTCAAGGGTTTTTTTAATTTTGTGTATCATTTTTCTCTTGATCTTCTGGATTCAACTTTAGTTATCACATCTCTGGAGTATATTTCCTTTTTCTAAGTTTTTTTTTGAGTTAAACAGTTTTTTAGACAATAGCTTCAACTGAGAAAATAATGTATGCTTTAGAAATGGCTATGAAGTGGTATGGGGGCCTGGTTCCAGGCAAAAAAGTCATATATCCAAGCTCAGGGACCTAGGAGTCAGAAATCAAATTTCATTGGAAAGGGGATCAGGAAGAAGAGGTGGATAGCCAGAATGCAGGTAGTAAGATTTGAAATTGGCCAGGAAGTGGTATAGAGGCTTGATTCCAGTCAAGATGAAGTAAAAGCTCACCTATTGGAACCTGGTGGCCCAAGGGTAGAACAATAAATGCACACATATGCATATATGTATGTTTATAGATGTTATCTTTATAGATATATGTATATAAAGAGAGATAAATGGTATCTACCTATCTTTTATAATACATTTATTTATACACCAAAAGTGTTTTAATGATGCTATATGACCAAGATTCAGACAAAAATACAAAAAGCGGTATAGGCAACAAGCCTGGGCAACTATGCAGGCACCAGCACTACTAGCCCTGGTAGCACCACTGGCATATATATTATAGTCCTTTGTTTATCATAATCTGGAGCTGATAAGGCCATTGCATATTGGTATCAGTCCAATACCCAGAGAGTAACCTTGTAATGACCCTTTGCCCAAAGATGAGGAAGAATGAACCAGGGATCTCAGTCTAGCACTTAAATGGACTCTTGAAACAATAGCTTTGTCTTCAAATCAACAAGCATTTAATAATCAGTCATTTTATGTTACTTGCTTTGTATCCCCAGAGCTTAGCATAGTGCCTGGCACATAGTAGATAAATATTTGTTAATAAATATTTATGTATTAAAAAACTGATTGATATACTAGGCATTGTGCCAAGTGTTGGGGGAAAATACAATCTGATTACTCCATCTCCCAGAAATGTGTCTGTAATGAATTAGAAACATTCTAGAAATGAGATGGCCTTCAGTTTCAGCTGGTTCATGGAGCTAACCTCCTCCAGTAAGATTTATTCAACAAGGACAGATTGCTTTTATACACTGATCTGGTTGATCTTTAGTCTTTCCTTATTTTGTCTCCCTTTGCAGAATTGCCAGGGTCTTGAGGTATCTGCCTCCTCAGAGGGCTCCATGTGCTCTGAGAAAACAATTCCTCTTATGTTAGCAGGTCTTTTTTCCCTATGATGATTTAGATAGCTTCTTTGTGTGGGGTGGGGAGACCAAAGGTTAGAATTGTTGGAATATACTGTGTTTTCTAAGTTTTTGTCCAATCTGGTGTCAAGTATCAATCCCCGGTTGAAGTTAAGGAAGAGTTCTTACCCAAATCCTACAGAAAAAGGTAAGCAATACCTCAGAAGAGGACTCCAGAGGAACAAAAACTTACTATCATTCCTTCTGATGGGACTCTCAGAGAGGATAAGGCTATGGCTGATGAAATGGAGAGCACTGAGTGGTAAGTGGTTTGTCATGAGTCTCAGTATCAATGTAGGTCCTGGAATAAATTATATGTAAACACATTATGACCTCTTAGATATCTTCCTACTGGTGATCCTTATCCAATATGAAAATTAAAGACTGCGTCATCATTTGTGAAGTGACCTTGATGTTCCTGGTGCTGCTCTTGCTCATCAGCACAGATTTACTTAGGGAGACTAATGCCATCAACTCTTCCCATCCCAAAATTATTGGATTATATCTTTAAGATCAGGGATAAAGTAATTTCAAATTTGGGGAGGAGAAGGGAGAAAGAAAGGAGAAACCTCTTGGGAGGTTTTGTGCCCTTGGTTCTTACAGAGGATATTTTTTTTTTTTGTGGGGAGGATTACCCCTCCAGTTCTACCTATAGAACTTATCTATAGGTTTTTTATGTACCTAAGATAAGGACTGTCCAAAACTGGGTAAAACTTAAGATCATTTACATGATGTAAAGTCCCCAAGAACAGCATGTTCTCATTGGTATCTAGTAAGAGGAATGCAAACTCTGGAAACTTTGCTTTTGGGAGGAGAAATTGATCATCTTGGGACAATTGTCTCTGAAGTTTTGTGAGTGTCGACCTGATTGCCTAAAAAGGAAAAAAAACTGAGCGTAGACTCTTTATGTTTGTATGTTTGTTTATATATATACACTTACATATACATGTATACTTATGTATGTATATACATATATTTTATCCTAATAAGTATGCACGTTATAAAACTTACAAAAATAGAAATTATTTTAAAAAAGGATGCGCATAAGACAAAATAATATTTGATCTTATGGTCAAGAGGGAATCACTAGAGTTTATTGAGAAGAGAAATAAGATGGTCAAACCTGCACTTCAGAAAATTCACTTTAGTAGCTGTTTGGAGGATGGATTGGTGAGGAGTGGGATTTGAGGCAGGGGGATGAATTAGATTAGGGAAAAAGGAAAAAAACATATATATTTTAAAATATTTTAGTAGCTCTCTTTGTGGTAGAAAATAACTGGAAATTGTGGGGATGCCTGTCAATTGGGGGATGACCGAACAAGTTGTGGTATATGATTGTGATGGAATACTATTGTGCTATAAGAAATGATGAGCATGATGATCTTAGAAAAAACACAGATAGACTTGCACACAGTAATGAAGAGAGAAATGAGCAGAACCAAGGGAAAATGCTAGTATACATACACTCACACACATACAAATAATGGTAGCTATCTGTAAAACAGGGTGGGGAGAAGGAAGAACAAAAGGGGAAAAAAGATAGTTATATGATAACTTTATTATATATTTAAAAAATAATAGCAAGTTGTTCATATTATATTTGCAGTTTCATGTATAATCATCTTTTTTCTTTTCTAATATGTTATGGAAATGCTTTATTTCTTAAGTTCAGAATAAAATAAATAATTTTCAAAAGGCTATCATAATTTTCAAGACAAAAGGTGAAGAGGAGACAAACTAAGATGTTGGCTTGTGTGAATAGAGAGAAATTGACAGAGATGAGAGTTATTGAGGTTAAAAACTAAGATATGGCAGCAGACTGATTATGTGGGGTGAGAGAGATTGAGGAATCAAAGATGACTCAGAGCTTCTGAACTAGGTGACTGAAAGGATGTTGGCATCTTTAATAATACACACCATATCATATATTATTTTATGTTATATCATATATAATATATAATATAATAATAACTAATGCAGAAGTTAAGAGGAATGGGTGGTAATAATTTAACAAGCTCCATAATTTGGCAAAAATCCATCTATTCCTATTTATCTGGCATTCCTCATTCTGTCCTTAAAAAAAATAAAATAAAAGGGGGAAGGCAGAGTTCTTCATCCCTGGGCACTGTCTCTCTGAGGGGAACTGTCACATTTTTTGCATCAGTTCTTATACTTTTTTGTGTCAAAAAACTCCTTTGCAATTTTTCAAATATTTGAAAAGTTGACTGATCCCATTTTATAGTTGAGCATACTATGAAGAAGATGTGAATTTGACATTCCTAGTAAATATGGAATGGGAAAATGATAAGGCTGGTCTTGAGTAGGGCTGTATCAATGATTTCTATATAATATTCAATAAAGATTTTTGAGGCTACTGCAATGAATATATAAAATATATATTTAAAAATGCAGAATTCTTAACTAAATCATTTATTTAATAGACTGTCCTTCTGGAAAGCCATTTGAGGTAAGGGATAGGAAGGGGAAAAAAAAGAAAGTCTATTATAAATCAATAGGAACATAAATGTTTTTCTTCAGGGTAAAGAGCAATTAATAAGATTGAAGTGGGAAGAATTAACATTCTTACCTTGAGTTACATACCAACTGATTCATAGAATAACACTACCTTTATCCTTTATACCTTGTCATTTCTATCTCTATTTTTTTCCGAATTTTGTTTTATCTTATTCTCTCATTCTCTGTTCTTCTGAGTTAGTTCTCAGGTTTCTTGTCTTTCTGAGCTATTATTTATTAAGATTTTCCTCTTAGCAAGGGGGAGGTAAGGGGGAGGGACATTTATGCACTGCACTATGTTTTGTTCTTAAATCAATCACCGAACAATAAACCCCAAATTATTCCAAGTGATTCATTTAACATTTCAGAAAGAAAATACAACTTGAACTTTATAAGTACATTTTTCAGAAAGGTCAATGGGAACGTCCACCACTAATGTATTACCATCATATAAAATCATGATGAGCTAAGAAATGGTACTACTTGGAGCTTGTTAAATAGGTTGGCTAAGGCCTTTGAAATAACTTCACTGTAATTTGATTCCATGTGTCTTGCAGTCATATGCATATAGTGTGAGATGGATACGTATGTATACATATATACATATGTGTGTATATATGTGTGTATGTTGCTATATATACATACATATACACATACACATGCATACATATATACATATCAGCTAGGTGGAACAGTGGACACAGTGCCAGCCCTGGAGTCAGGAAAATTTACCTTCCTGAGTTCAAATCTGGCCTCAGACACTTATTAACTCTGTGACCCTAGGCAACTCATTTAACCCTGTTTGCTTTAATTCCTTATATGTAAAATGAACTGGAGAAGGAAATGGCAAACCACTTCAATATTTTTTCCAAGAAAGCCTCAAATGGAGTAATGATAGTTGGACATGATATTTGGAAAAGACTGAACAACTATAGATAGATAGAAAAATAGATGAATAGATAGATAGATAGACAGAGATGTATATGTAGACATATGCATGCACACATGTATATACATACATAAACGCATGTATGCATGACACAATAGTATGCATAAGTGTGTAAACATGCATATACATGCATGCCCATATGTACATAGAGAGAGACAGAGACATATAGACAGAGAGTTTGTCTCTTTGTCAGCGCACAAGTTAGACCCCAATCTGTAGTGGCAAATACTGTTGAAAGTAGGGAGACTGCTTTAAGAAACTAGTACTTTTGACAGAATTTATGGAGTTCTTTTTCTTAGCATGTTTAGGGTACATGCATTACAATAATGCTGTTGTTGTTTGTTCTTTTTCCATCATCATTTGGGGTGTTCTTGCCAAAAATACTGGAGTGATTTGTCATTTCCTTTTCCCACTTATTTTACAGATTAGGAAACTAAGGCAAACAGAGTTAAGTGACTTGCCCAGAGTCACACAGTTAGTAAGTGTCTGAGACCAGATTTGAACTCAGGGAGATGAGTCTTCCTGACTCCAGGCCCAGAGCTCTATCCACTATGCCACCTAGCTGTCCCAGCTGTTACAATAACTCACATTTATATAGAACACTGGGATTGACAAGGTGCCTTCACATATATTTTCTCATTTGATTCTCCCTCATTGACTGAGGAAGTCAGTACCTCCTGAAGGAGGAAATATGGATTATGAGAAGAATACGGTACTACAAGCATCATGAAATCTGGTATATTGTCTTTGGAGTCAGAGAACCCTGGTTCAAATCTCACTCTTGGTCATTACCTCTTGTGAGAGCTTAACCTGCCAATTATTGCAAGTGATTCCTTAACATTTTAAAAAGAAAAGACAACTTGAACTTCATAAGTGCATTTTTTTCCACAAAAGTCAGCAGGAATCACAATCACTAAGAAATTATCAACATACAAAATCATGATGCATCTAAAGTACATATATGTGCAAAAAATTAAACAAAAAGTACATTTAAAGTGCAAGTTATATTTTCTTTGCAAAATATTAAATTAATTACTTGGAATAATTTAGGATTTATGATTTTATGAGTGACTTAAGACTCAAACACAGTATATGACATGAATGTCCCCCAAATGCTAAAAGCTGGAGTGTTTTAAAATAATAGCCTAGAAAGATATTTTAATTTACTATAAATGTTAAAATTTATGTACTCTTGACCCTTAATTTCAGCTCAAATATTGTGAAATGAGAGGATGTTGGGATATCACTGAAACTACTCCCTTCCAAGGTTACTGGAGATGCCGATGTCTTCCCTACAGAGCCTCTGAGTAGTTTTCTTCTTTTCTTCTTCACTTTTAGGTTGAGGATAAAGGATAGTGTCCTTTTAGACATAGTCACAGCCTGTTTAGGCTTTGGTTCATAGTGCCTTAAAGATTTCTGTCCTTACCTGCAGGCATTTATCTCCACTATCCATATAAATTCCTTAATCAAGGAGGTACTGCACAAAGATAAAAACAAAGCAATTCCTGTCATCAAGGAGTTTACATTCTACTTGGGAAAAACATCATCTACACATAGTAATATGTATCTAGCTATCCATCTGTCATCTATAGTCTACATATATACAAATATAAAGTAAATTTCAAGTGGGAGAAGATGACTAACAATGAGGCAGTCAGGAAAGAACTCAATGAAATCAATCTATTGCCAAGTGTTTATTAAGTACCTACTTTATACAAGGCACTAAGGATATAAACACATAAATAAAGCAATCCCTGCCCTTAAGAAAATTATATCTTATAGTGTTAGAAAATGTGTTCATATATATCTTGGGATGTACTGAATGGGACAGAATATAAATTATAAAATAAATAAATATTCCAGAAATAAATTTATACTAGTCTCTATTGTCCTTTTTTGGTGGGAATATCTTAAGTTCTGAGTACCGTATTTTGGAAAAGACATAGGTAAGCTGAAGAGCATACAGAGGAGGGTAACCAGAATGGCAAAGGTCTTCAAGGAGGTGGTTCTGAATATGAGTTTAGTAAACTGTCCCTCTAAACTGGGGATATTTAGACTGAAGAAGAGAAAGATCAATGGGACATGAGAACTCAATACAAGTACTTTAAAGCAGTTATATGGAAAAAAAAAAAAAAGATCTGACTAGCTCTATTTGGCCACAAAGGGAGCAGTGGGTGAATGTTGAAGAGAAGCATGTTTAGGCTTATTTTAAGGAAAATCTTTCTAACAGAGCTATCCAAAAGTGGAATGAACTACTTTGGGATGTAGTGGGTTGTTTTTCACCTAAGTTCTTTACAAAAAAAGCTGAATGATAACTTGTCACAAGCATGATAGTAAAGATTCTTTTAAGGAGATATAGTTGGGCTGGATGACAACCCAGGTGTCATCCAACTATGGAATTCTGTGATTCTGTTTGAAGGTCAACATAACTGTAAATCTTCTTTCTTTTCATATTATCTTCACCAAATACTTAATGTTCCTGAAGATCAAATGGAGTACTGAGTTTTCAATACATAAACTCAATATAGTGACCTCTCAAGAATTATTATTCTGGGCAAACAAGCAAGTGCCCTCATATGCAAGTTTGTTCTGCCTCAGACCTAAATGCTCCATTGAAGTCCTTCTTAGAATCTGATTGAGCATGGAAGTGGGTTGGGGTTCTTGAAAACTATGCCAGCAAAGCACAAGTTAGAAAGACTTCAAGTATGGTCCCAGTGACAGATCATTCGCCTGTCATCTGAAAATCATTCTACATAATGTGAAAACTCTTTCCCAGGTCAGTCACAGGGTGATGAATATTTTAGGCCACAGCAACCCTGGAAGACTATGTATTGTCATGGAGAGATGTCTTCTGTGTTGATAGAAAGGAAGCCCAGTTTATGCTGATGCAACCAAAAATTCTTGAAATGTTGAGAAAAAAACATTAAAAGAATAATTCTTTTAGTTTTCAAAGAATAGCTATTAACCCAAACAATATTTATACATTGTAGGGTCCCTGATAAAGGCTCCTTGAAATTCACCTATTTAATGAAGTTTTCCCTATTATCCATAATTGATAATAAGCCCCCTCCCAGAATCTCATATAGCACTTTGTTTCATAATTCTTCTATGTACTTATTATGCGAACAAAGATATCTGTGCTTATGGCTTATCACCTCTCTGGAAGGTAAGATCCATGTCATTTGGGATCTTATCTGCTAGGAAGTTCTTAGCAGAGTGGTCTACGTATATGTGTGTATAATATGTATATATGTATATGTATAATACATATTTAATAAATTGTGGTCTATGTATTTTTATGTATAATATGTATACATGTATATGTACAATAGATGTTTAATAAATTGATGATTACCACTAGTTTGTGAGCTCCTTGAGAAGTTGTTGCCTCATTTTGTATCCCCAGTTGTTAGCACAATGCTTGGCACATAGTAGGCACTTTACAAATGTTGATTGATGGATTGATTGATAAAATTGAATGGAAGTAGCTAACAGGCCAAATTGTTTTCTGTATCAATTTATAGTTCTATCTTAGATGGGGGGGTGGCATTGCTAAGGGAATACAAATATGAAAGAGGAGAGAGAAATATCAAAGATAGTCTCAGTAGTCGAGAACTGTCATAACCATTTGAGAATTTTCCAATGGAGCTGTTGATCTTAGGTGATGGCTTTACACTTGAGTGTGAATGACTTATTGGCTGCCCATGTTTACTGCTTGACACAACAACATTTTTTATCTCCAAAAGACAATTCTAAGTCAAATCATTTTAATTAAGTAACAAAGCTGGTTGTTATGGTAACAATTCTACTAATCTGTTACAGTACATACCCTGTACAGTTGACCTGTTGCCTGGCAACAACTGATAGGCTGGAGAAGGAGTGGTGACAAATTTTATCTGACACAGTTGGAATTCAGTCATGAATTAGGGTCCTGTACATTAGGGGTAGTTCTCAAGAGACTATCCCCTGGTTATGAAATAACATTATTTGGAGTAACCTAAGTGTGGCAACATCATTTTACATGACTTAATACACAAAGTCACATAAGTTAAAGATATGTTTACTTTATTCTAACTTCCAATACATTGTCCATGTCATATGGTGGCTTTCAGTTTTATTAAGTCCTAAAATTTCAATCCTTTTATTTCTCTTTATAAACTACAAATTCACAAGAATACACTATATGAATGAAGCATAAATCAGCTCAATGACCTATGATCAGTTCATTTAAAATTTTCAGAAGACAATATTTCTGTTGGATGTGTGGAGGAGGGTGTCCTCTCTCCAGGGGGGCGGTGGTGGTTCTGGTCATTGCTGTAATTTGCTTACTTGTGATTACCTAATAAAATTCTATTTACTTTCATTTGAGAAAATAAATTATTTACTTTCTATGTTGCAAAGGCCTCTCTCACATTGTATACATCCACAAAACTTTAAATCTGAATCACTCACAAAAGGATGTATTTGAAGGAATGGGACCAGTCTTCTTCATCATGAAATCCTTGGGTCACCTTACTCATGAGGCAGCTTCAGTGGCGAGTATTTGGATTCTCATGAGACTGCACTTAAGATCCCTCTAAGGATCAGGTCATTAACCTACTGAAAAAAAATAAGGAACTTGTTAAGATCATATAACTTCAGAGATAGAGGGGACTTTAATGACCATCTAATCAAACTTCCCCCTTTTTTATAGGTGACAATGTGATTGACTCAAGGTCACACAGAGTTAGTAAGCTGAGACCAGAAGTCAGGTTTTGGTTTTGTTGTCCAAGTGCTTTAAATAATAATAACCATATTTTTATTATGAACATAATAATCATTAACAAACATTAGCATTTTGATATAGAAAGAACAAAGATATTGTAATTGAAAGAGTGAACTTCTTTTGACCACATCATTTTAAAATATATACAAAAGTTTTAAAACATTAATAAGGAAATAAAAATCAATTTTTTATTTTTAAATTTCATCTTTACCTTCAGTTCCAAATTCTCTCCTTCCCTCCACCCTCTCCCCTAACCATTGAGAAGACAAGAAATATAATATCCATTAAACATATGAAGTCATGCAAAATTTATTTCCATATTAGCAATGTTCCTTCCTCCAAAAACAGTGAGGAAACTTGAAAAAGGAAAAAAAAATGCTTCAATCTACATTCCAAGCTTATCAATTCTCTCTCTGGAGGTGGATAGCATTTTTCGTCATGAGTCCCTTAGAGTTTTGGTTGGTCATTGTATTGATTTTTAGGTCTTTCATAGTTGATTTTCTTTACAATATTGTTATTACTGTGTACACTGTTCTTTTGATTCTACTCTGGCCATTTTGCATCAATTCACATAAGTGTTCCTGGGTTTTTCTGAAACCATTCTCTTCATTTCTTGTAGTATAATAGTATTACATCATATTTATATACCACAACTTGGGCATTCCCTCAGTTTCCAATTTTTTGTTATTACAAACAGATCTGCTATAATTTTTGTACATATGGGCCCTTTCCCTTTTTCTTTGATCTTTTTGTAGTATAGATCTAATAGCTTTATTTTTATTTTCTTTATTTTTACTATTGGGTCAAAAGGTATGAACAGTATTATAGCTTGTTGACCATAGATCCAAATTATTCTGCAGAATAGTTCATAGCTCCAACAATGGGGCATTGGTGTACATATTTTTTTAAAACAAGTTTAAGGTTCAATCTCATAAGATTTTAAAAAATAACAAAACAAAGGAAAATTTCAATGTACTAGTTGATGTAGAAGGATAGGTACACTAAAGTACTGCTCACAGAATTGTGAAGTGGTCCATTCATTCTGAAGGACCTTCTAAATCACTGCACCATAATAAACCTTTGACATAGCAAAACCACCACTTTGCATATACTTCAAAGAAATCAAACATAGAAGAAAGGGATCTATATATACAAAAATACACATATCATCTTTTTTTATTGTATCAAAGAACTGGAGACAGTTGTTGTCCATAAAGTGGAGAATAGCTAAGCAAATAATGGTGTATTAGTGTAGTGAAATATTATTGTGATGTACTTTTTTAAAGGGTGGATTTTAGAGCAATCCTCTCTGATACACTGCAGAGTGAAGTAAATAAAACCAGGAGAACAATCTTGACTCTTAAAGATACATGATGAAACATACTTTCCACCTCTTGATGGAGAGGTTGATTGACTCTTTGAAAGTATATTAAATTTAAAAGAATTATAACAAAATAACATTGATTCCCTCAGCTCCATTCTTAATTTCCTTTTGCTTTCTTTGGTGTATTTTTATGTTTTAGTGACACTCATTTCTTTCTTTTTTTTTTTCTTTATTTATCAGTACTTTTATCCACTACACATACCACTCCCTTTCACAAATCATTCTCCTCCAAAATAAAAGCTTTCCCTTTTATTAAATCAATATAGACAAGCATACAAATCACAAACATACAAGATCCTTTTTGAAATATTATAACAAACTAACTTTTATTGAGATGGAAACAGCAGAATCTTTTCCAATAAATACCAGAGTAAAGCAAGAACAACTCTTTCTCTTTTTTTTTGTTTGATACAACTCTAGAAATACTAATTATCACAATAAGACATGAGGAAGAAACTAACAGCATAAACACAAAGAAGAAAAAAAACTGTCCTTATTGCCTGATAACAATAGCTTACTTAGAAAATACTAACAAATCAGCAAATAAAATAATTAATAATTTGAATAAAGTAGTAGTATATAATAATTCCACAAAATTAACATTGTTTCTACATATCAATTATAAAAAAGGAGGAAATATTAAAAAAGTAATTCTCTTTAAAACAATGACAAGATACATTAACTATCTAGAATCAACTTACCAATTTACACTTAAGATTTATATGGATATAAATATAAAATGCTCCCTAAGAATACAATAACTAAAAAGATATTCAGTAATAATGATTTGGTCATGCCAACATAATAAAAATCATGATACTATGTAAATAAATTCATAGATTTTAGGTCATATCACTTTATAGAGCTAGACAAAATGTTAACAAAATTCATTTGGAGGAACAAAAGATCTCAAAACTCATGGGAAATAATGATAAAAGTAGAAATAAAGAAGCATTAGCACTACTGGACCTCATATTATACTATAAAACAGTAATCATAGAAAAACCATTTGATACTGGTTAAAAATATACAAGTATCATGAAACAAATCTTTTTTTACCATTGAAATTATTCTGGAGATACTATATGACTGAGAGTTACAATTTAAAGTGTAGGTTCACCAAATGACAATGAGAAGAATCGTAAGAATAATGAGTTGTGGTTCAATATAATACCAATGAAAAATTGCAAAAGTAATTATAAAGAATGTTAAAGATATCATTGGACATATATGACCTGAAATGTAGGTGGACTGGTCATATAGTAAAAGTTTAGAACAACTAATGGACAATTTATACATTTTGTTAATATCTATGTATTATTGAGAGATAGAGGAAGGCTTCTAACATAGTATACCCTCATTCAAGGAGTTGACAGAGGCCATGAATAAGAGTCACACCGTGTGAGAAGGTATGTGTGGGTCTCAAAGATGTGACAAGAGATCACTTCAATGATCATCTTATTATAAATGCCAAGAGAGGTAAAAAAATGATGTAGATTTAACAAAGATATTGGACACTGTCACTGAAGATGTTCGGTACAGAGTCCAAGTGAAGGATAGATTTCCTTTAGAAGATGAAATCCTCCACATCATGCCAGAATAACCATAATGAGCTTAAAAATTTATTAATATTTCAATGTCTTAAAATGATTTAGTAGAAGTATAGTGTCCGTATAGAGGGAGTTGACAGTCCTATTTTATAAATAGATAAATAATCATGTTTAAGTTGAACTACAGTACTTTGGAGAGATGTAGGCAGGATATTTTTTTTTAAATGTGAATAGATAGGAATTAATTTAACCAAACTTTAATTTAACTTCTTTAATTAGGAAAATAGATCAAAAAAGGAAAATGGATGGCATATGAATGGGAAGTTTCTTCAAGTGTTCTCTTTGGCTAGGGTATGTCCAACCAAATCATCCACACATTTGTAATCTTTATATTTTGAAGAAATTAAAAGCCATGAACATAAAAATACTGCATAAGGATACATTAATTTTTGAGGAGTAATTTTCTCAGAACTGATTGCAAAAACAGTCATGCAATTATCTCAATAAAGTAGTTAGAACAGTGTTCTAACGTTTGCATCATCTGACTTTTCCACCAATTTTGGCATCTTGGCTTAATTTTGCTCATCTAATAATTGCTGGGGTGAGACAGCCTGAAGATTCTACTCTGTCACTCAGCCACTGAGTTTGGGAATCTCCAAGTGGTTTGGCTCAGAGCCAGTCCTATTATTGCTTCCTTAGCCCCTCTAAACACATCATTTCTAAATATGTTTCGTTGGCAATGGTCTTTTCAGGAAATATTTTCTCTTTTTTCGGTAATTCCCTTCCAGCTTTGATACACTGTGATTCTAATTATAGGGACCCATTCTTCTCTTAAAAATTGATGATCCAATGATGATCTACCACATGAAAAACAATTGTAAAACTTTATTTTTAAGGTGATAAATATGACTAAATTTGGTCCCTTTGTAAAATGAAGATACTGTCTCCCTTTCTTTGCCAAAGAATTATGTCTATGGCATGGCTCTAAGCCTAGAGAGTCATATTGCTGGCCACAGAGACATAATAAACGCTAGAATTTGAAGAAATTGAAATAGAGGGTAATGCCTTGAAATTTGCCTTACCTAAATGACTTTGTTTCTCTGAATTTTTCCTTTCTACTCATCTTCATTGAAATAGAAAAAAAAAGAATCTTGGGGTTGAGAACACTAGAGGTGGGGTGGGGTTCATGACTCAGGTCATGGTGATTTGTTGGGATGATAAATAAAATAATGATAAATTGAGTACAATTTGATAATCAGACATTAACAGTAGTTACAAGGACTTTTTAACTTTATGTCAGCTAGAAGTCCAGGACAAATGCATTGTTCTTGGTGAACAAGAAGGTTAGGTTAGGTATAAGCAATAACTGCAGGCACTGCTTAGCTGGATGTTGTGTGTTCCAAAAAGCTCTATCCCAAGGGAAAAGATGCCCTTTTTGGAAAGGAAAGGTCAATCACAATCAGAATTCTCAAGATAGACAGACTTGTTTTATGAGACTGCAAAAAGCAGCAAAGAGCTGTTTTTTCATACTCCAGTGACTATGTATATGAGAGCTCAGCCTTTCTAAAAGAGCTGTAGCTTAAGCCTTTGAATTTTAACCTAAAAAGATGGCAATTGCTTTTGTTATATGTATTAGGAGGAAGAGGTAATATTTCAGCTAAGGACTCTAGATTAAGCCAGAATTTGAGAACAGAGAGAAACTTGACAAACTTAGAATGAATAGAGCTATGTGCTTTTCATAGGTATGTCCTCTCTCACCATTGTTGGTGTGAATATTTGTAAGGGAGTATGGCCCAGGTTTCATTGTATAAATTTTATACTGCTCTTTTTTTTTTTAAACTATGCTATTTCATTGAAAATTTTTAGTTGTTTCCTTTAGTTGACTAGTAAAAATAAACACATTGATGATGAATTGTGAACTACAGATTCATTGTAGAATCAGACACACAGCGTATTTTGAATCTGGGTCAACTTGTCTTGGGGGTTACCCACAAATACTAAATATTTGATTTAGCAATCTTATGGTTCAAAGGGTTCTCAGAGGTTATCTTGTTCAAACCTTATCAGAAAATCAATCCACTATGTAAAATCTCCCCAAAGTGGTTGACTTGAATCTTATTAAATACCAACATCTATAGGAAACTCAATTCCTCAAGAGATTGTCAATTTGATTTTTTTGCATTGTTACAATTTTTAGAAAATCCATAGTTATACAGTGTGATGGAAGCAGCTCTTAGGATTGTACAAGAACAGATTGCTAAATTTTTTCAATTGTTCAGTCATTTTTTCATTTGTGTCTGACTCTTCTTGATCCCATTTGAGATATTCATGCCAAATACTGGAATGGTTTCCCATTTCCTTCTCCACCTCATTTTATAGAAAAAGAAGTTAAGACAAACAGGGTTAAGATTCCTCTGAAATTGGAAAATGCTATAAAATGTTAATGATTTAGATTAAATTTAAAACTGTGTTATGTGTACACTCTCCCCTACCCCAAAGAGCTAGTTGTCAAACATTTATCAGTACATCCCTGCTTATACTGAGCTGAAATCTGCCTCTTCACAACTTCCACTTCTCCTTTAATTCTGTTCTTTATTGAAAATAAGAACACTTCTTTTTCTTCTTCTGTAACAACTATTCAAATACTTGAATACTGTTATCATGTTTCCCTTAAGTCTTCTCTTCTCAAGGTTAAGCATTCCTTTAACCAATCCTTATAAGCCAGGGTTTAAGCACTTCCATTATTTTAGTCATATGGCTCTTCATACTTTCCATCTTGCCAAATTCCATTCAAGAATGGGGTTTGCACAGCTGAACACAGTATTACTAATTTGGTCTGATTGGGGCAGGATTCAGAAGGATTATTACCTCTCTCCCTTTAGACCATGTACCTCTATGAATGCAATCTAATATTGCACAATCCCCCATTTAGTTTTTAAAATATTAAATATAATATACATATATGAAATATTAAGCACTTGGTTTTTTAAATGTTATTTTGAAATTATATTGATGCCTTTTATTTTCTATCACAGTAGTTTAAAACTATACTGCCCAAGGCTTCTCCACAACCACTCAGTGAGCTTTTTTTTTTTTTTGATAACAATGACAACAGATAAGTAAAAACCAGCCAACCTAGAAAATATATTTGATGGACTATGCAACATCTTACAGAAATAGTCTCCCCAACTCTTCAAATAAATGACAGCAATGCATTCCCTGATATTTCTCTCTTGTGCTAAGATTGGCCATTGCAATTGCATAGTATTCAACTTTCTTAGTCTTCATTTATGTTATCACAGTCATTGTACATATTTGTTTGCCTGGTTCTGTAAACTTCATTTTGCATCAAAGTATACATTTTCCTTACATTCTCCAAATTGTTTATATTTATAACTTCTTGTAGCGTAATAATATTCCCTGATATTTATATGCTATAATTTGTTCAGCACTCCAATGAATTCTTTTGTTTCCAGTGTATTGCCACAACAGAAGTTCTCCTATGAGCATTTTGCAATATCTCCATCCTATAGTTTTGTAGCAGATTTAGAAAACAAAAACTGAAGTGTAGAATTTTATAATTATTTGTATTGGATTTTATAATCTTTTATTCAGTTTAATTTTCCATTTTATTAAGACCTTTTTTTTTCACTTGATTGTGTCATCCAATGGATTAGCTACCCCAAATTACTATGTATTCATAGCATCTATGGCTTTATTCATGGTTGGGGATGAAGGCAGAGCCCTGTAGCACCTCACCAGAGATCCCCTGTCATTTTGTCATTGATTCATTAATGAACTCTGAGTCTCATCATTTAGTCATTAATTCACTTAAATATTTTGTGATTGATTATATATTTCTCTATGCTATCAACAAGAATATCTTTAGCTATTTTGCTTGATGCCTTGCTAGATTTGAAATAGGTCTATAGCATCTCTTTAATCTTCTCTTTTAGTAACCCTGAAAAATGGAAATGAGCTTAGTCTACCAGGACATTTTCTTTGAAAACTCATTCTTCAGTCCTAGTACATTTTATAAGTCCCCAAGAACTGTATATTTAATAATTTCTTTTCAATTTTTTTCAGGAATTAGTACTGGTTTATAGTTTATAAAAATCTGTCTTCTTCCTCTTTTTGAACTTATCTTGCATGAAAGTAATTTCTAACAAGGTGGAAATTATCAAACATCAGACATTTCAGGTTGAGATTTATTTAAGAAAGGAGCTGAATCTTTTGCATTGCATAGTAGAAAGAAGTATGGATTTGTAACAAGAAGACTTGGCCAAATTCTGACTAAGCCATTTTTTTTAGTTTTCAATATTCACTTTTATCAGATTTTGAATTCTAAATTCCCTCACCCTCTCTCTCCAGTCACCCCTCCCCAAGACAGCATGCAATCCAATATAGGCTATACGTGTATGATCACATTAAACATATTTCCACGTTAGTCACGTGGTGAAAGAAGAATCAGAACAAAAGGGAAAAAAAACAGGAGAAAGAAAAAAAGCAGAGAGAGAGAGAGAATATGCTTCAATGTGCATTCAGACTCCATAGTTCTTTTTCTGGATGTGGATAGCATTTTCCATCATGCGTCTTTTGGAATTGTCTTAAATCATTGCATTGCTCAGATTGCTCAGAAGAGCTAATTGTAACAAAGTCAGTCATTACACAATGTTGCTGTTAACTGTGTACAGTGTTCTGTTTCTGCTCACTTCATTCAGCATCAATTCATGCAACTGACTCAGTCATTTAAAATCTGCTTCTATGAGCAAGCCATGTTACCCTCCTGAGAATCAGTTCTTTGTAAGCAAAAAAAAAAAGTGGTTGAACTAGGTGTCCTCCAAGATCCCTCCCACATATTTGTGATCCCACCCCATAAGGCTTAGTAGAAGGTTGCTCCTTAGTAAGCTAGTTGACTTGTTAAGGTGAAAGAAATTGAGTGAATGCTTTTTTTTTTAATTGTTTCTGGAATTAAGAAAAAAAACTGTACTTGAATTTTCCTAACTCTGATACTTGACTGATTAATTTCTTTAATAAACACTTATTAAGCATCTACAATATGCCAGGCAACATAACACACAGTAGGAATATAGAGAAAAAAAGTAAATAAAAGTCCCTGCCTTCAAATAACTAATATTCTACTGAGAAAATATAATATGTACCCATACAGATAAATTCATGATGTTTATGAAATAAATATGAACTAATTTCTAGGTAAAAGGGCAGTAGTATCTGAGGGACCAGAAAAGACCTTGTTGTAGATGTTGGCACTTGACCTGGGTTCTAAAGGAACATAGGAATTCTGACAGGAAGATTGTACTATTCATGAGGACAGGTTTTTTTCAAAAGCAAGGATATACAAGATAGAATATTGGGCAGGGATCTAATTTGACTTGATTGTAGAATACACAAAAGGGTGTAATAAGCATCGAAGGTAGGTTGGAGCCAGATTGAAATTTTGAAATTCCAGAAAGTAGAGTCTATATCTTATCTAAGAGACAAAAGGGAGGCCCTAGAACTTCCTGAGCAGGAGAATGCTAAATTTAAACTTCAGGAATTTTACATTGGCAGTTGTATAGAGGTCTGATTGGAGTGAAGAGTAATGATTCAGAAGACCAGTTAAGAGGTTATTGAAATTGTTTATAAGAAAGGTAATGATGACGCAAACAGGGGTGGTAGGTGTATGAATAGAGATAAAGGGACAGGCAAGAGAGATGCTGTGGAGTTATTAAACTTTGGCAACTGATTGATATGGAGTCTGAAGGAGAAGGAAGAGTTAAAGTTGACTCTGAGATAGTGAGTCAGAGTGACTGGAATAATGGTATACTGCCTTCAAAACAAATAGAGGAGCTTAGAAGAGGAGTATTTTGGTAGAGGGAAAGATAATAAGGTCTGTTTCAAACCTATTGAAGTTGAGTTGTGCCTAGGACAGGATAAATATCCAGTTGGAAATATCTAATGGGCAGTTGGTGATGCAGGACTAGAGCTCAGCAGAGAAGTATGAGAATTATTTGCATATCTTCACCCAGAGCCTCCAATTCCTCTCTTTCCCTCATTCCTCAGTACTTTTCAATCTAGATTCTAAACTTCTTCAATTGAAATTGCTTTCTCCAAAGTTATTAATGATCTCTTATTGGCCAAATGCTGTTATCTTTCCTTAACTCCCCTCCTTCTTGACCTCTCTTTGACATTGTTGTTCACAGTGTCTCCTCCTTGATCACCTCTTCTCTCTAGGTTTTCAGGACACCCCCCCCCCACATTTTCTTTGCTCAGCTTCCCGCCCTCTTGAACCTCTCTTTAGCATTGGAGATTTTTGACTGCTCTCTTTGAACCTCTCTCTGGGTTTTCATGGTACCACTTTCAGGGTTCTTCTGTTTGTTTATTCTTTTTCTATTTCCTTTGTTAGCGTATCATCCATATCATACTTCTTAATTCTGTGACACCCCCATGCTCTATTCTGGATTGTCTCTTCTTTCCATTCTCTCTTTTGTTAATGTCATCAGTTCCCTTGGGTTTAATCATAAACTCTATGCAAATGACTTGCAAATCTATGTATCTAAGGCTAGTCTACCCCTTGAGCTTCAGTCCCACGTTACCAAATGTCTGTTGGATATTTCAAACTCAAGATGTCCCAGAAACATATCAAGCTCACTATGTTTAAAGCAGAAATCATTATCTTTTCCACAAAAACCAACTATCTTCAAAACTTCCCTATTTCTGCTGATGGCACCATAATTCTCCCACTCTCCTAGGAATTATCCTTGACCCCTTACTTTCTCTCAAAATGAATATGTAGTCAGCTGAAAAATTTTGTCCTTTCTAATCAATGAAAGACTTAGAAACTCTGATCAGTACACTGACAAATCATGATTTCATAAGTCTCATGATAGAATATTCTACCCACCTCCTGACAGGAAGGCCACAGACTCAGAGTAAAAATTAAGACATATTTTTTTGGATGTGACCAATGAGAGAATTTGTTTTCCTTGACTATACATGTTTGTAAGAGGAGTTCTGTTTTATCTTCTTCTTTCTCAGTAGGGAGTGGGGAGAGGGAGGAGAAAGGGCAATCTTTCATTGACTGGAAAAAAATAAAGTTTAATATAAAAAAGAAATTTCCTACTGTTCCTTATTACCTCTAGGATAAGATACAAATTTCTCTTCTATTTTAAACCCTTCACAACTGAGTCCCTCTATATCTTCCATGAAGCTTCCCTTCATGCCTTCTATATTCTTAACAAACTGACTCACTTTTGCTCTGACTTTGTTATAGCATTCCATTTGTTCAGTCTCTTAAAACCCTTAACCTCCTATAAAAGTCCTTTCCTACTTCTCTCATTTCACAGTGTTCCCTACTACCCACCCCCATCTCCACCCAAATGACTGTGTATCTATGTGTATATGTGTGTATAGATAGAGATATAGAAATATCAATATCATACATATGCATATGCACATACATACACAGGTGTATATACATACACACTTATCTGTGTATATATTGCCTTTCCCAATAGAATGGAAGCTCTTGAAGGGCAAAAGCTGTTTTGCATTTGGTTTTGTGTCCACAGAGCCTGGCACATTAGAGATCCTTCAAAAATGCTTGTTTCATTTAATTAAAAGGCCATACATACACAGAGAGGAGAGCTATAATTTCATGTACAAAATAACAGAAACAAGAAACTTGCTAAGTGCCATGAGTTTATAATAACCCAGTGATCTTTTTTTCACTGGGTTTTTTCCCTGAACTCAATGATCACTGCCCAAGCTCCAAAGAAGGGATTTCGTAAGTTCTAATTGTACCCTTTACATAGCCTCCCTCAGTGTCTCTGAACACGTTGTTTTCTTCATTTTCCCCAACCATAACAAAAAGAAGATTCAATTCCCCTCATTCCATTTGCTGCGAGAGTGTTAGAAGGGAAAATCTTTGCAACCTTTGTCACTTTACTAATGTCTCTTACAAACAAAATCATGTCTATAACTTCCTAAAAAGGTACAGATTGCTAATTTTTGATCATTCAAAGAGCAACCATATGGAAAACTATATTCCATTTGATAATGGACAAAATAAAAGTCTCAGTCTTCAAGAATGAGCTAGATAACAACAGGTTGGAAGAAATGGTCTTTGCGGTTCCTCTCAATGCTGAGATCCCATGCTTCTTCAGTACTCCATCTTGCAACTGGTATATTCAATTCTCAGGGCTGGAAAGAGTCTTGCAAATGCAAGCTATAAAATGTCAGACCTAGCACACTGAACACAGAATATAAAATGTTAGACCTGCAAGGGGTCTTAGGCATGTAGTATTTTAGAATTGGAAAAGGCTTTAGAATTATAAAGCCAGGTGTCAGTTCAATGGAATCTTGGAATTATATAACCATTGCATGGCAGTCAGTCAACAAACATTTATCAAGCATTTATTATGTGTCAGACATTGTGCCAAATACTTAGGATACAGATAAAGATAAAAGCCTGCCCTCAAAGAGCTTGCATTATAATGGGAGAGACAACATGTAAGTAACTAAATAAATATAAGATATATGCAGTGTAAAAGGAAGGTATTCTAAAAAGGAAGGAATTGGAAGGAGGGGTGCTGGGAAAGGCTTCCTGGGGCAGTCAGGATTTGAGTTGAAGTCTGAAGGAGATCATGAAAACTAGGAGTCATAGATGAGTATGGCTTAACAGTACACAGTTTCTTTATTTGTGATCAAAGATGTAAAAGAAGAGCAATAACATCAAATATACATGTAAATAATGACTATTTATTCCATTTGCCATGGCTCCTCCAAGACTTAGCTCCTGGTCACTCTATAGGCATGTCCCAAACCCAATTGAGGAACCTAGATTCAACCACTTCCACCAGGAATGAGCCAGCATTTCCATTGTAGGATTGGGCAAATATCCCCACTGCTTTCTTACTCACGGCCTAAGCATCCCCCCATCAGCTTTCTTGGTCACAGCCCCCCAGAGGGTCATAATCAAATCAGCTTGAAAACTCAAGAACTGGGATATCTAGTCATTTGTTCCTCCTCATAGACAGCTAATGACAATTTGGATCCAAATCTGATCCTTCCTTCAACTGTCCTTGCCTCATCTCTACCTACTAGGCATGGGGGACATCCACACAAACAAACAGAATCAAGAGATTAAATTTCATATTTGAGCTTAAAGTAGTAGGACCATAGAGTGGGAAAAGCAGGTGTGAGTTGTGAAGGGGAGGCATAAAATGTAAAAACACCATAAAAGTAGGTTGTGAAGGGCTTTAAATGTCAAACATAAGGTTTTTATTTGATAGGGAGCCACTGAGTCTATTGAGGTGTGAGTACAAGAACAGAGTTAGGCCTGTGCTTTAGGAAAGTCACTTTGACAGCTGAGTAGGGGATGGATTAAAATGGAGAGAGATTTGGGGCAAGAAGATATATTAAAAGACTATTGCAATGGTCCACTCAAGAGGTGATGAGGGCCTATGCTAAGGTGGTGACTGTGTGAGTAGAGAAAAGGGGATGTAACAGAGACATGTTATGAGATATGTTGTTATGGACATGATTTAACAATAAATTGGATAAGTAGGGTAACTACAAATGAAGAATGTAGGATATCACTGAGATTGTGAGCCCAGATGATTGGGAAAATAGTGGTTCCTGTATAGTAAAGAGAAAGTAGACTCATATAACCCTAAGATGTCAGATCTAGAAAGAAATTTAGAATCATAGAACCATACCAAATTTGAGCTGAAATGGACAATACAAATGTTTTAGAGATATTTGTTCTAAGATGCTCTCCGTTTACTGTGACCAGAGAAAATTACCTAGTCATACATCAAGTGTCCTATTAGCTTGTTTGTTAGCCTCATCACTCTTTTAAAGTCTAATCATTTTTTCCACTCAAAATATTTCCTCCAAAGTAATTTTAAAAGTGTTATCTGCAAGTACCCAGCAAAAGTTCATTTTTAAAAATGAAGGCCACTTGATTCATCACAATTTTCTGCCACCTACACTGAACCAACTCTGAAGTGTACTCTTCACTTTAGACACCTACTGTTCTTATTAATTCAAATATACAGTCAGATCTCATTATAACGCCCCTGAGGGACTGTAGGAACAATTGTGTTCTATGATGTCGTGTTAAATGAGGTCATCAGGAAAGGAAGAAAAAATGAGTGACTTTGGGGTTCATATAGGAAACAAAGAATGGATTTTAACAGTGAGAGAGGTCTCATGAATTGCATGGGGAACTTTACTACATTACTAAATACAGTGAATTGTTGGGAATGATGGAAAAAAGCCGTGCTAAGATCCTACCATTTTTAAGAGAAGAGAGGGATTTTAGAGAGCTAGGATCAAAGATCCATAAGACTTAGAGCCAGAAGGGATCTTAGAGATAGGCTAAGTTGATACCTTCTCATTTTATAAATAAAGGAAAATGAGGTCTGGAAAAATTAATTGACTTGGCCAAAGTCACACAGTGAGTTAGTAGCAGACAAAAACTAGCTCTCCTGATATTTAATTCAATATTTCTTAGGTATAACACATGGTCGCCTTCACAGGATTATTCTGATTTCAAGAGAAATGTCATAGTAAGGGATGAATTAAAATCTCTACAAGGAGCTGCACTCTTTGTGGAGGGTGAGAGTGGGAGGGGGGTTATAGTGAAGTTTAGGCCTGGCTTTGCAACAATCACAGGACAACTTCATAAGAATTTTTCTCCAAATACTTAGAACTGGCTTAGTTTAACTGTTCAAAAAATATTCCACAGTCAATCTATTTATTCAGCAAACATTTGTTAAATGTCTACTGTGAGTAAAGTACTATATAGTAAGAGATTTTGAGGGTAGCAAAACAACTTTCTGTTTGGTCTGGGGGAAAGGTCATTACTACTGCAGAGAGATTAGGAAAGATTTCATTGAGTAGGTATCATGTGATTTTTAAAGGACTGTCAGGAAATCAATAGTCAATGAATGAGAGGAAGGGCATTCTAGACATCAGGAATGACCTGAACAAAGACATGGAGACAAGAAAATCCCAGACATGTATGGAGAGGGTGTGGATAAGCCTGAAAAGGGAAGAAGACCTGTAGTTGTGGAAGGCATAAAAAGGCAGGCACATGCATGGGGCTGAGGAAATGGAGAGATATCATGTGTAAACATATCTTCTAGGAATTTTACTATTATGAGTGAAGAGAAAGATGATAGGATACCGGATGTAACAGAAGGATGAAGGGAAAGGGTGGAGAAAAGAGCTGCTCTTATAGGATAAGAAGCGAATGTTATTTAAGCAACAATAACAATAATAGCATAGGTTTTTGTGACTCCATGAATATCATAGGATCATAGATTTGGAGATGAGAGTGAGTTTAGACATTATCTAGTCCAATTTCCTCATTTTACCAGTCACACAGTAAGTGGAAGATAGGAGTCAAACAAAGGTCTCCCAACTCAAAATCCAGAACTCTTTCCATTCAACATCACTTACAATCACTTCACCTTCTCAGTTGCTTTTGATGTGATGGTGGTGGTTTGGTTTGGTTTTTGTTTGTTTTAACCATTTGGTGGAACAATTACACAATTGGAGGTTTTACTCTCCTGATTATTCATTCATCAGCTGTCGAAGTGTATAGTGAAAGTAACAGGATCAGGCTTTCCTGAGCACTTTCATAAATTCTTTACTTGGATCCTCTTTTCACAAACTGTGGAAGTCTCAAGTAAAGAGAAGGTTTAAAAAATAAAGTCTTAAGAGAGAATGTTTTGAGAAAGTAATGTAATGCTTTCTTCCTTTTTTAATTTTTTTTTTGGAAAACTTTATAGAGCTACACAAAATTCTTCCCCCACCCCAAAATGTACTTTTATGAAAGCTATCCATCAAATGCCAAGGATAATAATCAATTTTCTGTCACAATGAACTGATAAAAGCATTCAGTAATAATGTCATGGGGGGGAAATTTGTGTTGGAACTCGTAATGCACAGCCCTGATATCAAACGAATTCATAAAAGCTCAATCCTGCTGTAGCCCTCGGAGGCATGACAAAACACAATTTCTCATCCACTGGATATGGAATAATTCTCTTTTTTATTTTTACAGAGAGGAAAGCAAAAGGAAATCTGAATTTCTAAAAAAAATATTACACAATCCTGCTTATGCAGGTGAACATTAGTGCTCATTTTGGCGGCCGGTATCACGAGCCGTTATGGTGATTTTTCTCACATCATGCAAATGGCTGCATAATGCCTACTCCTTTTGGAATGTGAAATCAAATCAGCATTCTAATACTACAAGCCTGTGATGAGCTTGGAAATAAATATGCAGAAGCACATAAAAAAAATCAAGGCAATCAAGGGGAGCCAGCGTCCTCACCCGGACTATAAATCTTTGTCTATTTCAATCGCGGAGCTGGCCGAATCAGTGTAAAATTCGAGTGGGGATGTCATCAATTTCTGTTAACCTCTCTATTCCTCTTTGTGTTGGTGAGGTCCTGATGGATTGGTCTTGTCACGTGTGCCCGGTTCACAGTATGTTAACATAGAAGGGTGCAGGCAGGTTATGAAGAAAGGTTATTACTGTCCCAGTTTGGACCCACACTTACTGTCTCCTCTGGTGTCACAGAAAGAGAAACCTTACTATGTAGGAAATTCCAAAGATCTCTTCCAGTTTGCCAACCAAGTGAAAAGTTGTGTGTTGGTTCCTTTGGTCTGGAAGCTTGTGGGTCAGCTTGCCCTTGTGATAACTGACTTTTCTCCCTTGGATAAGTCACTCAGTGTCTCTCCACTTCTAATTTTTTTATATGAAAAACGGAGATAATTTTTTTGCACCATTTGTACTACATAGATGCAATAATAGATGTAGGAGGAAATGATCTTGATTAAATTCAGCTCAATTTAGAGGAAAGTGTTTGATTCCTGCTTGAGATCTTGACCTGTTTGACTTTAGGCAAGTAGCTTTATCTTCTGGGGCTTAATACCTTCATCCATAAAATGAAGGGGTAGGACTATGTCCTCTAAAGTCTTACAAACTGAATTATAAGATCCTGGTTCTAGATCTGGATGGGACCTCAGAGGCCAGTCTCCTCATTTTCCAGATGAGGAAACTAAAACCTAGAGATGTTAAGGAACTTACTCAGCGTTAGAACTAGTTAAGTGTCTGAAGTAGGATATAAACCCAGAGCAACCTGGATCTCAGTTCAGTACCTTAGCTACCCTACCATATTGCTGCATTCAATTGAATAACTATTTAATTCTATGGCACAAGCAATGGAAAGAATACTGGTCCTGGAGTTAAAAGACCTGAGTTCTGTTTTTCACTCTAGACTTTGGTTTTCCACCCTGTTAATTGTTGGGACTGTACTTCAAAATCTTTAAGGTCACTTTCCACTCTAAAGATCTATGAAAACTCATTGCAACAAATATTTATAAAACATTTATCATGATTAGGTCATTAGTTCTAAGCCAAAGTGGGAGGAATTGCTAACAATGCATCCAAGTCAGTCAGCATCCGAGAAAGATGTTAATAAATCTGAAGGATAGACTGATTGTAATAAAATGAAATTAGAGATAAATATAAAGGACAAAATTAAGGTCTCAAACTTCAAACTCCAGAACTCCAGGATAAAGAGGATGATTAAACAGCTGATCATGCTAAAACAAATTCTGGAGTTTTGTGGACAGCAAGCCTAATGTGAGACAATGGTGGGACATATTAGCAATGGTGGGTCATAGGACGCAGTAAGAGAAACAGTATTCTGGCACTAGGAACTTGAAAGTGCTGTTGTCCCTTGCCATAGTCAGACCACATTTGGGTGATTGTGTTCAGTTCTGGGCACTATTTTTAAAGGACATTAATATGACTGAGATTGTTGTCATTCTGTTGTGTCCAACTCTTCACAACTCCATTTGGAGTTTTCTTGACAAAGATACTGGAGTGTCATTTCCTTCTCGAGCTCATGATAAAACTGAGGAAAACAGAGTTAAGTGAATTACCTAGGTTATACAGCTAGTAAGTGTCTGAAATCAGATTTGAACTCAGGTGTTCTTGGCTCTAGGCCCGTCATTCTATTCACTGTGCCACTTGGCTGCCCACAACTGAGATTAGCCAGAAGAAAATCTTCAGGATAATAAGAAGTCATGAGATCATCCATGATGAATGAGGATCATTTGAAGGAGCAGGGATTATTTAGCATAGAGGAAAAAAGAAGGAGACCATGATAGCTGTTTTTAAGCATTTGACAGAAGACATTAAAGGGAGAACAACTGTCACATTCTAGCATTTGAAGAGTTGACATTAGACAGAAAAAAAAAGATGAATTCTATTTGACCTCAAAAAACAGAACTAAAAAGTGTGGATAGAAATTGAAGAGAAGCTTAACTCAATAGAATGAAAAACTTCCTAACATTAGTAATTAACCAAAAGCAGACTGGACTGCCCTTGGTGGATTTCTCATCATTAAAGGCCTTCAAGTTGAGATCTGATACCAAGGATGTTATGGAGTTGATGTTTGTTGTTCATAAGAAGTTTGGACCAGATAACATCCAAGGTCTTTTATACTTCAGACATTCTATAATTCTGAGATAGCATCCATTTCCTCTCTTTAAGAAACAATCACCTATGGGAGAGTTGGGTGTGGGGAAGTGTCAGGAATGTGCCCCATACACAAACAACTATCATGAAAAATGAAACAGATAATCTTCATAAGAAAACACAAAATAGTATTTTTGTGTGAAGAAAGATAGTATAAGCATTTTTAACTGTGAGGGGTTATGTCATTCTGAGCAATTACCATTATTATTTGGCCTGATAAAGTCCATGAGAATTTGTCAAACTGATGATAGTGAAAAGAAAAAGGCACCTTGACTGTTCACCAAATTAAAAATGCACTGAAAGTTTTCCAAATTCCAAAGAAATAAAATCTGACATCTTAAAATAAGATCCCAATTTGCCTAAAATGAAAAGATAACTATGCATTACAGATACTAAGACCAAATTTTGGAGAAGCAAGTAATATAAATAATAGAAAGCATGGTTCTAAGTTAATATGATTCTCTTTTTTAATTAAAAGACTTAAACTTTTATAGTTAAATGAGTGTTGTCCTTTTCAAAAATCATCTCCTTGGATGCACACTGTTTCAAGCTGTTCTCTATTTTGAGTCAGGGAACCTGGGTTCAAATTCCAGTATGGATGCTTACTATCTATGTGACACTGGACAAATCACTTAACACCTCTGTTAGCCTCAGTTTCCTCATCTATAAAATGAGGGTCTTGGACTAGATGATTGCTAAGCTATCTTTGAAACCCATGAGTATCATTTTTAGAGTAAAAGTAAAGTTTAAAAGTAAGGAGGTTTTAAAAAAACAGAATCTCAGAGTTATGTGGAAGGTGCCTTGGATGTCAACTAGTTTGATCTGTACCCAAGGATGTGTGGGTAAATGTTTAAACACCAGCTCTCTAGGGGGGAAAAAATATACCATAACAGTTTAATCCACATTATCAACATTTTCTCTATCATTTTCTTAAGTCTAGAAAAGCAGCCAAACAATAATCCATGCCCTGATTTGAAGCCTTTGCTGTACCTCCTCCCACCCACAAAGTGTAAAGGCTCACACTTAAAATTTAACAATCAACTCTCAAGACCTGATATGAATCAGCTCCAGTCTATACCTGAATAGGGACACTCTCTCCAACAGTGGTATCAAACTCAAATAAAAACAGACCAGCTTAACTATATGAAAGAATCCCTGTAGCTACATCATGACTAGGAAAACCATGTATTAACATTACCTATGTTGTTTTGTATTTTTATTTATTTTGTTAATTATTTCCCAATTACATTTCAATCTGGTTTGACTGCATTCAAGAGTGCCTAGGTCATGTTTGATATGTCTGCTCTACAAAATCCTTGACAAGTGACCATCCAGCCCCTTTCTAAGGCTCTCTATTAAGTGTGTAGGTATCCATTGTTTAAAGAGGCAGCCAATTCTAGGTTGGAATAGCTTCAATTGTAAGGAAGTGTTTCTTTATATTTTGACATTAGGTACATGCATCCTTGTACTTGGAATCTCAGAATTTAAAATTGCAAGGAACATTAGAATTCATTTTCTCCAATCCTTTTCCTTCATAAAGGAGGGGATTGAGGCTTGGAGAAGTTAATTGACTCACCCATGGTTGCCAGAATATTAAAAAACACAATATTCCCTGAGTCTAAATCCAGTGTTCTTTGCACCAAACCACAGACACAAGGACAAAAGGAATCTGTTTACTCTGAGATATTAATGTATTTAGAAGGAAACAACAAACTAACAGAGGAGATGATAGTTTGTGAGGAAACAGGGCAAGAAGGAGGTGAGCTCATGTTGAGGTCAAAGTGCAGTTTTGCATCTCTCAGTTTAATTACTATTAATTAGGCACTTACTATGGAGGCAGAATACTACATTGAGATTCTTCTTTTAAGCATTTAAAAAGCCATACATTTTGGCCCCAAATTAGCTTTCCATTGGACAATATTCTTTCTCCTGCCCTCTGTGACCTAGCCAAACTGGCATTTTATCTGTTCCTCATAAACAATACTTCAGTTACCAAAGTCATGACTTTGCATTAGCTATTCCATAATCCTATGAAGTACTCTCTCCTTACCTCTGTCTCACAGATCTCTCTTTATTTAAGATGCACCTTAAGCACTGTCTTCTCCATGAAACTTTTCCTGATCCTTGGAATTGCTAACTTCCTCACCACAAATTATTTTATATTCAACGACTTTGTATATATTTACTTTATATTTATGCTATATATATATATATAAAATATGTGATATATATATATAATTTATTAATATATTTAATAAATATACAATATATAACATACCAACATAGCATATTAACTGTCTCATGTAACAATATATTATTTATATTACATATGTATATATGCATATGTATATATATATATATGTATGTATGTGTGGATAGATAGATATAGATGTAGATATGTAGCTCTCAAATCTTAAAAAAAAAGGAACCTATATTTTATCCTAAGGAAGCCACTGTAGCTGGTTGAGTAGGGGATTCACATGGCTAGATATGTTTTTACAGAAAATTACATTGTCAGTAATGTGAGGAAAAGATTAGAGTGGAAAGATGCTTAAGACAAGGAGACCAATTAGGAGGCTGTTACAATAATATAGGAAAGAAGTGATATTGCCTGAATTAAGGTCATAACTTTGAGTGTGGAGAGAAGGGATACAATGGGAGAAATGAGAAAGTAGAATGGTTAAGATTTAGCAAATTGATAGGATATATTGTGGGGGAAGGGTAAGGAGTCCAGGATAATGCTAAATGAACTTGAGAGACTGGAAAGGTGGTGGGGTCTTCCATAGAAATAGAAAAGTTCAGAAGATGGGATGGTTTAGAGAAAAGATAATGAGCTCAGTTTTGGACATGTTGAGTGTGAGTTGTCTCAGGAATATACAATTTGAAGTGTCCAATAGGCAATTGTTGATCTGGGACCAAAGTTTAAGGGGTGACTGAGATTGAATATATCCGTTTGTGAATTATTTGACAGCCAAACCTATATGAGCTGTTGAAGTTACCAAGAGAGAAAATGTCTAGGGGAAGAAGCTGGGTGGGGGACCCAAATTTAGGATGGGTGATATGGATGATGACCCAGCAAAAGTGATTGAAAAGGAGCGGTCAGACAAGTCAAAGGAGAACTGGAGAAATAAGAGTCAAGAACACCCATATAGGAAAAAGTTACCAAGAAGAGAAGGTGGTCAGCAATGTTAAATGTAGCAAAGTGTTCAAGAAACATTCGGATTTAGAAAAGACCATTAAATTTGGCAATTAGATCATTGATAACTTCTGAGAGAATTGTTTCAGTCGAGTGCTGATTTCAGAAGCCATAATACACAGGGATGGAATAGATTGTTATACTCTTATAAATAATAAAATGATAATAATAATAATAATAATAACTAACACTTACATAGCAATTCCTACGTGCCAGACACAGAGCTAAGCACTTTACAATTATCTCATTTTATCTTCACAACAACTTTAGGAGGTAGATGTTATTATTATCTCCATACAAATGAGGAAACTGAGGCAAACAGAGGTTAAGTGCTTTGCCCAGAGTAACATATTTAGTGAGTGTCTTAGGCCAGGTTTGAACTCAAGTCTTCCTGATGAAACCATGTGCAAGATGTTGGAGATACAAAGACTGAAAGCCATTTCTCCTAGCTCTGTCCCTAAGAGATGAGCAGAAAAATTCTAATCCCTGCTTCACATGGCAGCCATTCAAATACATGGAGACAGAAAAGGTGAGCAGGAGATTGGTGATCTGCTGTTGAGTGTTCTAAGCTCCTAAGCTTGCAATCATGCCAATCAATGAAAGATCTGAATATGAATATGAAGTGATAGATTTTTGGTACTATTGAACATAGAATTAAAATGAAAACTGCCTCAGGGTAAAGGAAAATGGAAGTGCATATAATGAAGCTGTTTGGCAAAATTACAGAAAGGGGGTTCTACATGAAATAATAAATCTAGGGCTATATAGTAAAATGCAACCTTCAGCTTCTGACCACACTATGATACTGAAAGGATAATTGTAAGCCTCTAATTAACAGGTGATGTGAATTTTGGAGACAGAGGTTCCAAAAGGAAACAAGCCTAATATTTCTTTTTTTTTTTTCTGGAGCATCATTTTAAAAAAGAATTAGGTAGACTAATAAAGTATTAGAGATGGAAGGAAATTCAGAATAATAGAACTATAGCATAATAAAATTAGCAGTGGCCTTAGATCATAGAATGTAGGAACCTAAAGCCATAAAATGATAGACGTGGAAGCAGAGAATGTAACATATCAGAACTATTAAAAATAACTTTAAAATCACTTAGGCCGATTTCCTTATTTTAATAATAGCTTATTTCAATAGTTCATAAAGCTCCTTCATATACATTATTTTAACATGTTCTCACAACAACTCTGTGAGGTATGCAGGACAGGAATTATTAGGAACATAACCTTAACTTCCAGTTAAGATGGGGATGTGAAAAGTTACAGAGAAGCCTAACACTCCCACATAAATCCCAGCAAGTATCTGAAAAGGGCTCCAGAAAAGCAAGTGATTAAAAAATAATTGAGAATAGGGGAGAAAAAAGACTGCATAAGGACAGCCAGAAGGTGTCAGAGGCTAATAGAGTGTTGATACTATGGAAGTCAGGGGAATGTAGGTGGCTCAATGGATAGAGAACTAGGCCTGAAGTCAGAAATACTTGAATTCAACTCTGATCTCAGACACTTACTAGCTGCGTGACTCTGGCTAAGTCAGGGTTTGCCTGTTTCCCTGAGCTGCTCATCTGTACCTCTGCCAAGAAAACACTAAATGTGGTCACAAAGAATCAGACAAGACTGAAATGAATGAACCACCACCACAATTAAAACTACTCAGAGTTGTGGCTAGGTTCAGGTGAGATAATCATTGTGTAAAGTGATTAACACAATGCCTAGCACATAGTAATCAGTATATAAATGTTTGTGATTCTTATTAAATAACTGTTATTACTATAAGCAGTATCTAGGAGATGGTCCTCCTTGTGTTGCCCCATCTCCCAATTGTTTTCCTTATCTATTACTCTGTGTTCTGGGGCTTAATGCCATTCTTCCCAGTCTGAAGTCTATATTTCTTCCATAATTTGTCATATAGGCATTTGGTAGCTCTTGTCTTAACTACTACCCTTTCTGAACAAAAAAAGCAATGCACCGATTCCTTCCCCCAAAAACCAAATGCATCAGGCAATGATCATATCTAGCACCATGAAGTATTCAGAGTCTAGGTATTCAAGCAAGTGATTGCTTCACTGAAATACAAAGGCTATAGTCCTGAAGGTATATATAGGGATACCTCATTTTATTGCACTTTGCTTTATTGAGCTTCAGAGATATTGCTTTTCTTACAAATTAAAGGGTTGTGGCAACATAGCATTGAGCAAGTCTATCGGCAGTATTTTTCCAACAGCATATGCTCACATCATGTCTCCACGTCACGTTTTGGTAATTCTTGCAATATTTCAAACTTTTGCATCATTATTATATCTGTTACAGTAATCTGTGAACTGTGATCTTTGGTGTTATTATTGTAATTGTCTTGGGGTGCCAAGAATAGCCCCCATATAAGATGGCAAATTTAACAGATAAATGTATGTGTTCTGATTGTCTGTTCCTGTCCCTCTCTCTCTCCTCAGGCCTTCCTACTCCCTAAGACACAATAATATTGAAATTAAGCCAATTAATAACCTTACAATAACCTCTAAGTGTTTAAGTGAAAGAGTCAATAGATGAGGCAAATTTCATTGTTGTCTTATTTTAAGAATTGGCACAGCCACCCCAAACTCAATTAGCAGCCCCGATAAGCAGCCATCAGTATCAAAGCAAAACACTCCACCAGTAAAAAGATTATGACTCACTGAAGGCCCAGATGATGGTTAGCATTTTTTTAGCTATAAAATATTTTAATTAAGACATATACATTGTTTCTTTTTTTAGGCATAATACTATTGCACAATTAATAGGCTACAGTATAGTGTAAACATAACTTTTATAAGTATTGGGAAACCAAATATTGTGTGACTTGCTTTATTGTAATATTCTCTTTATTGTGGTGGTCTGGATCTGAACCCACAATATCTCTGAGGTATGCTGGTAGTAGTACAATGATATATAGGGAGTAGTCTTCCTGTTTCCTTGCAAAATCTTCAGTAACCCTAGGTAGAAGTAGCCTACAGAAGTGTGGGATTCCCTCTGGCCTGAGAAGCCAACAAGGAATAGGTAGGGTGGTTCTCATATATTCCATTCAGTGAGGGTTTAGCTGGAGGTCAGGCACCTCACGTCAGGTGAGCAACATTTCTTGCAAACTGGTAGTAGCTGTGCCTACTCTTAACCACTCTATAACCTGATCCAGTTTCATTTTACCAAGAAGCTTCTTGAGGGCAGGGATGGTTTCATTTTTGTCTTTGTAGTTCCAGTGTCTAGGACATAGAAGATGCTTTTAAAATGCTCTCAGCTTACAAATGTGGTAGGTGTCAAAGGTAGAACTAAAACCCAGACCACCGTTCTTTCCATTTCTTCATATTGATGTATAACATAAAGATCTATTTAGATTATTCTTCACCTATAGAGTTCATGTTGAAAGCATTTCCAACAGAAACAAGGAAAGTAGAGTTTTATCCATTATTGGTTATCATGAAATCCCTAAGTGGAGGCTGTTCCCTCCCTCCAAATCATCTGGTCATGATGGTATTTTTTGGGGGGGGCAAACTAGATAATTAGCATAATCAATTAACATAATTATCACATTATCATTTCATTCCATGATGAACAGTTGAGGCCTTTGTGGTATGGCTTGCTAAACTTTGATGTTGCTCTTTGGAATTTAAAGAGAAAAAAAAAAGATCCTGAATACTGACTTAGTCATTTGATAAATTCTTAACTGATTAAAAATCTAATGAGCAAATTACTTCTTTAAAAAAATGAAACTACTCAAAACCTACTGCCTGACATTTTTGTAAAGTCATAAAAAATTAGACCACTTTATATAGTCTTAATATTCTGACTTTCTACAATGCTTTAAAGTTTAAAGAGCTAGGTCATATTCATATTTTCGTATTATTCATTCCTCATCACAACCCTCTGAGTCAGGCTAGGGAGATATTGTTATTTCTATTTACACATAGGGAACTGAAGTTAATGTAGTATATGTAATGAGGACTGCCACATGAACAGAGTACCCCTAACCTGGACAGGCTAAGAGGCTTGAGTCTGGGAAAGTTAGGTTGATTGGAGAGAATGTAAAGCATGTATACACATTTTGTAACTGGTCTCAATCTGCTAGCTAAGTGATTAAGAGAAATCTCTTTGATTGGCTGAATAGCCAGACCTGAAGGTACCTTTGAAAGGCGTTAGTCTCCTGTGGCCATTTTCTTTGGCTCTTCTCTCTATGGCTCCTTTGCTGGTGGTGCCTGGTGAGAGCTAGTGCTTCAAAGGGAGAGGACTTGGATCTTCTCTTTAGGGACTACATATGGACACGTGAGACAGGCTTCAGTTCTTTGCCACAGTCTCTTTTCTTTTCTTTTCCTCTTTAGGAAAAGATCTTGCTAGCTTGGAAACTCAGGAGTGACCTTTGGAACCTAGAACATCAGCAGATTGGATGAGGACTCACCCAACATTCATGCTGGATGTGGCTATGAACTTGGTGAGACTAAAGTTAGGTAGAAATTGTGTTGAGTGACTCCACTCTCCCCAGAGAGGGAGTGAGACCCAGAAGTATTATGGGAAATGTTTGTACTTTTGTTCTTATTATATCTTAGGAAATATCTCATTGTAAATTGTAATGGATTTGCAGTAGATAAGTAGCACTGAGATGCTAGTTACTGGCATCTGTAACAATGGGAGAAACATAGCTGTTTGTTGCTTGAGCCAATGGTGGTAGAGATGAGATATCCCCAGGTATCTATCAGGAGTGTAGCCCCCATCCTGATTTCTTTATTATAAAATATTGTTTCTTCATGTGAAGGTAAGGTCCTTAAGGGCAGAAACTATCTTACATGCTTGCATTTGTATCCTCATCACTTATCACAGTGTCTGGTGCATATAGTAATGAATTAATAAACACTTTATCATACATTTATATTATCATATTACAAATAAGTAAACTGAGACTCAGAAAGTTTCAGTGCCTTGATCATTATCACATAGATAGGAAGTGTCAGAGCCCAAATTCACGTACATACGAATTGAAAGTTTTCTTGCCTTCAAGGATCACATATTTCTCATTGACCCAATATGGTCTCAGTTCTCCATTTTAAAGCCCATAAGTGGGAACCAAACAGCTGCCTGAAAAATGACAAAAAAAAATTGAGTTGCTGTTTTTTTTTCTTCTGCTCCACCCTCATCTGAAGATTAATTTAGCTGATATATTTTAATAAATTGATAGTTGATTTGACACCACATAAGTATGGCTGACCTTTTTTTTTAATTTGATTTTCCAATTAAGAAAAAAACATTTTCTTTCTTCTCATTGGAAGAAGAAAAATGAAAAATGAAAAATGAAAAATGAAAAACAAAACCCATTCAACAAATATACATGGTTCAGCAAAATTTTTTATTTATTTTTTAAATTAAATTATTTTTTTCAATTAATAAAAATGTGGTTTCTTTAAACTATCCCATTTTCAAATTGTCCTCCATACCTGAAATGCATTCCTTCCTCACTTTACCCTCTTGGAATTCCTAGCTTCCTTCAAGATTCAGCTCAAGTGCTATCTTCTACATGAAGCCATTCCTGATGACCCAGACTATAAACTCCTTGAGATCAGGGACTATTATATATCTGCTTTTATATAAGTGGAGTTTAGCACAATATATGGAACATAGTAGGTGTTCAATAAATTCATGTTGACTGATGTTGACTTCTTAGAGATCTACTTCTATAATCTTTAGAATCCTATAAATGAATATCTGAATAATTTTCCTTGAAACTATACATTCTAGCTCATCAGTTAATTTTTGTGAACAGATAACTTTATATATTTTGTTATTTAATTTTAGTTCAAAGGTGACATTTTTCTGACTGGGCAGGATTAATCATTCATTCATTTTTCTACTCAGAGAGAATAAAGAAATTCCTGCCTCTGTTTAAATAAAGATATCCACTGATTTTCTCAAGAACAGTGAATAGTGACTGAACCAACAAAATTGAAATTTCCCACGTGGGTAGCCCTTGCTGAGGAAAGCAATCCATCCATCCATCCATCCATCCATCCATCCATCCATCCATCCATCCAAACTGGGACACTTGGAGCTAAAAATGAACATTGTAAGTTTTCAGAAATTGAGTGTGTGCATTTAAAAAAGGTTTTAAGTGCTCTCTTTGTGAAGCATTTGATTGATTGGTATTCAAAAGACTTTCAATTAATTAATTCATTGGAAACTTAATAGCTGAATGGATGATTGAGGGTGGGGGAAAATGGGTGGCAGGGAAAGAAACTCCATTGCCACAAACAAAAAAAAATAAGGTTTTGTATTAAAGATGTCTTACAAATTCAACTCACCAAACTTTATAAACTGTAATAATAATTCACATTACTATAACTCTTTAATATTTACAAAGACCATTCATCACAGAGACACTGAGTTAGAAAGTAAGAGTATTATTATATCCATTTTACAAATGAGTAACCTAAGTCTCATAAACAGTAACATTTAAAATAGCCTTCTTCTTACTAAGTATGTTTAACCTGCCAGATTGTACTCAGCCCAATGACTTGGTTCTTTTCAGTATTGAGTATGGGTCCCAGAATTGTCAGTTCCAACTTAACTTTAATGGTTATGATCCACCTTATACCAAATAGAACTGGACAAGAATATCAATCTCTACGGTTCTCAGCAGTTATCTCTATCTTTCAGGTTCCACCTTTTGTGAGCAGTAACAACTTACTTTATTAATCTGGAAGTGGTGTGTGACTATGTGATTAGGGAGGGTCAGTGCATAACTATTCAGTTGTAGTATTGGCCCAAGCCTTTACCAATCAGGAATACTACTCTTCTTTCCTTTTTGGCTATATTTCATTCAAAGAACTGTATTTCTTGAACATAATGGAATTAATCATATAAGCATTGTTTAACTATACACAGTTTGTTTCTAACTAAAGATGCAGACAAAGAGGAATAACTTCAAATTTATATGTAAATAATGACTACCTGTATTATTTGACATGGCTCCTCCCAGACCCAGGCAGCCCCTAGCCCCAAACCCAGAATTTCTCAGTGGCTATTCAGGTGCTTAGACTCAGCTTCTCCCACTAGAAGTAGAAAAACATTCCCATTGATTTATTGAACAACCATCTCCCATGTTTTTCCACTCACAGACTAGGCATCCTCCATGAATTTTTCTGCTCATAGTCTCTCAGAGGCAGCTAGGTGAAGCAGTAGATGGAGCTTTAGGGTGGGAGTCAGGAAGACCTGAATTCAAATCCAACCTCAGATATTTACTAGCTGTGTGATCCTGGACAAGTCACTTAACCTTTTTCTCCCTTAATTTCTTTAACTGTAAAATGGAGCTAATAATAATACCCAGCTTTCAGGGTTGTTGTGAAGATTAAATGAGATATATGTAAAGTACATAATACAGTATCCAGTACGTAATAGGTGTTTAATAAATGTATATTTCCTTCCTTCCTTCTTTCCTTCCTTCCTTCCTTCCTTCCCAGAATATCACAGTTAAATCAGTTTTAAAACTTAATAATAATAATAAACTGACATTTATATAGCACTTACTATGTGTCAGTAGCTGTGCTAAGCACTTTACAATTATTATCTCCTTTGATTCTCACAACAATGTTCCTTTGTTGGAAGAATACTTCCTATGGAGGTACACATACATGCATGCCATGATTGAAAAATCACTAAGAACATCTCTCTTTGCTTTCTGGTGACTTGAATTACCTTCAAAATAATTGACAGCTAAGAGTCACAAGGAACAGACTCTTGATAAGGAGCCACCTGTTTCTTCTGAGATCTATGCAATTAAACTGTGAAATAGCTTACCCTTTTTCTTCCTCTCCCTTTTTTTTCTTCCTTGACTTTCTAGACCATAATACATCAGTGATAAAGTTGCAAAGAAGGGGTAAATGGTTTTCTCCCCATATACCCCACCTTGGGATCAAAACAATGATAACTGGCTTGAAAAGCACTCAATCAATTGCTTATGCTTTCTGAGAAGACTGGGGAATGGGGGGAGGATGGTTCTTGGACCTTGAATTCCCATTTACCTTCTGACTTCCCATAACCTTTCTGGGTCACAGGTCAGAGAAGATTTCCTGAGCATAGATTTTCCTAAAAGTTCTGTAATTTCCAAGAGATCAAGAGTTGCTGGGTTTGAGTCACATCTTGGAGTAAGAAGAGGACCCTGGAAGAAAGATTACCAGAGAGTCAGTAGAGTAAGAAATCTGGATCCTGCCAATCCCGCTGTTATCATGAACTGCTAAAATACTGCAGATGTAGCGGAATAGGGAATATCTTTTCAGCATTTCCCAATAGTTTCTTTTCTTGCCTCAGAGGTGGTATTTGAGTATTGTGGTTTTTTTTTTTTCATTCCCAGACTTCTGTGAGTCTTTTACATCTAATGTACCTTCTCTGGTGGAGGGAATGAAGGCTACTTCATAATCTAATACCCTTATTGTACCTTGAGTGTCTTTTTAGGAATCAGAAATCTTATTACACACTTAAGAAGAAACTTAGAAAGGAGCTATAGAGAGTAAAACTTTGGGGTAGGAGGAGCACAAGTCAAAGAGAAAAAATGACTTCTTGATATCAGGCCCATTCCTTTATTTTACAAGTAATGAAACTTAGGCCTAAAGAGTGTATATCACTTGTCCAAAGTATCAGAGAAAGTTATTGACAGAGCCAAAACAAGACCTCAAGTCTTTTGTCTTCACATTCAATTCTTGTACCACTGCTGCATAATGTGACATGAATGACCTAAGGAGAAAATACTGTAAGGAGACTCTGATCTAGCTTTCTAACCTCCTTTCTGTTTTTTTTTTTGTTAATTCTTTCCTCCCCTAGATTATACATTTACCTGAAGCTGTTTTTCTATCCCCCTTTCTTTAAAAAAAAAGCTTTTTTTCTTGTTTTTACATCTATTTTTCTGAATGTGTCTTCTTCCCAATATGAGAGAGTTATCCCTTATAGAAAAGAATAAAAAAAGAATGGGAAAAAGTCTGGCACAACTAGTCAGCATATTAATAAATCTCTGACACTTATATAGTATTCCATAACCCTAGTCCCCTACTCCTACAGAGGAGTCAATGGGAAGGGGATTCCTTCTCATAGATCTTCTTGGGGCCAGGTTTGTTCATTTTAATTTCTAGGGATTGTTTCGATTATTTTCGTAGTTGTTTTTTTTTCCATTTACACTGTTATCATTGTGTATATTGTTTCTTGGTTCTGCTTACCTCACTTTGCATCACATCATAGCACAGTAATATTCCATTTTATTCCCCCATTGATGGGCATGTATTTGATTTACAATTCTTTGCTACCATACAAAGTGCTGCTCTAAAAGTTTTGGTGCATATGGGCCCTTTCTTTTTGTCACTGATCTTCTCCCTCAACGCTCTTAAACTTAGTTCAAGGAAGATTCGCTGAGTTGCTAGCAGGCAGCTCCTTTTGAATGGCAAAAGCTGAGCCTAACTCCTAGGATTGAGTATCTTGGATTAAGAGCAATTTATATAGCACTCTAAGTAATGTTTGCGAAGACTTTTACAAATGAGAAAACTGAGAGAGACAGAGGTTAAGCAACTTGCTCAGGATCATATAGCTAGTAAGTATCTGAGATTGGATGTTTATTTGGATCTAGCACTCTATCTAGCACTCTATCCATGGTGTCTTCCCCTACTAGAAAATAAGCTCTTTGAGGGTAGTGACTGGTTTACTTGCTTGTATTTGTGTCCCCAATACTTAGTACAAGTACCTAGTACATTCATCCATTTATTCAGTTTGATAGATGAAGGGCTAAGACTTTGTAAAAACTCACAATTCACTGGGAATAGCTGAGTGGGACAATAATATAGCTGTCCAGTTGTCAATAAGTGAATTCTTCAGAACTCTGCCAAGGTCATGTGATGCAACAAAAACAAAAACAAACAAATCAAAAAAAAAACCATCTAATCTTAGAGGATCAGGTTGAGTCAAGCAAAGTATAGGTTCCAAAGTGATTCTTGCATTTTGGCATGAATCTGGCGAATTCTTTGCAGATCTTTGAATTATCTGATTTGGGACTGGTTCACCTAGTCATCTCAGCATCTTGGATCTTGTAACTGACCAGTCTTGGGTTTTAGGGATTTATCTACTTTATTCCCAACTTGAACTTCCCTTCAACCCCAGGCAAGGTGTACCCTTTTGTCTGCCTAGAGGTTTTCCTAATCACCAGCATACCTCGGCCCTGCCTCAGGCATAGTATAACAGGATAAGAGTTAGCAAATAATTTTTATGGTCACATGATTGGCAAACCACAGAACTGGGACTTGGACTTGTCTTGTGACTCCCAGACCAACGTTCTTTCCACTGTCATATACTGGCAGTAATCCTAACAGATTAAGCGCCAATTTCCCTCCATAAATGCATATTCTATTCCCCAAAGCAAGTCATCCCCCTGATTCCTACCCAAAGTCAAGTTCATGGATGATAGCTGCTGGCCATACCCACTGACCCTTAAAGGTGAATTCCTATAGCCTTGGAATCTCTTAAGTTGGAAACTTGGTCCCGATACTTAAAAAAATGCACACACAATGAAGGCAAAAGGAAAAAGGAAAAATATCCCTCCCTGGAGATGCTTCATTACTTTCTCCATCGAGGTGTGGAAGTCATTAAATCAAATTGTTGCCTCTCAAATATTTTTAGCAGAATGCCCATCTCCTTCTGCATTTGCCTTCAAGGTACATGTTTTCAACTAAGTAATAGGACAGACAAATTAAAGGCAATTTCAAATTTAAACCTGTACAAGTGTCACTTCCCAAGTCCCCCCTGATAGTCCCAGGGGGCTGCCCATAGCTCTTTTGGAAAGTTTATTACTATACTTGGTTCCCATTATTTAGTCCAAGAGATTCTTATTAAAATAAAAGCAACAATAAGGTTAATATTTTATATACTGCACAACTAGAGCAAGCACATTGGGACCCTAATGATTGCATTTGCTTCTCTTATCCCCTTCCTCATTTATGTTATTAAAAAATAACAAGGAATACCTCCTTGCCCTCCCTACACATACACATACATGCACACGGCATCCTAGGAAATTTCAAGATTCCAAAGTAGTATGTGCTCTAAATTGGAAAAATGCTGTCTCAAGAAAAATGATTACCCTATACTCCCTTATACAACTGCCTGGCTTTACAAAGCTGACAAAAATCAATGCTGGCCTTTGCAGTCTGTCCATTGAACACAGAAAGTCATAGCATCCAAAGTACTTTTCTTTAGGAGTTAGAGCTGTGGTTCTAGTAAAATCATTTCATTCTTTTGGGCTTCTTTGTCCTCATCTGTAAAACAAGGGAATGGGATAAGAAGATTGCAGTCTGAAAAAAAAAAGGCTACTGGGTTTGATGTCAGAGAGCTTCGTTTCAAATTCGTTCATATTCTGGTTGTGTTATTTGTATAAGCACCTTTGGCTAAGTCACTCTATCCCTCTGGGACTCTGATTCCTGTCTGTAAAATGAGGGGGCTAGAGCAGATGAACCACCAAACACTTATATTGATGATGATGATGATCATAATGATGGTGGTTGTTATGATAGTTAACATTAATGCAACACTTCAAGGTTTGCAAAGCACTTCACATCTATTATCTCATGAGTCCATGACTCTATTTCTTTATGGATGGAAGGTTGAGATGTGGATGAAATAAGAATGATGTACCTAATGTTTTCTTTGAAAATAGCTTACTTCCTAACATGAGAATGAAAACTGAACATACTTTGGTCTGGCCATAACGATATATATTATTATATAGGGCTTTATAATTATGAAGTGATTTTAATATGTGATCTTTGATCCTCATGTCAACTTTATGAAGTAGGCAGTACAAATATTGGCATCTTCATTTTACAAATGATGAAACTTTAGCTGAGTGAGATGAATTGAATTACCTAGCTCATAAGGTTAGTATGTAGAATAAGAAGGATTCAGATTGAAATGAAAACTGAAATACGTAGCTCTTTTTAAAAATGTAGTTGGAATGCACTTGGTTACAGGGTCAGTGGAAGGGTTATGGGATAGAACATTTATAGCCATAAAATCAAACTGGATGCTGCATTTTCTCTCTACAGGAACTTGTTCATGTTATGAACTCAGTTTGTGACACATCTTGTTATTTTGCTGAAATGTATTTATTTTTTTTTAAATGATGGCTAAAATTCTGGGTCTTTGAGGTTTTAGAATAAGTGCTTAAATAGTCTCTTGGTTTATTTAAGAACAATTTTCTGATGAACTCAGACTTATTTAATTGGGAAGAATTTCTAGGGGAAAGAAGTGACAAGAAACCAGGAATTTTCACATTTTTGAATCATGGAACTTGTATGCCAACAAAATAAAGTTAAATTTTTTAAAATACTCACACAGCTTGATTAGGTATTAAATTTTTTTATTTTAAATATACAACAGCATTGGCTGTTACTGTCTGTCTATCTCTCTTTCTATCTATCTGTCTGCCTGTCTGCCTGCCTGCCTGTCTGCCTGCCTGCCTGTCTGTCTGTGTCTGTCATGACTCTCTTTGTATGTTACATAAACATGTATGTAACCAGGAGTTGAGCAAAGAATTCAAAGCACTCCCCATTCTGCTTCTAGTTGACCACCTGTGCATGACTCAGCACTGACTGGTTTCAGCAATTTGAGATTAGAAGGCAATCCCCATACTAAGCAGGAAGAGCTGATGAATCAGTGAATCTTTAAAAAGCGGGATGATTCTGCCTTTAACCTTTCTTCCTTCTACCTTCCAGGTGGCAACTATTTGCTTTCAACCCTCACAGTAAGTGTCAGGGCTAAATAATGGCATACTGAAGGAAGAGAAGCACTGGGAAGAGTCACTGTGTTTCTAAAGGTCCTCTGTGTTAGATCTTCCAGCTCAGTAAGGAGTTTGCTGCCAAAAACAGCATCGGATCACTTGTCAGAAGATGAGCACGATCTCTAACCCGGCTTTCCAGAAAACAGTGTTTTCAAGAGTTACAATGTCTAACCAATGTAAAATGTCAAATGCCTAATAATCAGTCTTGCAAACCATGTTATGATGAGGTTTAAGTTTCAGCCTACAAAGAGAGAGTATGACAATTTAGAAGTTAAATTACTTAATCCTGTTTCGTGTCTTTTTGACCCTGAAGAGGTCTTTTCCTTTTAGCATTTCTTCTAGGTGTCGGGAATAAGTATCTGTCTCATGTCCAATTCATATCATATATTAAATAACTTTCTACTTTTCCTCTTTGTGAGAAGACCCTAGACATAAGTCAAATTGAAAATCATAAATAATTTTCCCTGGGGACACTGAGGTAGCAGACATAATAAGCCAAAGACAGTGAGAAGAGGAATTTGACCCTTGTCCTAGATGGTCAGGCTCCTTCCACACAGTAATCCAGTACGTCCACAAATTATCTTGCATTTACTTATCAATGGACCCTTCTACAGAACTTTAGCTCCTTGAGGGCAGAGACCATTTTGTGGATCTTGCCACGCATGTGTGTGTGTGTGTGTTTGTGTGTGTGTGTGTGTTTGAGGGGATGTGAGGGGGTTTAATTAATGTTTGTGTAGTTGAATTGAATTAATTTGAATTGTATTGAATTTATCAAGTTGTAAAATAAAATCCATATGAAATACCCACATACATGCAATTTTTCTTGGGACAAATATCTGAAATTACATTTGTGTGTATGCAATTAATTAATTTTAATGTCATCTTTTGATATTTTGCTTTTATATTATCTTCATTTCCAAATATACGTTCACCCAGCAAGCTTTTTCTTATAACCAAAAAAAAAATTAAAAAGAAAGAAGGAAAAAAGCAGTTCAGCAAACCTAACCAATACAATGAAGAGGATGATGATGATGATAATACTAATAATAATGTAGTGCTTACTACATGCCAGGCACTGTAGTAAGTGCTTTAAAATTATTATCTCATTTGATTCTTACAATTACCCTGGGAGGTAGGTGCAATTATTTTCCCTATTTTACAGATGAAGAAACTGAAACAAACAGAGGTTAAGTGACTTACCCAGTGTCACACAACTAGTAATTACCTCAGGCTGAATATAAATTCATGCCTTCCGGAATCCAGGCTTGATGTTCTCTCTACTGAGCCACCTAGCTGACAGTATTTGCAATCTGCCACGCAAATTGGCTCCTATCATTCTTGAGAAAGAAGACAAATTCAATCCGAAAATCTTTTCTGCAGGGCTGAGCTTAGTAATTACAACTACATGGTGCTGAAATAATAATGATAACAATTACAGCAGTTCAGTAATAATAATAACAACAATACTAATAATAAAACAACAGCTTTTGAAACCAAAAGACCTTCATTTTGTTCCCTTGACAGCTATGAAACCTTGGACGAGTCACTTCATTGCTCAGCTTCCCATCTTCAAAATGGCAAAAGCATTACTTACATTACCTCTGTGTGAGGCTACATAATATATGTAAAGTGCCATGTAACCAAAAAGTAATATATCAATCCAGTCCAATTCCATACTTATAAAGTATCTATCAGGTGCAAAGTGGAAAAGCATAACATAGTGATTAGAGGGATAGATAGCCTTGGAGTCAAGAAGATCTAACTTCAGGTTTACCTTTGATACATGATAGGTATGTCTGCTATGTGAAACTCAAAACTAGTTAAGAATGGAAAGATGTATCACAGTAGGCTTGTCTCTAGATAAGAAATTCCTCAAAGATAGTATGAAATGCTTAGAGATTTGGTGATTTCCCTTGGAGACCTTGAAATAGAGCATATGACCCCTTATTAGAAAGGATATATCAGAGATTCCTTTCATGTACCTTTTGTATTATATGGCCACTGAGGTCCATTTCAACTCTCAAATTCTGTGTTCATTTGACTGTGTTTCATAATTTTAGTAGAGTGACAGAAAAGGGGTAGAGTATACAAAAAAAAGTTTTTAGACTATAAATGTTAACTTAATTATAAGTATTATAAATGTGAACTTTTAGTCCAATGACCAGCAAAAATGATATACTATTGTAAGAATGGAATCAGATCAATGTGCTATTCTCAAGAAAAAGGAAACCAGAAAACAAAACAAAACAAAAAGGTGCAGTTACACTAAAGGATAATTCATAAGTTCTCCATTAACAGGTAAAGAAAGGAGTTGGGGACTTGGTTTCAACATGTGTCCAAGAACTACAAAAATATATGTGATCATCTTATTTGCAGTGTTAATCATCACTGTAAGCAAAACAAATAAATAAATAAATAAAAACACCGTGAAGTCAATTGAACTATCAATGCCAACATTTGTTGCATAGGATGAAGAAGTGGAAACATTCAACAAAGAGCTGTTGAAGTCACCATATGCTTCAAAACTTGAAGCCTTTACTATGCAACTTATGGAGGTGGAGGAGAATTGCAAAAACACATGGAAAACCTTGGCTCAGACTTGAGAAATGAAAGAAGCCAAGCCTTTTAGAATATTTTGAAGCTTTGTTTCCCTATATGTCACTAATACTTTCAGAACAAAGTTAGAATCAATTAAGATATATGGAGCCTCAACCATCACAAAATATGAAATTTATTATAGCTTAACAGAAAAGATGTGATTGGTTACTGTGGAATTTAAAATTGTCCAATCTACAATAAAAGATACTGAGGTACAGATATGAGCCAACAGCACTTTATTGAAGGGTCCATGGTCTTCTCTAATGAAGTGGACCGCAGATCTTTCTCACAATCAAAAATGTCCCTGGTCCCCAGGACCTTGTTTTTATAGGCTGTGACACCCAAATATGCAAAAAAAGGCATAAAAAATACAGAATCTCATTGGTTGATAGACCTTGCTCTTGAGGGCCAAAAATGATGTATCAGCAGAGGGTATCACAGCCTGGGCAAAGCACAGGTATCACCACTAAGTGATGATAAGATGGCCACCGTAAGATGGACAAAAGAGAGTAGTCTGGAGGTACAAAAATAAGTTGGGGGACTTTCCATGGAATTGAGTCACCTGCACCACACTGGGCTTGATCACTATAACAAGGAAAAAGAAGAGTGAAGGGTCTCTAGTTAGCTTCCTATGATTAAGCAAGTGAACGTACAATTTGCAGTTCACAAGTCTGGGGCCTAATATACAGAACTAATAATCATTATCACTAAGGAATCATATCAAACTGATTAATACTGATTGGAATAGAGTAGGGGTCCAAATGAATAATTTCTCACATTCCTGAAGTAGAGTTATATCAGCATCAGCTGTTTACGTGCAGATGGACCATTGATTAGATAGAGAAAAGGTCAAAGTCAATACCAAATTAGAAGAAAAACTGAGGAAAAAAGGAGAATGGAGCCCTTGTGAGAACCATTTCAAAGAGCTACTAACACTGAATGTTATTATAAAGCAAAAATCAAATGAGTATGATTATTACCATTTCTTACAAATGTTTAAGCAATGTAAAAGTCATAACAACAAGGTCAAAGGAGCCCATCAACCATTTTAAACAATGGACACTTAATCTGCTTGCCAAGTAGAAAGAGATGGCTGCCAAGGGCAATAATGGTTTAGAATATAAATTCATTTGTAAAAGACTTCAGAAGAGACAGATTGAAGCAGTATCTTCTGTCAAGATGGCAAAAAGTAAAAGAAAAAACAAATTTAAACACACTTTGGTGTGAGACCCAAATGAGACACACTATTCTAAGAACATTCACGTATGAAAAACTGTCAGGAAGACAGTACATGGAAAAAAATGAAAAAAAAAATTGTTAGATGTTCTATAATGATCTGCTTTCATTACCAGTGTTAGAAGAACTATCACATTTGGACCATAACACTTGAGTCCCTGCTTTTCTACATGAGGCAATTTGGTGACATAGTAGATAGAAAGCTGGACTTGGATCTTGAAAGACCTGAGTTCAAATGATGCATCAGACATTTACTTAGCTGTGTGATTCTTGGCAAATCACTTATCCACATTCAGCCTCATTTTCCTCATCTGTAAAATGGGGACAATAATAATATCTACCTGAGTTTTTGCGAAGATCAAATGAGAATATATATATATGTGCTTATATATATATGCATATTTACACACATATTTATATATGTGTGTGGGTATGTATATATATGTGTGTATATGTGTATATACACATACATAAATAGATACTTGTACATATAATACATATGTGTGTATATGTATGAATGTATGAGTGCATATATTTATATATTGCTTTCTAAACTTTTAAAATTCTGTTATTAGTTATTATTAAGAAGTAAAAAAAATGGCACTTAGGAAGATAAAGTTTAGAATAGCAGTTGGACCAAACCAAGTATTAACTAAGTTTTCCATGTAGAAAATGACACAGTCTTGAAAATATCTAAGGATCACTTTCCAAAATATCTCAGGGAGAGGAAAATCACTAGTGATTGTGTGTGGGAGAAAGAATAACATACAAGATTAATATCTAAAAAAATAAATCAATAGGACATCTGTAACTATGACCCATATGTCTAATTTCTCAATTTTTTTGAAAGTCTGTATGAGAATGATATACACATGTGTGAAAAGTATCCTCAATGAAAATATAAGAGGGAAACAGGTAGGCTTTGATGATAAGTCAATAGAATATAAACTCCTTGTAGTTAGGGATTGTTTTTAATTTTTAGCACTACATTGCCAATATATGTAACAACTTAATCATATCAATATTGCTATTCTTGTGATAAACAAAACTTGAAAAAAATAAAATTTCAGTTAAATTAAAGGATGACTCATAAGTTCTCCATGGAAAGTCTTACAAAGGAGTTGAACATATTTGTTGAGTTTAGTTAAAATGAGTTGATTCTTTAGAGCTGACCATATCTTAATATTCATGTAAGTGATGGAAAGGTGCAGAGAATATGAGATCCTTTAATGGTGATTAGTAATTACAAAAAAAATTAAGAAAAGCTCTACCTTAAAGGTTCTCTACCCATAGGAAGTGTATAGTAGTGCATATATTAAGATTCCCCCTGCCACCCATCCCCATCTTCACCTCCTTAATGCCCTGGCTACCTTCAATCGTCAGCTCAAATTCTACCCTTGGCATAAAGTTTTTCTAAGTGTCCCTATCACTATTGCCTTCCCTCTGAGATTCCCTTTCATTTACCCTGTGTATATTGTGTGGTGCTTCCCCATTAGAATATGATGAACCCTTTGAAGGAAAGGACTGTTTTTGCCTTTTTCATCCCCAGTAGTTAGCATAGTGTTTCCCACATAGTACGCCCTTAGTAAATACTTCTTAATGACATCAGATATTTTTAATGTGCTCATTCATTTTGTTGATTTTTCCCCTCTTCTTCCTTTAAAAAAATCTTTATAAGAAATGTCTTCAATGTCATTAAAAATCTTTGAAATAAGGAAAAGGAGGTTAAAGGCTTATGGAGTATACAGAAGTTTCATATTTGTACATGATACAATTTTTCTTCAAGGAAAGAACTGAAAGCCATGTTCTTGGTAAACTCATCACAAACTGAAATTAATTATAATTAAAGTCAGGAAGCAACTCATTTATTCAATCATTCCTCAATCAGCTGTTTACTGTCAAATCACTGACATGTTAATAATAATAACATTTATATAGCACTTTAGGTTTTACAAATACTTTACATGTGCTATCTCATTTGATCCATAAACAACCATGGAGGGTTGGTGCTATTATTATCCCCATTTTACAGATGATATGACTGAGGCAGACAGAAGTTAGGTGACTTGCTCTGAGAATCACACAGCTAGTGTTTGAGACAGAATTTGAACTGAGGTCTCCCTCAGCAGGTCCAGTGCTCTCTCCACTGGGTTACCTGGATGCCTAGAGTATAGATCAAAATGAATACAAAACGAGAAGAAACTGTGAAACTGAGATAAATATATGGTATGCAATTAAAACAACTTCAGTCTGACCTATTGGAATCAGGTATAGTTAAGTCCCAATTAGTAGAAATATATGAATCCCTTGAGTGGTTGCATGTATTCTAATTCACACTATTCCAAGTTATAATTATGGAAAATATGGTAATTGGTTGTAGCCCAATGGAAATATACAGTGAAAATTTCAATAATCAGACCATTGCAAGGGAAACATTAGTTTCACTTATCAGGACTTAGCTATAATAATACAGAAAAATGGGAAATGGTTAAAAGACAAGATATTGTCACAGATTAGTACAACTATTTTAACTGGAGTTGAACCAGTGTAAATCAACTGCCAATCAATTGATCAATAAATATTTATTAAGTGTCTTTAATGTACCAGACAGGTACTATGCTAATTACTGGGAACACAAAAAGAATCAAAAGACAATTCAAAACCTCAAGGAACTTACAATCTAATGGGGCAATGTACAATCTAATTCTCACCACCAAAATCAAAGGGTCAAAAATGCCTAAAAACAAAAACCACAAATATAAAACAGTGAATCATCGAACACTTGGTCTACTTGCCTAATAGAAAGACATGGTAACCACGATCAACACTGGTTTAAAATATAAATTTACTTGGAAAAGCCTGTTTGAAAGGATGATGGAAGATTATGAATAAGGTTGTCATGAAAGAAGGGAAATCCATAAAAGGGAAAAAAATGTTAAAAGAAAAAGCGCTCATAGACCAAACTAAGAAAAGCTATCCCAAAGTGGCTTAATGATGTAACTGGAAGGACAAGAACAAATGAAAGATTAAAAAGGTCTCTAAAGGTTTGTATGACAGACTATTTTTAGCATTTAGGATAGCACAACCACCACTTTTAAAGTCCAGAATCAGACTTCCAAGTATGTATATTGAGAAAGTAGAATGACATATAAGGAAACAAAGTTAGGTGCAGGAGTTCTGTGATGTAGGTTATAGTTTTGAGGAGTTGAAGAATTGATCCCCAAGACACCTGATTGAAGGACTTCCCAAAGTGAAGAGAAAAATCTTGGACCAAATTGCAACCTCAAATAGGTAACAGAGAGAATATTAATAACTATTGACCAATGTGCCTTCTTTCCTATCCATATAATTTTTGAGCATAATCTATGCACATTTCCAGGGTACCCTTAATGAGGGTATTGGCAGGAAATTGTCAGGCTTTCCTAAGTCATATTCCCTAGCACACACCATTTTTAACATCATTCAATTAATTGAAAGATGTAGAGAATAAGGAATCCCTCTATCTATTGTTTTTGACGATAAAACAGTAATTGATTCAATAAAACTAAATGTTGCCTTAAAGATCCCCTTCCAATAAGTTGTTTCTCATGTCCATGTCAAAATTTGATGAAATTTCTTGAAAGACATAACAGAGACAGTGCTCTGTTGTTGGACAATCCTCTTACTATTAATATCAAGCAGGACAGAAAACAGAGATATGTATGCTTACCCAAGATGCTCATCGTTTCCAGGGAGAAGATCTAGTACAAAAATGGTTCCTTATAGATGGTTATGTCCTTCAGATGCACCTGTTTACAGGTAACTTTGTGCTGATTGAATCAAGTCCCAAAACATGACTGAGTCTTCTAAATGAGATCCACAAATATTCAAAAGAATTCAGTCTAACTCACGGAAAACAAAACAAAACAAAAACAAAATCAAAAGCAAAAAAAAATAAGTGAATAACTAAACCACTGATTTCTGCAGTGGGGATTGTAGACTCCTTTTGGACCATTGCATCATCTCAAGGGGGCCATGACATAACCCCAAAGGATAATCAATAAAAGGGTGGGAAGTTAGGTTTAGCATTTCATTGCATGCAGTAGCCAAATGCAGAGCTTCTCCTCAGCAAAACTATCACCTTCACCTATTATCAAGTAACATTTCATCACTCTATCTGCTTCTGTAGCTGACTGCTCATAACTGGGAAATCTTTCCACATCTCCCTTTTTGCCCAAGACATTGACCTTTCAGGGCAGTTAATAACCTAACTATGACTAGGCACCAGTACCAGTAGCTAAGCAGGCAAAAGCCTGTCCCTGCTAAGGTATTTACACCGAAGCTCCCCAGGTTACGTTGTGACTAGCAAAAACCTCAAGGACTATGCTCCAAGCTTTAGGTCAGTGGCTGGTGAGTAACATCTCTATTCTCCCTTTTGTCTTTCGATGGACAGACCAAGTTCTAAAGCGTGAATAGATAGGCATGGATTGCATTTTGTAGTGCATATCTCATGACATTGTTCCATCCAAATCCACTTTTTTGAAACACCCAGTTTATAATGAGGACTTTACTGTCTTTCTAATATTCCAAGTTCTCAACAATACTTGTTATCCTTGACTCCTCACCAATGGCAAATTTTCTCTTCAAAGTTACCAATGATTTCTTAGTTGCCAAATCTCATTTATTTCCCTTAGTCCTCACTGTTCTTGATCTCCCTGAAGCATTTGACTTTGCAGAGCACCCTCTACTCTTAGATACTTACTCTAGCCTCCATGGCTTGCTGAAAATGACATAAATGTGTAACTTATAAAACTCTAGTCTATGCCCACTTAAAAATTTGTAAACAATTTTCTTACCTATTTAAAAAATATTTCAAATTAAGGACTTCAGTGAGTTTTTAACCCATTTGTTAAAAAATATGAAGACGCCTATATCTGATTGCACACCATCTTGGGGAAGGAGAGGAAGAGGGAGGGAGAGAAAATTTAAAACTCAAAAGCTTATGGAAGTGAATGTTGAAAATTAAAAATAAATATATTAATTTAAAAATACAAAACTGAAACATTTTTTGATTATTTTTGCAAGAACAATTGATTGGCATCAGGGAAGTTAAAAATTCACCAGCCAAATTTTAAAAAAAAACTTAGTATAAACAGTGTATGGGACAAAAAATAGCATGACTGAGCAAGCACAGTCAGTGATGCACATCTTTTACTTGTCTTTATGTATCTTTATGAGACTTTTTATTTTACTGATCACGTCATTAAAATTAAGTATCAAAATTAACAACTTAGAACCAAGTCTTCAGATTATTGTATCACAAAGTATTGAATTAATATTTTAAAAAATAATGAAGTATATTTAGTCATATCATTCCTACTAAAATGCAATTATTAATAATAATATACAAGTGGCATTCAAACCTTTATGATTACATACCCTTTTTAAGGGAGTATGTAATTTCAGTGAAAAATAGATAAATAACATAAAAACATGTATCTTCAATATATTCATATGTACTTATTAATACATTATATACATATACTATTATGCCATAATAATAATAATAGAGTTTATGTAGTACTTTAAGATTTACAAACACTTTACAATATTAATTCATTTTATCCTACCATAACCCTGGGACATAGGTGCTATTATTATCTCCATTTTATGGATGAGGCAACTGAGGCTAAAGAAGGTTAATTGACTCAACCAGGATCGCACAGCTAGTAAGCATCTAAGGCTAGATTTAAACTGTCTAGCTACATATCTATGTGTACCACCTAACTGCCTAAAAACTCAATCTGTTATAATACATAAAGCTGGAAATTTAATAATAACAAAACAAAAATAAAGTAGAATTTAAAAATAATACTTTATTTATTGATGCCATTAACAATCTTTTATTGTCATTTAAATAATATTAATAATGGTATGAGGTTATAACCACCCTGAAGGTCAATAGGGCCAAACCCCAGAGTAGAAAAGGAGAAGCTAAGAGTTTTTATAACTATGAGAAACCAGTCAGCCATTGGATGGAGGGGAGTACAGGAGAGTTTCTTGTAAATGGATGAAGTGGGGTATTATAGGGTATAAATGGGAACTGGAGGGATGAAAGCCTGGTATAACCTGGAAAACAACCCTTTCTTGTCCCTGATGTAACCTTAAGATCATCCCATCTATCACCTGATGATGCCCAAACTAAGACCAAAATGAAGAGAAAGTAACCAAAAATATGATTAGAAAGTTAAATGGGAATCAGATTTTCAAGGGCCTTAAATGCCAGAATGAACATTTAGTATGTTATCCCAGAGGCAGCCATTCAGAAGCCTCTAAGAGCCACTCATATTTAAGTTGAAGAAGGGATGGCATGGTAAGACCTGTGTTTTAAGAACATCACTTTGGCAGCTAGAGTATGTGGGGGATGTAATAGAAAAAAGAAAAAGTGAAGGCAGAGAAATTAAAAGGCTGAAGCAATAGTGAAATTAAGAAGTAATGAATATCTGGACTAGGGTTAAGGCTATAAGGAAGGAGAAGTGGAAGGATATGAAATATTGTGTAAGTAGAATAAATAAACTTTTATAATTGATTGGATATGAGAGTTGATGGAGAAGGAATAATTAAGGAATATTCCAAGGTTTTAAACCAGAGTAACAAGAAGGTGGTGGTGCCCTCAAGAGAAATACTAAAGTTTGAAGGAGAGATGGGCTAAGGGAAAAAATATAATATTTATTCAACACATGTTATGTACAAGGTCCTATGTATGCTAAGCCTTAAGAATGGTACCTTATCATAGAATATCAACAAAGCTCTATGTCATCAAGCCTGAATAGATAAATAATTGGTAAATGCTTGATTCAGAGCTTTAGTTGTCACTCTCAAAAGAAACGATCAGTTTACCTTTCTGAAAATATGTATCAAGAAAATCTTTATCCAGAAACAACACCATCATCAGCTTGTCTAATGAGCTTGGCTGTACCGTGGATTTTTTCAGAGCTAAGTGTTGTCCTTTGACACTAAGGGGTAATAAAGTGCTTGATAAAGTCAGATGTTTGATCTAAACAAAAGAAAAGATCCATAAGGGAGAAAAAGTGATTGGTTAAAGAAAATATCACCAATGAATGGTCATTCTTTCCTCTTATTTATTTATTTGGTGGGGGAGGATGGATTGTGCGTCGTGTGTATGTGTGTGTGTTTGTGTGTGTGTGTGTGTGTGTGTGTGTTTGTGTGTGTGTGTGTGTAGTGAAGGATTTATTTTTTATTTTTCCCAAGGACCAGGGTCAGGAAGAATCCACCCCAAGGGTAGTTGGAGGGAAGAAAAATAACAAGGCACACAGGTGTCTAGGGACCACAACATTGTTCACATCCTCTGTAATCATCAGTGCATAGCTTGGCTGTCTTGGTAATTTACATAGTACCATCCTGACACATTGACTTTAGTTATCCATCACCATTGCGGCTGAGGCTTGCACCTCCCTGCCTTTCTTTTCTTCCTCTTGCTCTCAGTCTCTGCTTCTGCCTTCTTGATCTCTCTCTCTCTCTCTCTCTCTCTCTCTCTCTCTCTCTCTCTCTCTCTCTCTCTCTCTCTCTCTCTCTCTCTTTCTGAAACTCTCTCTGTGTGTCTCTTCTTATTCTTTCTTCTTTCTCCTCCTTCTCCTTCTCTCTCCTGTCATATTAATTATTTTAAGTTTATTTTATTTGCTCCTTTTTCATTCCTTCATGTGTCTTTTATCTTTCTATCTATTCATCCTCTTTTCCAATCTTTTTTTCTCTCTTTTCTCCTTCCTTTCTAACTCCCTCACATCACCTTTTCTCTATTTTCCCCCCTCTCTTTTCCTTTACAGAAAGGAAAAAAAATATTGGAAAGAGGATCTTCTTCATCTTTTCCATCTTCATTGCCTTTCATCTCTTTTGCTGCTATTATTTCCTCTCTCCTTGACTTTTTGCTTCCTTCTTCTCTTTTATTTTTCTTCTCCCTCTTCCCCTCCTCCTTCTCTCTGTCCTACCTTCCTGTTCCCTCATTTTGCTCTCTTCTACATCCTCCTCCTACTCCCTCCCTTTGTCCCCTCTACCTTCTCTATCTCTTTGCATTTTATGTTTTTCTGACCAAGAAAAAGAAGATGAATTTCACATCATTTTTGGTTTCTTTGCATGACATGTATGAATTTGGTAAATGAGTAGGTACCAAGTAAACAAAGAAAGAAAATATGCAGAAAGCAGAAATCCCCTTTTATAACGGATAGTATCTTTGGGGTGAAGGAAGGCAGTTGATTGAATAAATCTATGAGTACTGTCTCAGTGAAAATGAGGTCTTCAGTTTATATGTTCTATTGAACATAAATCATTTTTTTACATAGTGTTGAACATAAATTCTAAAAGTGAGGAAAATAGTGAACCTTGAGTGCTAATCTCATTTTTCAGTATAACCAATAGAGCTCATAAATAAGTAAACTCAAAGATCATATATACCATTTGGATGGTAAAGTCATCATACCTCACTAATTGTTTTCTGTTTTTAATTGCATATACATACATGATTAGATCAAATGAAAATAGATACTTAGAATAATCAATCATAGATTGGTAGAGTTGGAAGGTACCTCACATAATGGAACAGAGAGTATTTGAACTGAAAGAGACCTTAAAACGGTAGCATACAGAATGACACAAATGGAAACACCCTTAGAATCAAAGAACATAGGATGTGAGAGATAGAAAGGACCTTAAGGATCATTTAGTCCAACCCTCTCATTTTACAGATGGTCAAATTAAGGCTCAGAAATGGGAAATGACTTTCCCCAGATCTCATAGCAAGGCCCTTTATCATTGAATTTTATTTAAAACATAGGCTTCCAACTCCGGCTAAAGAAAGGTAATAAGGTTAGCAATTACTTGTTCTTATGAGCAATGCAATCAGTTGAAGCAGTGTAAATGATAACCTTTAGAGATGTAACCCATGCCTTCATCTGTGAAGTTCTTCTTATTTAAAGAACTCTTCCTTGGGGAAATAGCCCTTACTATCTGTGAAGTGTGTCAAATTAATCTACCAACCTATACTTACTAGTTGCAAATAAGGTCAATATTCCCTTCTTTAAGTGAAAAGACATGGATTTTCCTGTGGGTATTGACAAAACTATTCTATACATTGGAAGGAGTATAGAGAGAAGGCTAGCCTTAGAAAGTCTGTTCAGGGTGAAGTTTAAATACATCAAAGATATATGTCCATTAGCAAATCACTTAATCTCTCAGTTTTCCAGGCCACTCTTTAAGACTATAAATTCCAGATATATTGTTAATCTCCACTTAGGGCATGCATTTTCATATCCAGGATTTCCTCCACAAAAAGGAAATCATAGGTTTGTACAGTATCTTAATGGTATATTTTATAAATAATACTTTAAAAAATATTTAACTTTACTGACTTTTTGAAATTTACCTTAATAGTAAAACAACATATTTATAGAGTACTTTATCTTAAAATATTTTTCATCTTATTTTATTTCATCCTCATAGCTATCCCATGAAGCTCATAGTACAGGTATTGTTATTCCCACTTTACAGATAAGAAAATTGAGGCTCAGAGAAATTGGTGGCATAGTGGAAAGAGCAATGAAGACCAGAATTCACAATCCCACCTCTGATAGTTACTACCTAAGCAGCCTTTAGAAAGTTATATTCACTTTTGTACTCAGTTATAAATGAGTATATCTATAAATTTAAGAGTTAGGGTGTGATCATCTGTTCCCAATATTTTGCATCTAAGTACTTTTTTTTACATCAAAATCCCTAAAGACTCACATACGATAGAAATTGCAAAGATTAGCAGCTTTTGATTGAGAAAAATAGTGACTATGAATTCCATAATGCTTTGAAATGTATTTGTACTTTATGCATTGCAACAATATTTACATTCATTTAAAAAACAGTGATACACATACATGAGGCATTTTGTTTATTCAATCTATTTAAGGTAGTTTAGATTCTTTGAAAGATTCATCAACATCTTGCAATAAAGCTGCGGACCTCCACAAGCCTACAGCTTACATTATGTGAACCACTTGTTTAAATAAATGGGCAGCTTAGTGGTGCAGAGGATAGTATTAGGCCTGGAATCAGGAAGACTTATCTTCCTGAGTTCAAATCTGATCTCAGACACTTACTGTGTGACCCTGGGCAAGGCACTGAACACTATTTGCTTCAGTTTCCTCATCTGTCAAATGAATTGAAGAAGGAAATGGCAAACCATGACATTATGTCTGCCAAGAAAACCCCAAATGGGGTCATAAAGACTTGGACATGACTGAAAAACAACAGAACATCAAAGAGTCTAAATAATCTCCAAGGTATCTTCTAGCTTTTGATACTATGACTCAATGGCTCATGCCAAATTGTACAGCTACTAACAGTGGAGGAGTTTTGACTAAAACTCAGGACTTTTGACTTTAAGTCTTTTGTTGACTCCACTCCATTTCATTTTTTTCAATGAAGAAGGGATACAACTTCAAAGAATAGCCTTATAGTTAGAGATAAAGAACTGATTGTGATTCCTGGCTCTGCTCTTCATTATTTGTGGGACTTCTCTAAGCCTTAGTATCTCATGTACAAAATGAGGTGGTTGGACTATCAAGTCCTTACAATCCCTTCCAAATCATGATCTTACAGACTCCTGATACAGACATGGTCAGGACACTGATACCTAAGGGACTCATTTCTTAGATAAAAGACTTTATTCCTATCAGAGTCTGAGTTGAGTCAACACACCATGGAAACACTTGAATGTTTAACTCTTTTGACAAGAGGAGGCAGTAGAAGGCAGTTAGGGAGTGCAGGGGATAGACTGCTTGTCCTAGAGTTAGGAAGACCTGAATTCAAATCAAGCCTCAGACACTTAATAGTTGTGTGACCCTGGGCAAGTCCCTCTGCCTGTTTCATTTTTCTCAATTGTAAAATGGTGACAATGATGACGAGGATGATGAAGATGATGATGATGATGATGATAATATCTACTTCCATGGGAGTAGTTGTGAAGATCAAATGAGAAAACATTTGTAAAGCACTTACTAAATGCTTCTTTCTTTCTTTTTTCTTTTCTTCTTTCCTTCTTTCCTTCCTTCCTTTTTTCCTTCAGAGACTTGAGTGGAAAAACTCCTGCTATTAGGTTGTCATATGCTTGAATGTCTAGCTCCAAACTAGCTTGTTAGTTTCATGCAACTCCCAGTGTGAAGCCTTTTCAGTTAATCCAAATGTATTTTCTGAGCAACTGTCACCTTGTTGCATCTAATGTCTTTCAAAAATTTGTAAATTGGTCAAGTACTTTTCATTCCTAGCCTAAAACCTTTAAGTAATTGACTGATTCAATAAATGTGTTCTCACCTGATTCCTCCAATTACTTTGAGTAGGCTAGAAGTGACTGATTCAATCTATTGATCTTCCCCAAACAAACCTTATAAGATCACTGTGATGTTGTTATTGCACTACCTCATTTTATAATTGAGAAAACTGGGGCTACAAGCAGAGAAGTGACTTGCCCACGGTCACATAGCTAATAAATGACAAAATTGACATTCAATTCCAAGCATCTTGACTCCAGATTCTAGACTTTTTCTATCGCGTTACTGCTAGCTCCTGAAATACAAATACTTGATGGAATACAATGCTTTCTTTTAATTTCACATACTAAAGAAATGATATAATATTCCTAGAAGACTTTTTATATTATACACACACACACACACACACACACACTCACATATATATATGTGTATATATATATATATATATATACACATACGTATATACACATAGGATCATGATTTAAAGCTGGAAGGGATCTTAAAGTTCATCAGCTCCAACACCAACATTTCACAAAAATGAGAAAACTGGAGACTCAGAGAAATTAAATGACCTGCTGCTCAGATAATTAGTCAGTATGTGAGGTAAGATTTGGCCTTCCACATTCCTGACCTATGTCCAGTGCTCTAGCCACCATATCACATTATTTCTGTCTTTATCTACCTATATAAGTTGTCTCAAAAATCCAATATTCATTACAAGCATAATAGCATATATTAGTCTATCTATTCAAAGAACCTCTAACAAGTGGACTTTTAAATTAAAATATATTTATTTATTTATGTATATTGCACATAATATAAAATATATGTTTAACATATATTTAATAAGGGGAAAGAGAATAAGTATTTAAATTGCACCCACTATGTGTCAAGTACTGTGATAAGAGTTTTTTGCAAATATCTCATTTGATCAATAAATGTCTACTATATGGAATGTACTTACGCTAGGGGATGAAAGAGCCTCTAGCCCCAAGAAGTTTATTATAATTTTAGTACAAATTAGACTGTGATAAATACACAAGAGGACTATATATAGATCAAGTGAGAGAGAAGGTGCTACAGTAAGGGAAGGCTCTTGGTGGAGCTGCCATTTAAGCATATTCTTTAGGCTGGGTAAGATTTATTTTTTAATTTATTGACATGTTTTGTTTCTGCATTACAAACACTTACAGATCACTCCCACTTTGTGACAAGTCTCTTGTAACAAAATATAAGAGTTAAATAAAACTAATATTACAGTGAACTCATGTGAAAGTGCATGCAATATTCCATATCTATTGCATTACCTTCCTGATGTCCCTCTTCGAGAAAAAAGGACAAACAACAACAATAAAGTATAAACTCCTTAGACTGTCATTTATGGCCCTTCATAATATAGATCCAACCAACCTTTCCCCACATTTTTTAATACAGCTCTCCTTCATGCATGCTATATTCCATCCAATTTGATTACTAGCTCTTTCTTGATCTTGTCCTCCCTCTCCCAGCACCATGTCTTTTCTAATCATATTCCAATGGCTTGTTTGGAAAGCAGTTTCCCCACCCCTTTTCTACCTTTGGAAGTTAATCCCTCCCTTCAGTATACAATATAGGTGCCAACTTTTCTGGGAAGCTTTTTTTCTTAGTTGTCTCCCTCAACTAGAATATGAGTTCTTAGAAAGCAATGACTATCACACTTTTCTATTTGTGTTCCTAGTGCTCAGCATAGTGATTGGAGAGAAAACAATAGGCATTTACTAACTGACTATTATGTGCCAGGCACTATGCTAAGTGTTTTCCAAATTTTATCTCATTTGAACCTCACAACAGCAGTGGGGAGTGCTGTTATCATCCCATTTTACTTTTGAGGAAACTGATGCAAACTAAAGTTGTGACTTGCCGAGGGTCACTCAGCTAGTAAGTGTCTGAGGGCCGATTTGAATTCAGGACTTCCTGGCTCCAAGCCCTATCTACTATGCCAACTAGCTGCCTCATAGTAAGAGCTTAATAATTTTTTTCTCCATTCCATGAACTACATTTTATTTGGCCATTCCTCAATCCATGACCACCTACTTCGTTTCCAGAACTTTGTTACCATAAAAAGGGCTGCTATCAACATTCTGTTGTCTATGGCACAATAGGTCACATTTATATAGAGCTTTGATACATAATCAGCACTTTCCAAACCTTTACACATTTTTATTTTCCCACCTTTACAAATGGGGAAATAAGACCTTAAATGAATCCCATTTAAGTGCACAAACGGTGTCAGAGTTGGAACTTTATCCCAGGTTTTCTCACCCTAGATCCAGCACTTGACTATTCTATGCTGGCATTCACTAGATAATATTGATGAAAAGATGAATGGGACAGAGACCCTTCCCAGAGGTGTGCTGGAGCCATCTTATTAGTCAATTGTTAATTTTTAATTTGAGCATTCACACTTTGAAAACTGGCAAAAAGTACAAATCAGAACTTGATTGTTTTGTTGATTTCTAGACTTAAGAAAGGGATGGAGAAAATCTTAATAAGCAGATTAAACTAAAAATCTGCTGAACCTACTTCCCCCCTCCCAGAGTATCAGCTTTAAACATTTACCAGAGTACCCCTGATCTTCTCTTAAAATGCTTATAGTCTAATATGAAGTAGGAGAGAAGAACCCAAACAGTAAGGTAGAGGGAGACAGTGCAAAGAAGAGGTCCAGGAACAGTGGCTACTTGGGAGGAGAAAAATAACTTTTGCTTAAGATCTTGAAGGACAGGAAAGGAACCTTATCTCCTGCTTTGTAGAAATGGGGGCACTGTGGGGAGATAATATTGTATGTAATTTTTACATATATACATATATATGTACATACGTATGTGGGTATAAATATATATCTATATTATATTTCATTTTGCTACTCTTTAGTTTCCTTTTTAAATTCTTTGTTATAAGAAATGGCTTTCTGGGAGAGGGAAGGGAGAAGGTTATGTTGGGAAATACACATGATAATTTTTCTTTATTTAAAAACTGAGTTACTAGTAATATTGTACAGTAAGCACTTCATAATTTTGTTATCCATAAATTAATTAGTACAAAATTTTACATCCTTCCCCTATCCAAGCATGCAATAATAAATCTGTAATCCGTGAGACCTATAATGCCAAATAGTGACCAATTATTGGAAATTAATACTAAATGATATGAAAATGACTCTGACTTCTTCAGTAAATAGTTTTCCTTCCATCATATGATCTCATATCATTTCACTTTGTCTTCCTTATCTCTTTAACATGTTCTATTTTATAATTATTTGGATATGTAGTTTATTTTTCCTATTAGATCATAGGCTCCTTGAACTCAGAGACCAGATCTCAATCTTTTTATATACATACATACATATGTATATACATATATGCATATATATATACATGCATATATATACATAGATACACATAGATACATACTTAGATACACACACACACATACATATATATCACATCTAATACTGGGTACTGTGCATAGAGGTTCTTAAAAAGGACATTTAATACTTGTATGACTTTGGGCAAGCCTGTAGGCCTCAGTTTTCATTTTGCAAAGGGGGTAGACAGTTAACTAGATAACTTCTGAGTTAAGCTAAATAACTAACTAGATAATCTTTCTAGCTCTAATTCTATGATCCTACAGTTATAGAAAAAATAAAGGAATTTGCTTATTAAACACTATAACTGTTGTCAAGTCAGCAAGTAGTCACTAAGCACTTATTATGGGCCAAATGCTGGGAACATAAATACAAGAGGAAAGAAAGACAGTCCCTTCACTAAGGAGCTTATATTCTAAAGGTAGAAGGGAAAACATAAAAGGAAGCTGAACAACAGGTGCCAGAGTGAGGATGAAAGAAGGAACCAGTCCTGGCACAGTGGTGAAGCCTGGAGAATGAAGGATGGCTGATATGGGCCCTTTCTCAAAATGGAGGTTCTGAGAAGAATCACCAATGGATGAAGGTAACCTGGGGGCAGAAGGAGGTAGCTGAAGGAGGGCAGCAAAGAGTGAAGAGATGAAGCATGGCTGGCTACCCCCAGAAGGTGGAGGAGATCATTTTTCTTATCTAGAACAGGCTCTTTATGTTATGGACCAAATGTTTCCCAGTCATAGGCAACTACAAGGGATTAGAATTTCCCATTTCTGCCTCTTTGTATCGATTAAGCTAAAGGTACTGTTTGTTAAACATCTTTATTTTCATTATTGTTCAGCATTTGTTATAAAAATCCTCACTACATCACCTTAACATTCATGATCTAATTGTGCCTGGAATATATTATTTTTTAATAAATGTACAAAGCCTGGTAGTGTCCACCTGGAATTTGTACCTATTGAGGAGTTCTCATCAAACAGTGGATATTATACTTTTGTCAGCTGGAGTTGGACGACTTCCTATTATCACTTGATTAAGGTACATGGATAGAAAATTCCCACTGAAAATCAGAAATCATTTGAGCATTTGTTACTGTTTTATTCTATTTCCATCAGGATTTGTTTTGAATCGGGTTTTCATATCAACAAACTGAAAATACAGTGGAACAGGAAGCCCATATATTTTAAGAGTTGCTCCTTTCTTGTTATATCTAATATTGTGAAGTTACTTTATTAAGATTGGAGTTTACACTGTAAATTGAATTAAGGCACAAATATATACAGTTCATTTTGTCTTTTAGAGCTGCACCTCTCTTACTTTCTCTTGTGATAAAGAAAACCATTAGCTCCTGTCAGAACCGTGAAGAAGGAGATCATTTTTATTGAAATAAGAACGAAATGATAGTGTCAGCCACTGAGTCCAAGAGATAAAATATTACATCTAATAAACACGCTACATATGGGATTAGACAAGGGCTCCTTGAATTACAGAACAACAGGAGCTGCAGCAAAACAATAACATTAATATGGGAAAATAATGACTAAAGTTTCCATCTTGGAGAAACCTGCATTTTAATAAAATGGAAATTTCAGGGATATCGGGTGGAGTGGCATAATGAATTCCTGCATTTTTTGAGGTATATTGAAAGCACTTCTATGGCTCCCTGTGCATAAATGATGGATTAAATCTAATATATATTTATTATGTACCTACTATATTCATGGAATTATGCTAACCACTGGAGGAGATAAGATGTTTATATATGACAAAGTCCCTGCCCACAAGGAGCTTATAGTAGAGTAGGGAGGAATGACATACATACATGCAAGTAATTCTCATAAAAAATAATAGATCAGGGTGAAAGGGCCAAACTAAATGGTATGTGATATCCAGAGTGAGATGAGGTTGGTACTGAATGGGATGAGGTTGGTACTGAATGGGAATCAGGGACAGCTTGGAGGAGGATGCATTTCAGTCTGACTTTAAACATCATGTAGAAATTCCAAAGGTATAGGGGAAAGTGGGGGCAAAGAGAAAACTCTAGACATTGTGAAGATTGGTAATAAAGGCAAGGGCATGAGCAATTAGAAGATACACCAGATGGTAAATAGTCCAAACTGACTAAAATTTGTGGAGCAGAGTACATGGAAGGGATTAATGTGATATTCAGGGGTGGGGAACCTAAGGCCTCGAGGCCACAAGTTCCCCACCCTAGATTAGACTGTAGCAGGTCATATTCTGGAGGGCTTTGAATGAAAGTTTAAACTTTATATGGTCATAGAGTTGGTGACAGGAAAAGATGGAGAGGTTTAAGCTAAGTATTATCACAACTTCTGTGACTAAAAAACTCAATGAAAACAAGAGGCATATTTTATTTAAACTGTGTTTCTCTCTGTGCCTATCACACCATACACCTGGAACTTCTATTGAGTAGATCTGAATATCTTATAAGGAGCTTCAGTGACTCCTTGCACCTTGATAAAATCCAAACTCCTCTATTTTGTATTTTAAATCTCTTCATAGTCTAGTTCTAGTCTTTCTTTCAAGGCTGGTTATGCATCCTCCTCCTTCACACATTCTCTATTCTAGCCAAACTAGCCATTTCCTGCACACCATACCCCATCTCTGACCTCCATACCTTTGCATAGGCTTTCTTCACTTTAAGGTTCCACTCAAATGCTAATTCCTTGAAGACACTTTTCCTAGTCATACAGTTGTATCCCCTATTCCCATCACTGTATATTTATTTTATGTTTTTACTATATTTGGGGGAGCATGGGATGTTTAGTGAGGACTAGCACCTCTGGTGTAAGGGTTTGCTGAGCCTTTTTCAGGGATACTCATCCATCTTTGGTGTCTACCTGTTACTTAACTCCCACCTGCAGCTCCAAGAAGCTGTAGCTTGTGCAGCAGCCATCCATGGGCAAAGCTTTCTCATTAGATGACTAAATCAGGTTGAGGGTAACCGACAGGCTTCCAACCCATCAGTGAGTTACGGGGATATCTTTCCCAAGTATATGAAGACTTCTCCTGGCAGAATGGGCAGATGAGAACACTTTGATCCAACAGCCAAGAAGGCAGCTGAAACAGATGCTGTGGAGCACTTAGAGCTAGGTCAGATATTGAAGACACCGAAGTCATCCCCTGCATCCCAGGCCATCGCCAGTCATCCCGACTTTTGTCCCACCACTGGAATTTGATGACACTGGAAGAGAGAGTGAGGTGAGGCTGATGACTTTATGCAATTCTATCTCACTCAAATCCAATTCATACAAGAGTCAAGACATCATCATCCTGTGATGTCATTGATCTTCCTTGAAAACAGAAAACAAACAGCAACACCTCACCTATTTCAAAAAAAATTATGATCAGTCTGGGACCCAGGATGAACAACACCAACAATACTATATTTACTTATCTGTGAATATGTTGTATCCCTTCCAGTAAAATGTAAGCTCTTTTAGGGGAGGAACTGTCATGCTCTTGTTTTCGTATCACCGTTGCTAAGCAGTATATACCACATAGTAGATGTTTGATAAGTATGTCGATCAACTAATTGATATGTTTGTGAAATGAACAAATGAACAAATAGATCCTTATAGCTATATATAAGGAAGTTTAGTCTGTCAATGTTTGAGGAATAGATTGGAGGAGGATGAGAGTACTGGCAGGAAGACCAGTTAAGAGGTTGTTCCAATTATCCAAGCGGGTGATAATGATGGCCTGTATTATGTATGTACCTTAGAATTAGGGTGGATTTATTGAACTAAACCACAGTTCTAAGACTTTACAGGCTATAAATAAATATGAAATCCCTTCTAATGGTAGTGGCAGTTGTGACAATCATTTGAGTCATGGTGTTAAATCTTTATTCCTTTTATTTAGAAATCTTGCCTTGCTCTGTGATTTTACAGATGTAGGAACTCTCAGTGAGGAAAACTCCCTCCACCAAAACAGAATGACAATGGTTTTTCACCTTCAGTCTTAACAAGTTGCCTAGGTCAATAAGTTCAGTGTTTGCCTCATGTCACAGAGCCAACATGTATCACAAGTGGGAATTAAAATATCCCCCTTAATTCTAGTGTCTTTTTCTATAGATTATTTCCAATTTATCCTGTCTCTAGCTTTTTTGTGCATAATTGTTTACCTGTTGTCTCCCCCATTAGACTATGAACTTCTTACAGACAGCAGCGGCTGTCTTTTACCTTTCTTTCTATTCCCGGAGCTTACCACAGTGCCCAGAAATAGTAGATGCTCTGTCTCTGTCTCTGTCTGTCTCTCTCTCTCCATACATATAATATATATGTGTATATATACATATATATATACACACATACACATACACATATATACACACACATACACATATGTACACATATACATATATACACACATACATTTAAATATATGTGTGTGTGTATATATATATAAAATTTCTTTTTTTTTTTTTTGCTCAAAAGTTAAAACTCCTTAAACTGATATTCAAGGCCTTCCATAATTGGGCTACTAGCCAGAGGGACGTCTCACTCTCAAGCATGCCATTGTCACTTACATTGTCTATACCCTCTGAGTCTTTCTGGATACTCATTCTTCCTTTTCGGAGTCACCATGGTAAAGAGGAAAGAAAGCTATATTTGGAGTATAAAGACCTACCTGGATTCAATTCCTGGTTCTGTAACTTCTTGGCAGTGTCACCTTAGTAACATCAGCTATATTGGGTCTTTCTGGTCCTCATTTTCCTCATCTGCAAAATAAGCAAGTTGGCCTAGATAACCTTCAAGACACCCTCCAGGTCTAAATCTAGGACCCTTTTACAGAAACTACACTGAACTCAGAAACTTACTAATTCAGGTAAGTGGTATGAGACTAAGTCCAATTAATGGACTGTCATCACTGTTCCTAAGTTCTGATTCTGACGAAAAGGGTCAGGGGTAATACAACACAGAGCAAAGCCTAACTCCTACCACAATTACACACACACACACACACACACACACACACACACACATACCTCAAGTCTCCATGTACACAAAGGGGTTACAACCCTTTAATTTTTAAAAAAATATATTTATTTAATATTCTTCTTCCTCCCATTATATGTAAAAAAATGTTTACCATTCATTTTTTCAAAATTTTGAGTTCAAAATTCTCTCCCTCCCTCTCTCCCTTCCTCCCTCATTGAGAAGGCAAGTAATTTGATATAGGTCATACATGTGCAGTCATGCAAAACATATTTCTATATTAGTCATGTTGTGAAAGAAAACAGACCAAGAAAAAAATAAAGCAAGAAAAACAAAGTTTTTTTAAGTACTATAACCCTTTAAATAAGTGATTATTACAGTATATGTATAGTATTTAAAAGTTTGAAAGCACTTTATATCTGTTATATCATCTGATCCTTATAACATCCCTGGAAGGTAAATGCTATAATTATCCCCATTTTATAGATGAGAAAACTGAGGGAAACAGAAGTTAAATGATTTGCTTATGGTCACACAGCTAGTAAATGTTTGAGGCTGGATTTGAGCTCAACTGATTGTAGACCTGGTACTCTATCCACTGTGCCACCTTGCTGCCTGAATGTCCTCATGTAACTGATTCTCTCAGGTTTAGAATATAGGATTTCTCTTCCACATACACTGATTCCTGCTATCTGTCTGTTTATGATAATACCCTGACTCTCCCATAGAACTTCTGGGCTCCAGCCTACAGGACACTCCCTCAGTCTTTTTCTCATGCACAAACTCGGACCTCCTCAAATATCACTAAATCACTTCAACACAAATTTTTACCCAGAATTCCTTATCACCATGGCCAGGGGCTAGTTTTCACAGGGATGTGATTAATACCAACATGGAGAAGAAATCCCTGTATCTCTCAAAGAAACCCAAGAGGATGACTGGAATCTATAAAAAAATCACATAAGTGCCTCTATAGATTCAAATACATAGCTGCCCCTCCTTTGCCAGGATTCCTGGAATCTAACAGGGGTAAAACCCTCATTTTCCCAGCCTTATCTCTCACTATTTTTCCTCCTTTTTGCCCTCCCCACCCCCTAAACCCTACTCAGATATCACATATACTGTGTATTAGCCAAATTGAATTACTCTTCATCCTTCGAACATGTTCTCCCTGTCCCGGCTCATACCAGTATTCCCTTCGGCTATAACCTCCTTTCACTCTTTCCTGCTTGTTGAAATTCAACCTATCCTTAAGGCCCAGCCCAAATCCTATCTCCTTCAAGGAGTCTTTCCTAATTCCTTCTAGTCAGTAAAGATCCTTGTATTCCCAAGACTTCTTTATAACTTAAGGACTTAAATATAACTTAGTTCTCACCTTTCTAACATAGTTATTAGGCATGCAAACCAAATAAGTTTGAATTGTATTTGGTAGTACATTGAAGTGTTTTGACAAGATCTGTGTATTACACATAATTTTGCATTAATAGCTATTTATCTGTATCATTTCACTCCAAGCAATTGAGTGATACTGGGCAAGACACTTACCCTCTCTGTTCTCTAGGTCAGTGGTGTCAAACTCAAGTGGAAACTGATACCTGCAGGTGACATATTGACTTAGAAAACCACAAATTAACATTAACTATGTTAATTATAATTTTATTAAACATTTCACGATTACATTTTAATCTTATAACTTCTCACTTGGGAGTTTTGCTGGCCACCTGTGGGTTGCAGGGACCAGTGAGTTTGATATTTCTGTTCTAGGTAACTCTCCGAGACTATAAATTACAAGGAAGGTGTCAACCTGACTTGTTAGAAGGTGTTACCTCATCTGGCAGTTCCCTATACCATAAAATTACAGACTCAGCCCCTATTCTCATATCTTTCTAATATGTAAGCTTCATGTGACCAGGGATCCAATTGCTTTTATTCTTTGGTTAATCTTCAATTTTCTGCTCACAAAAGGTGCTTAATTCATATTTGTTGAAGTTAAAACTTATCAACTTGAATCTGGGTTCTAGTCTAGACAAATTAGCGAACTTAAAATTTACTCTTTTTTTCCCTCTCTACAAAATCCCATCATTTATCAGAAATTACATTTTATATTAACTCATCAAGAATGACATATTCTAAAAGCTTTCATTCCTTTATGTCATTCATTTTGCACCAATGATGTGGACTGAGGAAGATTCAAAGACTGAATAAGACATAGACCCTGCCATTATGGAGATTACAGTTTAGTAGGCAAGGGGTTTCTATCACTGTGAACTCATATCATTATGAGCTTTTTTTTTTCTACTTTTCTCTCTTTTCTTTATTACTGGTTTGTTAATTTTTGAAGGGTAATGTTGGTTCAATAGAGAGAGGGAGAGAGACAGAGAAAGAGGTACACAGAAACAGAGAGAAGGAGACAGAGAGAAACAGAAAGATAGACATACTTTTTGCTGTGCCTAACCTAGCATTATTTAATAATGCTAAACTTGGCAACTTGATTTTGAATTGTTTCAGAAATTTACTGATTATCGAGTGACAACTTCTCAGAGACTGCTTTCTCATCTATAAAATGAAAATAATAATATTTGCACTATTTACCTCGTGGAGTGGTTGTGAAGAAATTACTTCATGTAGCTTAAAGGAGGTGCTTAACCCAGGGTAGTTAGGTGGAGCACTTGATAGAGTGCCAGGTCTGGAGTTAGAAAGACTCATCTCCCTCAGTTTAAATCTGGCCTCAGATACTTACGAGCTGTGTGACCCTGGGCAAATCACTTAACCCTATTTGCCTCAGTTTCCTTATCTGTAAAATGTGCTGGAGAAGGAAATGACAAGCCATTGCAATATCTTTGCCAAGAAGACCCCAAATGGGGTCATGAAGAGTTGGACACAACTAAAACAACTGAATAACAACAAAGCACTTAATCAATATTTGTCGATTGATTGGTATAATCAATGGAACCACAACAACAGAGAATCCTACTCTCCTCCCCACACACACCCCAAACCTGTGGGGTAGGCAAAAAAAATATTACTACCACTATTTATAAATGAAGAAATTGATTCAATGACTTGTGCTTGGTCATGTAGTTAAGAAGCATTCAAGCTAAGATTTGAACTGAGGACTCCTGCTGCCACATCCAGCATTTTTCCCCATTAGGCTGAGCTGCCTCTCATTACTACCATGATAGAGCAAATCAGTCTCTTAACCAAATCCCCAGAGCTAAAGGTGAGAAAATGTTAAAAGAGACAGTCTCACAAAGAAAAAATTGTTAACAGATTGAAGAAAAGTTAGTAAGAAGATAAAGCTACCACCTTTTTTTTTCCTACTGGGCTCCACAACCCCACCCCTCACCTTATTAGAAATTCATCTGCCTTATCCTTGACATGCATGGACAAGAGCCCTTCCTTATTGATTGCAGATTTCCAAGAGAACACACATACACACACACATACAGGTATGTATATACATATACACATACATACATACATATATACATATATATACTATATACACATATATGTATACATGTATGTATATATACGTATGTGTATCACATATATGTATATATACATACATATATGTGTGTGTGTGTGTGTGTGTGTGTGTGTGTGTGTGTGTGTGTATATATATATATATATATATATATATATATATATATATATATATATACTTGGAAAATCCCACACTTGTCAGTGTTAGTCCTCCGTTCCAACTTGACCTGATTTACAATTGCTTATATGTTGCAATGACTCTTACCTAGGTGAAGTCATCACTTAACAAAATCCAAGCATTACAATCCATGAGGGAAAGTTAATCTTATTAGTGTGTCTTTATTTACACAAAGTAGAATAACATTCTGGAAAGAGATATTTTCAAAGAGGAAAAGGGAATTTCCTTGTGTTAGTGAATTGAGTTTATAGTGTTGAAATAAATAAACACCATGTATCACTCTGGCCCTCCACCAAAGAAATCAAATTATTCTTTTCATATTTTACTGACAAGGCATCATGATCGGATGGAATGTGAATACGGTTTAGAGTTTGCCAATATGAGTTCAAATCCTAACTTCCACTATTTACTAACTATGTGCTGTCAGGTAAATCACATAACTTAACAGAGAGAGAGCTGGATAGGGTGACCTTAGAGGTCATCCAATTCTAATTGAACCCACTTGAACCACGTACTGCTATAGAAATTAGAGTTAATAGGCAGGGTTGCACAGTGACTAGAAAGCTATCTTCAAAGTTGGGAAGACCAGGGTAAAGGCTTAGCTGCTTGGCCATGTACAAGTCATTATTCCTCTTAGTGCCCTTAGGTGTATTTCAGAAAAGGTGCTTATCAATCTGCCCTGGTGAAAGGAATGTCTTCCATTGGAGTTTCTTAATCCAATAATTAGGGAAATCACACATCTGGCTTAAAAAAAAATTTAAAAAGATAAGGAAAAGGTACTTAAGCCTATTTGTCTTAGGGCATCCAGGAAAGAGCATTAGTTAATCTTCTAATCAGAACACTTAAGTTTGAATCTGGACTTGGACACTTCCTAGATATATGACCCTGGGCAAATCATTTCTCTTGAAGTCAGTTGTCAAATCTGTAAAATAGGGATAATATCACTTTTGCTCCCAAACTCACAAGATTGGTTAAGTGTGTTTGGTTTAGTGTATTTGAATTTCTATCTCCAGCTGGTGGAAATTTAATAAAAATAATATGATGAAGAGATAAGAGCACTTGAAACAAGTCCTTGGTTTAAATGTGTCTTTATTACTTACCGCAATAAGCAAGTCACTTTTTTTCAGGGCCTCCATCTCTTCTAGTGAAAATGGAGTTGTTTTAAATCAGAAGTTCTTGACATTTTTGGTGTCATGGATTCCTTTGGCAGTCTGGTAAAATCTATGGCACCATGTACAAAAATAATGCATTAAACAAAAACCATAATGAAAAGAAATGCTAATTTTCAGTTAGAAGTTAGGAAATATATATATATATATATAGATATGTGTGTGTGTGTGTGTGTATAAATATATGGATTTTTTTTTTCTCATCCAAATTCATGAAGTATCTAAAATCACCCTACAGGAATGTTGGGAGTCTTGGACCCCAGGTTCAGAATCCCTGATCTCTGGATGATTTCTAACGTCCTTTCTAACTCTAAACCCAATAAGATTTTAAAGAATATTTTGCAGGGATAACTTGAGCCTAATAATACATCTACTACTTAGATTGAGAGAGGAGGCTTGGGATGGTAAGGTGAAAATGCTTCTCTTGTTACCTCTTTGTTTTTCTGGTCCTGTATCTTCTTGACTGTATCTGGACCCATAAGCTGGACCTCTCAGCACTCTACTTTGCTTGGTGTTTTGCTGTGCATTTATTCTTAGCTGCTAGAATACTTTCCCCTCTTGAACACAGATAGCAAGGTAATGCAAGAAAAAATTTCGAAGGCGCCATCCAGACATGTTGTCATACCTTTTTGACTGTTCATTATTTAACTTGTAGAGCGTGAATGCATGTGTGTGTGTGTGTGTGTGTGTGTATGCGCGTATGTATACTTGCAGGGGTGGGGGGGAGCAACAAAGGTCTCCTCACAAGTCCCACAGGGCCACAGACATATCAGCTCGTGAATATTTCACAACTGAATCTTTGTTCTATAATTCAGCTAAAGAATCATCTTCAGTTTAAAGGTAATAGAAATAGGTATTGTGTTTTCTTTCAGTACAAGAGTCAATAAATTATTATTTTTTAAAGAAAAAATATAGTTGTATTATATTTACTCAGTGTTTAGTGATTAGTCACATAAACAAAAGCTTCAATTTAAAATGTATGCTACAAAATAGAGCTTTTGAACATAAATTGCATCTTCCTCAGTTGTCAGTTGATCTGAAGATTAGAAAGCATTGTTTGTTTTTAATTTACTTTGGAAGAATACATGTAATTCTTCCCTTTGTGGGCTTGTGCTCTGTTTCTGTCTCTGTCTCTCTCTGTCACTTTCTCTCTTCCTGTCTCTGGCTTCTTGTCTCTGTCCCTCCCTGCTCCCCCTTTGATTTCATCCGCTGTGATGCTGTGATCCCTATCTCGCTCAGTCAGATGATAAACATTTATTAAGCACCTACCATGTGCCAGGCATTGCGCTGAGCACCTTATGTCTCCATTCTTCAAGCTTGCTCTTTCCTTCTCAATAGTGGTGGGCTAGGCCCTTTTAGCACCAACACCCCTGGACACAGAGGATAAAAAGAGGAGTCACTAACCACAGTCCTTCTAGTAAAGTAGAGAACTCCTGGGCCTTACAATTTGCCCTGCCACTATACCCTCTAGATCCACAGGCATTTACATTTGACCTATCAATGTACCATAAGGATTCCTGGACTGCTGGCACTGCAGATTCACCCTTAGCCTGTCCTTTCGCTCTGTAGCTAAGCTCTCTTATATATCTTGTCTCCCCATGAATTCCCTGAGAGCTGAGGCTGTCTCACTTTTCTACTTGTATCTCTAGCATTCAACAATGTTCTTGGTTCAGAGTAAGGGCTTAGTAAGTGCTTTTGAACTCACTCTTTGCCTCTTTCCCTCTCCTTTTCCCTCTCTCTTCCTTCTCATCCTCCCCTCTTCTCTCTTTCTCTTTCTTTTCTCCTCCCTTCTCCCTCTTTCACCATCTATCCCTCTTCCCTTCTTTTTCCCTTCCTCCTTTTCCACAAACTTTGATTTACTTTCAAGGAATTGATTTTACCTGCCATTACATCATCTTGTAACAGTCTCTGAAATATTCTACATTTAAAACATTTGAATAGGAGACAGTTTAGAGATACTATTAGAAACTATTCCTTTAGACTCAGCATTTTATCTCTGGATGATTCCAGTCTTCTAAATAGATTTTTTCTGGGTACAACAGGATAACTATCTCTTTTCCTCTCCATATCTCTCCGTGTTTTCCCCATCTTTCTTTCTTTCTGTCTGGATTTCTTGGGCCCTGTCCATGTGTAACTGCTTTCTGGGAATCCAGGTAACTGCTCTGGCCTAGGTTGATTGTTTCCTGAATATGCCCAAGCACAAGATTGAAGCATAGTTTTAAAAGAAGCACAGGTTACATGGGAGAAGTAGTCACAATATCAAGAATAATATAGAAATAGATTAATCCTATCTAAAATGGAAAAAAAAAATCAGTGTTAACAATAGTTGTAATCAGTGCGATGCTTTCCAAGAATTTAATAAAGGATTTTCTTTTTCTAGATAACAGTCTCCACCATTGTTGAATGTATTTTACATTTCTCACCCTGTGCCTTGTATTCTCTTTTAGTATTATTCTTTCCAGAGACTTAATCTTATTTTTAAAAAATATATTTAAGAATCACACACCTTCTTAATTAAATCACCAGGTGAGAGAAATTGATAATTCATGCAAGGGAAGTCATGCATTTCTTTGTGTAAACATTTCTTTCTCTCTTTTTTTAATTCTACGGGGGCCTGTCATTTGCATGATCAGAACACCAGCTGTGTTCCAAATCAAGGGGAAGGATGACCTTTACCACAATGGAGGCGTGAAGAGGCCTTCGAGTTTTCTGACAGTGGTTATATCTTCCACACATGGACTCAGCTCCTGATGGATGTCATTCTAGGGCATCACTGCCACTCTGCAAGATCAACCTCTGCAATTGCAGCAGAGCATGTATAGAAAAAGATGTGTTTCCTCTATTATTGGAATGACAAATGGATTGCTGGGTCTACATGACATGGAGGCCTAAAAGTAGAAAGTAAAAAGAAATAAAAATAGTTGAACCAGTTATTTGATGTCAGGTAGTTCTCCTCCCCACAATTCCATTTATCCCAGTTAAATTTTCACAAGCCCTCTATACCGTTATAACTCAATTCATTAATATCTTATGTAAATAAACCTTAAATGATTCCACCAGAATTATTAAGACAAATTTGTTTTGTCCTTGATTAAACCAGGGATTCTTATTTTTATTTTGTGGGTCATAGACCCCTTCGGCAGTCTGGTGAAGCCTATGGATTTCTTCTTGGACTATATATTGTAAATACATAAAGTAAAATACATAGTATTGCAAAGGAAATCAATTATACTGAAATAACACATACATATTATAATACATACACATACATATACACACAAAATATACTCTTGTATTAAACGGACAATACCTCCAATTTTCCAGTTCACTTACACAGAGAGTTTTTGAGATCAAGATAATAGATCCATATCTGGAAGGACCCTTAGACAGCTTCTTGTTTATCCTGCCTTATTTTACAGATGAAGATACTGAGGCTCAGAGAGGGAAAGTGACTTCCCCAGCATCATACAAGTAGTAATGGAGATGGGATTCAAATACAAGTTCTCCAATGCCGAATCAAGCATTAATTTCACTATAACATGGTGAGTCCTTTCCCTGGTTTCCCTGTCTCCATTCCCTTGCCCATTCAATCCATCTTTCATATAACTGCCAAAATAAACTTCCTAATACACAGATCTGACTATATTACTTCTGTATTCAAAGACCTTCAGTGGTTCCCTTCCATGTAAAGAGCACAATACAGACTTTTTAGCCTGGAGTTTATGATCCTCCATGACTAGGTCCAATATATCTTTCCAACCTAACCCAGCTCTGTTACTGCTAAAGAGTTCATATCAAGCAAAGCCTTATTTCATACAAGCTGTCACGCATTTTATGTTTCAGCCAAACTGAACTCCCCCTCCTCCATATGTTTCTACCAATCTCCTAGCTCTGGTCATTCACAAAGACTGTAGCCCATGCTTATTTCAGGCTTTCAAAACTTGACCTTGAAAGCCTCTTGCTTCAAGACTTAGTTCAGGTGCCTCTTCTTCCTAGAAGCTGCCTCTAATTCTGTGCTTTTACCACATCCTATCCCACATAAAAATGATAACATCCTCAAATTCTCTTAGTCCCCTTTGTCTGGAAGTTTTATTTGGCCTTAGAAGATTACAGGACTGGAAGTCAGGACATGAGTTTACATCTTGTCTCTACCACTCGCTAGCTGTATATAAGTCATTTAATAGATCTGGACATCAGTATTCTCTATGAAATGGAGGTAATAATACAACATCTAGTGTGCAGCGAATTTTTGAGGACAATACTTTATAAACCTTAAATAAGTATATAAATATGAACTATTATGAGTATATTATTTGTGTAGGTGTCATATCCCCCTTAATTGAAATATAAGCTGCTTGAAATCATACACTGTCATTTTTTTCCCCTTTGTATCCTTTGTGCCAAGCTGGGGACATGGTACAAAGTGATATATGGGTGAACTGAATTTTAAAAACATATAGTTAGAATTGTTCCTTGCCCTTATTCCACACCTTTGCACTAGCTGTTTTTCATGCTTGTAGTTGTTCCCCTCATTAACTCCCATTCCTAGATTCCCTGGCTACCTTGAATGCTCAGCTCAAATCTCACCTTCTCTAGGACTTTCTCAGTCCCTCATTAGAAGAGGCTAGCTTCTTCCCTTTGAGATTATGAGATTACATATGTGTGTGTATTGTGTTGTATGTGTGCATATATGTATGAATGTATCCTTACTGCCTTACTTAGAGCCTGGAACAAATTCAATGGTTAACAAATACTCATTATTTGGTCAAATATTATATACTTTTTAGTGACCATTTGAGTTACAAAATGTGTTCCAAAATGGTTGGGAAAATGAACAGCTCTACCAATAGTGAATTAGTGTACATAAACACCCACTTTCCTTCCCCAAAACTAATATTTTCCTTTCATCATTAAGTTGAGTGTGTGTGTGTGGGAAACTTCAGAGTTGTTTTAATTTACATTTCACTTAATAGTAACGTATAGCTTATTTTCTGCTCATAACCTTTGACTTTTGGGAAATAGTTCTTGTTCTTATTTATTTTAATTAATTTCCAAAGTACCATAAATAGCAGGCCTAAATCAGAGATACTTGCAAAGATTTTTCCCTCAGTTAACTCTTTCCATTTTAATTTTATTTTTATTGATGTTGTTTATACAAAATCTTTTCATTTTATATTGTCTTTCTCCCTTATTTGATCAAGAACTCCTCCTCTATACGTATTTGTGAAAGGCATCGTCTTTCATTTTCCTTGATTTTTTTATGATACATATGACCTTTTATTTCTAATTCATGCATTCATTTGGAGCTAAACTAGACACCCTCATGGACCTTTCCAGCTTTATTATCATGAATTTCTTAAAACCATAGAAATGTGTCCAGATTCAATTAAAAACATGATAAGATTCCTGGTTCTCTATCAGGGACTGGAAGGAAAAGGGAAAAGAGAGGAAAATAATTCAAGTCTATTAAATTCAGCAAGTATTTACTGACTGCTCACTAAAGAAGGGGAGGAAAGGAGGAAACCTCAGTTTTAGTGACAGTAGGTCTCCAAAGTAAAAGCAACATAAACTAAGAACACATATGCAACCTCTCTTCCTTCCATTCAATAAGGCTGATGTGCTGAATGGGAAGTATCAAACATAGTTAATGTCCGACCTCCAAATATGAACATTCTTTAGACTGGTCTTGTAAAGAAGTCCAGTTCATTTCATCCCTAGCCAAGTATCACACCTTACAAATACCTAAGTAAAGATGGAAGGTACCTTAGTGTAGTCCAAGGGAAATGGTACCCAGCAAGTCTGAGTCTCTTAACTTGTTAAGGTCACTAAGAAGTGTCACAACTGGAACTTGCTTCCAGTTTTAATCCTCTGACTCCAGACTGCCCTCACAGTTATCTAAGATTCAATTTAACACACTTTTAGTGAGTGCTTATTATGTGGGAAGATCAGTGCTTGTCACTGTGGGAGAAGGGATGCATAAGAGAAATACAAAGCATGTTTAGTGTCCTCTACAAGGTTATTTATGTTCTAGTGAGGGAGATGCTATACATGAAAGAACTGCAAAAAACATCAAAACAACAAAACATCCCAAAGTAGTACAGATTAGAGTGGCACAAATGATATTCTAGTTCAGAGAAGTTTAACCATCTCTGGTCTAGAGAAGTCAGGGAAATCTTCATAAAGAAAATAGAGATCAGAATTTTCAGTACAAGATTCCAAGAACTTTTCATTTTAGAGTTTCTTTCATGGTTTGAATGACAAATTCTTTGAATTTTCATTTTACTCACTGATTCTAATAAATCTGGGCAGTTTCTATTTATTAAATCTAGAAATATATATGTAGTATTTTTATCATTGTTTTCAGTGAGTCATGTCCCTGTTGACCCTTCAGCCCCCCAGGTCAGTTGTTTTTGACATATATGACCTTTGGTAAGATAACTTCCCTAACCTTACTTTTATCATCTATAAAATGAGGAGGTAGTACAGGATTGCCTTTAAGATTCCTTCTAACTCTAAATTGTTATCCAATAGATCTAGGACCTTTTATTTCCTTTACTTTTATTTTTCAATGTTTCATTTTGTTCTAGTATTTCTTGTTGTCTTATGGAGTCAATGAGTTCTGTCTGGATCATTGTAACTTTTAGGGAGCTTGCTACTCAGTTCATATTTTCTACCTTCTGTTCCAAGATATTTATTCCCCACCCATTTTTTCAGAGTTTTATTTAATATTTTTTAAAATTTCTTACTTCATTTCTCAAAGGTACTATCATAGACCTTAAGATCAAATCATTTTTCTTTCTTTCTTTTTTTTTTTTACCAAGAGGCTCTGCTTATAATTTTTTTATGTGTGTATGTGTTACTCCTTTTTTTCCCCCTGAGTTTATCTCTTGAACATACCTTGGCCCTAATATTTCTTCAAAGTGTTCAGTATCTTCTTCTGCTTACTTATACTTACAACTTCAGTTCCTGGTTTAAATCTCTGTGTTAGGGCTAGACTCTGTTCCTCCTTACAGTCTTGAATAGGGTGATTCATCACTGTTTAGCACTGCCCTTAATTTCATGGGCTCTTGGACCTGGCTTCTACCTTTTCTGGTGTGTCTCAGCTAAAAGAACTAAGAAACTTTGGTGTCCCCATCCATAGCTCTTTATTCATCCATCCCAGCTTAGGGTATTGCTTTAGGCTTCCATCTGTCCTGGGAATTCTCTGGTCAAGGTGTTAGTGTGTACACTTTCAGCATCTTCAACTGAACTCATGAAGGCTACCATAGCAGACTCTTACTTTGCCACTTGTCACTTCTGGCTGTTTCCTGTTGAGTTCCCAGATAGATAAAGAGTTTTGTGATAATTCTTTTTCTTGATCATTTATCAATCTGGCTCAAGAAATAGAAATATAGCTGGACTTTATGATTACTTTTTCTGATGCTGTCTTAACCAGAAGTCCAGATATTTTCTTAGTAGATACCTGTTTATCTTTGGTTTTGATTCCCTATTAGACATTTTTGTCCTGTCCTTTCCATTCCAAAGATTATTCTGCAATTGAACAATTCCACCTTTTGTAGGATCTCTGAGCAGTTATGCCATTTTAATGAATTTTGACTTTTCTCTCATATAACTTCTTTTAAAAAATACTGTCCTTAGCTTTCATTGCCAGGCATAATTCATCTTAGTTTTAGAACTGCTGTTATTGTTCTTACAAAACTCTCTCACACTTTTGTTTTGTCCTCTATTTCTTTCGTTTTTAACTTCTGTATGCATCTTTTAAAAAAAATCTAAATTGGTCAATGCTTTGCTTTCGCATCTACATCATTCACTTTAAGTAGCTCTCCATTTTCTTTGTTGGTGGGATCTTCCCTTTTTGTGTCTTCAGAATTGAATTGTTGAAAGCTTACCATCCCTCTAGATGTGATGTCCATGTAAAATTTTATTTAACATTCTCCAAACCTTCTCTGAACTCCTTAAAATCTGATTTTGCTTAATCTATTGTGAATCTCAGTCTCTGCCTGACCTCCTGTTACTTATTTATCAAAAATTCTTAGATAATGTTGTTACTTACCCCTAAAGTTTCCACTACTTTTACTTCAACAACCAGTTTTACTTTGTTGATGAGAATGGAGTCCATTTTAGCAATTCCTTTCATTTTTGCCACCCATCAAAAGTTGAAATTGTTAAAAAATGCAAGCCAGAAAATTATTAGCTGTTTTGCCTGTGATATAAAAAAACTATGGTTTAAGTCTGGATAACTGAAGTCCTCAGTCTCAACATTATGACTCTGTTAGGCTTTGTTTTTTTTGTTCTTTGTAGATCTATAAAGTATGCCGATAATAATATCACCTCTGTTTCTGGCTTCATTTATAGTCATAAAAATGCTCTTGCCACCCAACTGCTATCTAATTCCTACCAATTGCTAGACTTCCTTACATGAATATATATTTTAATGGGGTGGGGGAAAGAGTTATTTGACCTGTGATCCATTAATTCCCCAGCCCAGTAGTTGATTTAATCATGGAAAGTGATGAGCAGATTATGAGGTGTTAAAGTAACTGAAAAGATGTGTCTCTGTCTGGTTACCCCTTTACGAAGTATGAGTAAGTTTCTCCTTGATTGAATTTTGAAGGGACAATGTCATTAGATAGAAAATAATTGCCCACATCATGGATTGCCCCTTAAAATGTTAGAGCTCTTCAGTTTTATAGTAAAATATATGGACAAGACCCCTGGGCTCATAACAGAGGGTGATAGTGGAAGTGATGAGTAAGTTAAGGTAGATTATGCTCTCTATTTCCCACTACACATTGTGTCCAATAGAAAAGCTATTCACTCAATGGAAAGTAGTCCAATAGTTAAAGAGTCAATCAATTGGCGAGAATTAGAGGTACAGTTTAGGTCCAACAAAACGGCAAGGTTACTATAGGTCCAAGAGAGAACTGGCTTCAGCAATCAATATTTGAGCTATAGAAAGGACTCTAAAAAGAAAGGCCCTTTAGTGATTGCCATACTAAAGGCATCAGTGACCCTGGCCACATATTTCCTACTATGCCTCCCTACTACTATACTCCAACTTAGTGGTCACACTTCCCACAAATGTTCTTTATTTTTTGTGGTGACTATTCTTACTATTCATCTTAATAAATACCTTTACTATGAGCTAATTATGTCTCCTTACTTCCTATTAAGGGGAAGCTCATTGGTTGTGGCTCATGAACTATAATAGTAGAAGCCCATACATACATACAGACTACACCCTTAAAAGGTGAAAGTAGTAGCCAACTCTGGCAACTCAATTTATGATTCTGAATGCAAGTTTCAGAAGTTTCCCACAGGGATTCTTAATTGATATACATTGTTTTTCTACCTATATTTTTTTCCTTATTCTGTTATTTTTGAATAAATTGTAACTATTCAGAGTCTTATTCTAGTCATTGGACCACTTTCACCAAATCAGAGTGATGTCAAATTGATCTCCTTTAATTAGGATTTATAGTTCACTATGATTATTACTCCTACTTTGTGCCTCTGTGTACATTAATTCAAGGCAATGGATTTAATTATTTGCTCCTTTCTTGAATTTTTCCACCATAGCAACTTATGAAATCCAATGATTAAGATGTGAATTTGCTGAGGGTCAGTGTCAGCAGAGAAGCATGGAAATGATGCCAAAGGTCCTTTAAGTAATGAAATATTTAGCTAATTTTTTTTTTCTCAAAAAGCCTTTGGAAAATAATTTAAATTAATAATTCAACAAGTATATTGATGCAGTGATAAAACTTATGAAATGTTTGCAATTTACATGGAACTCAGCTGCTGAGAATACAAAGAAAAAACAATATGTAGTCCCAGACTATGTGAAACTTCCATACCATTAAAAATGATGACTAATATATAGATAACTATGATCAAAGTTGAGATATGAAAAGTGCACAAGAGATATGAAAACATGCATGAATATCTGTGCAGAAGACTGAATCATAGGCTGTTAAAGTGAGAAGGGACTTTCTTCCCTGGATCTTCCAGTCCAATTCTATCATTTTACAGCAGAAGAACACATAGGGAGAGTGTCCAGCATCACAGAGCTAGAAAATAGCAGAGATTTGACCAGAACATGTGAAATTCAATATTTTTTGGTATACAGGACAAAACAAAAAGTCATAATTCCTATCTGAGAAGTTTACAGTCTAGTTTAGGGAATTAAAACTCATCCTAGTCCATGTAAAATAATACTAGATCATGCCAAGTATATAGCAAGATCACAGAAAGTATATATGTGATTAAGTACTAAATTGAGTACTAAATCCCTTGGTACAGAACAGTGGTGTCAAACACGTAGACATGAGGCCAGTAAACATATATAAGGATCCCTGTAGGCCATATATTGACTTAGAAAATCTCATATGTGTTTATATTTCTTTTTCTGTTTATATATCAACACATTCAAATCATATAGGAACTACATTTTAATCTAGTTCAGGCCACACTTGAGCAGGCTGCATGTTTGATATCTCTAGTATAGACTCTAAATGACTTGGAATAACTAAAAAGCTTTCACCAATAAGGCAATACTTGAGTTAGAACAAGGAAAGTTGGAGGAAAATGGAAATAATGTATTATAAATCATACAACCACCTGTTGTTGGAATACATACACACACACACAAACACACTCACATGCTTTCCCAAAAGTCTTAGCACAGTTTTAAAGCAAACGCATGTGTGTCTATGTACATACATACATATATACACATATACAGATGTGTACATGCATATTTATACATAACATACACACATATAGGATATGTTATTATACTATATTATGCTATAGTATACTGTATTATACTGTACTATACTATGTATTCATATATGCCATATATAATATTATATATTGAACCTATATTTTATGTATTTGAGCCTATAGATATATAGACTCTACACATAGATATCTATATCTCTGTATGTATACACACACATACACATATTTATAGGCTCAGAACTCCCTAAAAGTAGTCATTTTGTTTAATTCCCAAAGTGACAACTTTGGAGTAGTAGAAAAAGCATGAGATTAGTATACATGGATTCAAATTCCATTTCTGACAGAGGCATGCAGGATACCTTGGGAAAGATGCCTTTGATACCCAGTTTTCTCATATCTAAGACAGGAATAATAATACTTGTACTATCTTCTTCAACTAACTTTTCCTAGTTCTGCTAAGCAGAATTATTTTACTAAGATAAGCATGAATGTCTTAATGATTGCACTTTGAATGTGAGGTTGGAGATGAGTGATGGGTGGTTGGCATAGTGAAAGAAAAGGGGATGACATCTTTCATTTTGTGTCTGGAATTTGAAGTTTTCACAAAAGGATAGTTATGTCTACAGAGCCCTGTAAACCTACAGCCTTCTTCCAGCTTGTGCCTTGACCATGTGATCAATCCTAACAAGGACAGTAGAGGGACAGTCTCTTGCTCAGACAAGTTTTGGTTTCTGTGCTCTCTGCATGGGCTTGCTCACTTGTCTTCCTGCCCAATCTCAATCTGTAATGCTTCCAGGGAGGTAGGCGGAAGAGTTTGGTTTCTTTTCCTCCAGACAGGATTTGCCCAAATGTGGCCCCACCATTTCATTTTCCCTGTGAGTGAGATTTAATTAGAGATCCCATCAAGATACTATCTTTGTTCCCCAGTGTGGGGAGCTGATTTACTCTGGGGCTTCAATACACCCAATATCAAAGTTAAAAGGAGCCTTAGAATCATAAAACACAGAATGTCAGACCTGGAAAGAGTCTCAGAATCAGACAGCATGTCAGAGCAAGAGAAGACTTAAAATAAGAAAACCATTAAAACAAAAAGTAAAAACTGGAAGGCATAGCCCAACTTTTTCATTTTAGAGATCAGTAAACTGTTCTAGGGTATAGCCAAAAACTCTTGATCATGGAGGCATGAAGTGCCAGAGTCAGGATTAAAACCCATACCTTCTTACTTCCAGCCTTATGCTCATTCCATTATAGTGGGCTGTAATTATTAATTTTCCTTTCACCAAGAGACTTTTATGGGACTTTGTTCATATGAAAAGGAGTTTAGGCATTGCCTTTCTTTCCTTTGCCAGGTCATTCCCATCATTCAGTCAAGGACAACTGTAGGCAGGCCTTTGTACCTACATATGTTTTCCTCATGATTTGTATTAGGATTTGATTTAATTTTTACCTGATGTTTCACCTATTACTAGGAGACATAAAAAGGAAACTCACAGCTGCTTGCTTATCAGAAAAGATCAACTGTTTCTGTAATTAATATGGAAGACAACAATTTAAAATAATGAAACACCCATAATATGCTAGAAGAAAGCATCTTGTTGCTATAATTAGAACTATATTCAAATTGTTCTGATGGCAAACACATCATTTATTGAAGTGAATATACTCAATGAATGAAACAGCTTCAGGAAGTAAATAGTGGAGTATACAAGCATAAAAAAGTGCCAATGAAGGAGATGTTATACATATCCCAGCCACTGGAGAGGTATCAGAAACTACTGAAAGATAATATAAAATGAAAAGGGATTCTCATGATGTCCCAGGATGATCTCACGTTAGATTTATTTTCACTATAAGCTCATAAAATATAAGAGTTGAAAAAGACCTTGGAATTATATAATACAATGTTAATGCTGGAAGAGGCCTTAAAGATCAGCTAGTCCTTCTCTCCTGTTTAAAAATAAAGAAACTGAGGATTGGAGATAGGAAGTGACTTTGTATGGTCACAGAGTAAGTTATAGGAACTCATCAAGTAGGTGCAGCCTTAAGGTACTATTACTAGATGAATAGGCACCTCTCACAGGAACGTGTATATAATTGGCACTAACTAAGTATTAAGAAGGAAGAAATGATGAAAGGAAGGAAGGAAGATAGAAAGGAAGGAAGGAAGGAAGGAAGGAAGGAAGGAAGGAAGGAAGGAAGGAAGGAAGGAAGGAAGGAA